>NC_090437.1:75594681-75900431 GCF_031143425.1 Pleurodeles waltl | reverse complement strand
AGGTAACTGGTATGGAGACCCAGTGTTTGTTGACCCATATACCCTGTGTTTTGAGGTCCTTCAGATGTGCACCCCATCCTGTAAGTCTTGCGTCCGTAGTGACAGTGAGTTGAGGAACAAGATCTAGAAAAGGCCGCCCCCTTACCTGATTGTTGGGATTCCACCATTGCAAACAAAGACGAGTCTGGCGGTCTATCAATGCTAGATCCTCTAACTGACTCTGTGACTGAGAGCACTGTCGAGCTAAACACTCCTGTAACAGGCTCACGTGGAATTGGACATGGGATACTATGGCGAAGCAGAAGGCCATCATCCCCAAGATGTTCATGACTGTGCTCACTGTGAGCTATTGATTCATCTGAAACGGAGGTAACAGTGGCTGAAAATGCTGTACTCTTACAGAATTGAGGTAGGCAAATCATGTTTGTGTGTTTATAAATTCTCCTAGATACAGCTTATTCTGTGAGGATGTAGGTAAGGCTTGGGAACATTGATGGTGAATCCCAAGCGGCGTTGCAGATCTATTGTAATCTGCATGCACTGTAGGTGAGTGTTGGCTTTGATAAGCCAATCATCCAGATATGGAAGCAAGTGTACTTTATGTCTTCGTAGATGGGCTGCCACTACTGGCAGACACGTGGTGAATACTCGAGGTGCGGTAGTCACCCCGACTAGAACGACCTTGAATTGATATTGTTTCCAGCCCACCACAAACCTAAGGTATTAGCAATGTGCTGGGTGTATTGGAATGTGGAAAAGGGCATCCTTTAGATCGGGGGCTGCAAGAAAGTTAGCTAGTTGGAGGAGTGGGACCACTTCTTGGAGTGTGACCATGTGAAAATGCTCTGACAGGATGTAGTGATTCAGGGGCCTTAGATCTAGAATGAGACAAAGATCTGACTTTTTGGGGGGATTAGAAGTATAAGGGGTATGCTTCTGACCCTTGATGTTGTAGAGGGGTGAGTTTATGGCTCCTTTGAGAAGAATAGCTTGAACTTCCTGTTCCTGTCTGATGTTTCAGTGATAACCTGTGGGTACAAGGTGGGATGTTGGGAGGTGTGGTAAAGTGCTCCAGACACCCACTGGTCTGATGTTATTGGCTGCCATGTGTATAGAAAGGTTTGTAAATGACCCCGACAGATGTTGTATGGTATGGGGGAAATGTATGAAAAGTAACTACTTAGAGGTGGAATTTTCTCTACGTCAGGAAACACTTTTGCCTCTACCCTTAGTATTGTTGCCCCTGGAGGAGCCTCTATAGTAGCATAATATAGTATAGTAGCCTTTACAGAAGGAATATTGACTCTGGCTACAATGGTAAGAGGTGGAGGCTTCAGAAGTGAGAATTTTGGAACCCCACAATACCTGGAACAGCAAAAGGAGCCCCTAAATATAGGTGTTTGGAGGATCCTCATGGATTTAGTCGTTTCTGTCTTTATTCATTTTTTCAAGGGCCTCTACAACTTGGGGCCCCAAAAAGATGTTCTTTTCAAAGGGTACATTTGGAATGTTTTGCTGGGCATCAGGCTTTTTGAAATACACAACCAAGAATGTCGATAGAGCAGGATGCTGGAATTAATACCTATTGCTGCAGTGTTGGCAAAGTCAAGGGCATAACATAAGAATGTGTCAGATATATGTTTGCCCTCTTTTCCTGTGCTCATATGGGAGATGCTGGAGGGGCTCCTCCATTTCATCCCAGTGAGCGCAGTTATAACTGGCAAGCAAACCCATTGTTCGACAATCCGCCACTGGTTTGCAGATTGGGCTGCAACCCTCTTCCCTGCCGTGTCAACGCATATGCTTTCACTGTCCAGTGGCAGAGCACCACCAGAGGCTTGTCAATTAGCAGCCCTAGCTATTAACTCCGGATATGTAATGGAAGCATCAGGAGGTTGTGATTGGCAGGGTATAAGTCTGGGTCAGTATTGTCATCATAGGTTTCCCTGAGGTCATTATGTGGTTGCATCCCAAACGCGTCATCCCAGGTAGTGAGTGGACCTGAACCATCACCAGGGGATCACTGAGGAGAGATGTCTAAGGGATCTCCCACAGACTAGTGAAGAGGTGGCAGAGGAGGTGGTGAGGGTGGTGGTAGAGGCAAAGGACTAGTGGCTTTGCGCATTTTCCTCCTTTTTGGTGCAGCAGGGGAATCAAGTGCTTCTTAAAAAAGACAACTGTCTCTTTGAAGACAGTGGTATTGTAGTTGGAGGCTTTGCCAGAATATGTTCCGTCTGCGGCTAAATCTGTATTTGTTGCTGCTGAGAGTCAAATTTCTCCTGTAACTTAATGGAGAATAGGCTCTACTGGTGTTTCAATGGCCTGTTTCAGAGTCGACCTTGAAGCTTTCAGCTCCGAGCTTTGCTTGTGCTTCGGTGCTGAAGTTCCAAACGGCGTAAAAACAGTGGATGTCGTCAGTCGAATCAGCACCAATGGGCAGAGAGGTTCCCGAGGTTATCGGTGCCGAAGACCTTGGATGATGTTTCAGCACTGAGTTGGAGGGCAGGGTGTCCGAACTGGTCTCTCGGTGCAGACCATGGCCTGCATGCAGTCGCAGTCTGAAGATCTCTTGTTGGCAAGGTGCTGTGTTTTTTTTGTTTCTTTTTTAAATGTTCAACACGAGGTTGAGGCTCAGGGGGTAGAGTATTCACTGTTCAAGTCTCCAGCATGATGTCAGTTATTTAAAATTTGAACTTAGCGCTGGATTCGGAACTGGCCTCGGCAGAGAACGTCTTCTTCCACTACCGAAGCTTCAGATTGGTGTTCTTTGCCAACGTCTTCTAGCACAAAGAGGTCCGGAGTACCCCTGGTGGTCTTCTGATGCATCTCGAGCCAGCGAGCAGAAGAATCTACAGTCCTCACAATCCACCTTCCTGTGTTCCGGTGACAAACACAGGTTACAAACCTGATTGGAATTGTTCCATAGATATTTGGTGTGACAGCGCGAGCAGAAACAGAAAGGTGTCCGTTCCATTTCCAGGAGGGCATTCTACGGAGGTCCTGCTGGAGACTAAGTCCGAAGGTCCCGAAGGGCTAGGCTCTGTGGGGGCCGCCATCGAACCGCATTGACTCAACGAGGGGTGATACCTTGATACGCAGATAAGAAAATCACAATCGAAAACAACACTGGCACGGATTAGGAACCGAAGAGAGATCTGACAGGGGTCTTAACCCAGAACACAAGCACACACGTCCAAACCAGACAGTGGAGAGAAAACAAACCAAAAATGGAGTTGATGACCATGTGTAGTATCACTGAGAAGGAGGAGTCACTCTACTGTGTGATTCCAAAGGCTCCTAAGAAGAAAAACAAACTGCACACATCCGGATCCAACACTAGATGGCAGGAAGATGCAAAGCATGTATATCTACAGCCACACATGCCTCAAACAGACAACCACACCCCTGATTTTGATTTGTTTTTGGAGCTGGTGGTCTGAAGGAAGGAGACATTTGTTTGAAAATACTTTTCAGCCCTAATGTCAGCAGCACCAAACACCAGAGTGGAAAAATAGCTATCCAAACAGGGGGAAAATTTATGTCAAACTTGCAAACCTGTAACAGATTCACTCTGCAAACGCAATGGGGAGTCCCAGTTTGGGACTCAGTCATTTCACGTATGAAGTAGTAGCCCCTTCCACCAGATAAAACTCTTTGGTGTAAGTTAATCATTGTATCAACCTTAGCGTAGGAAAAGCTCTCTCAGTCTATATGTAATTACTAAACATAGAACAACTGATCACAACTCGTCTAAAAGAGGAGTTTAAAGAGCAGAAATAAATTGAAAAAAATATACAGTTCTGGAAACTAACAGAGTCACAAAATGTGCCCAACAGAGATAAGAGATGCAAACGCTCCGACAACAGAATGGTGGGTATGAAAGTGGGTTCTTAAGGAAGATGGGAAGCCATTTTTAAGAAGACCACGTTACAGAATAACTTACCACAAGTATCAGACTGTATTTCATAAGCAAGTATAAAGTAGGTTAGGGAAGCATGTAAAGTACAGCTCAAATAGTAGGAATGTTTTTTACTTCTAACAATTACAAGTGAGCCAATATATAATTTCACAAGGACACAAAGAATGAAGGAAAAGTCAAAAGGTAGCTCTGAACTATGAAGCAGACGAGCTTTCTCCAGACTAGGTTGTTTAAGGAATATTTCTGCTGGGCTCTAGAAAAAAATGAAACCATAATACTATCTTGACGTTAGAACAAATATCATCTGATTAAAGTAGTGGATAATTATTAAAGGATTTATAAAAAGTTTAAGAATTTTGGACGTAGAGGGCTAAACAGTTCTCTGTTGAGGGGTTTGAAATGATTAATTAATGCGTGACACCTGTGGGGTAACTTAGCCAGCCTGGCATTCTTTCCCTTGACAAATCAGATTGGCTCAAAGGATGCACAATGTATTAAGATGGACTCAGAAGTCTAGAAAGATAGGGTTCTAGGGGGTGAACATGTTCCAACATCAAAGAGCGGTATTCCACTTAGGATGGAAATCTGTTTAAGAGGGGTGGGAGCAGGTCACTTTCCACTTCTCTGAAGAATTTTGGTGAATTTGTAAGGCCAGCATGTAGTTCTAAGTGAGACTGTGGGTGGGGGAAGGGAGTCCATTCAAGAACGTTGAAAGGATTGTCCAACTACAGTAGGTTTGGATAAACAATCCTGTTAAACTGGAACAGTTTGGCCTGTGGGTCCAAGATCTGGTCCTAATCACATCCTGAGCTGCACATGTAGGATCACACCCATCTGCAGGCTGGAGATTCGTCAACCTTTTAAATCACAAACCCAGTGCTTCCGGCTAAGATAGGAAATTACTGTTTCCTGTAAGGCAGAGGTTTTTTCTAGTGGAAGAAAAGTCAGAGTTTCCAAATGACCCCAATGAACAGGACCCTTCTGGATAAAGTGAGAGATGACTAGTGGGCGATCACTGAAAACCAGAAGTCAAATTGGGTCCAGGGGACCTTAGCTGTCCTAGAACGAAAGACCACTGCCTAACATGGGCTGTTATCAGGAACATAATGAACCTTCTGAAGATGAAAAATGCCAGCTACTCCCCTGTGACAATCTCAGGTACTGATGGCAGTCCTACAAAATGCAGACTTAAAGCAAATCTTTTAAATGTTGAATTTTGGGAAATTTCCCAATGCTAAGGCCTAATGGTCTGCAGCTGAATTAAGAGCTTTATGTCAACTTTGCAAAAATAAAAAAAATATCAAATACTTTTGTGAAGGAAATGACAGCAGCCTAATTAAAGCATGTAGTGCTACACATTTTATGCAATGCAAACATCTGCCACACTAGCACATATGTCAGAGTGGCTTATTGAGGTAAAAAAAGGTTTTTCAGGAGGTTGAGGAGTTAACTTACTTTTATGAATTTTCACTCTTGAAGCACAAAGATTTAAGAATGGAGGGTGTTGGGTACAGTGGAGTTAAAGGTTTGTTGACCACAACACTGAACGAGCTTTGGTGTGCCTGTTAGGTATATGGTGGAATAGAAAGGCTGAGTACATAATCCAACTACCTAGTGAAAAGCATGCAAGCCCTGCACCTGCTTTAAACTCTTATTTAGGTAATCCCCATCTACCCCACTTAGTACAAAGGAGTAATTTCCAGTAATTAAGATATGTTTCTTACAGACCATGGAAGTGTTGCAAATGCAAGACCTGTCCCACCAAAACATATTAAACAGCACCCATACACCAGAGACAGAATGAGGAAGGGTGACATAGACATTCACAAACACATTCACACACATCGGAGCTTCATCCCCCCCCCCCCCCTCATGAAACTGTACACACTACTACTGGACAACAGACTCTTATGGAAAAAGAGACATACAGAAGTACAGAACACACACACACGCACGCCGATGCAGGGAAACCTATTGTGACAGGGTGCCATACTTATACAAGGACAAAACAATGCAAACAAATCTGGGGCACATATATGCTGCGGCAGCTCAACAAAAAGGCACTGAGGCTGGGAAACACACAACAGGGCACCGCAAGATACTTATGCAGGAGAAAGTACCAACACCTGCAAAAGGAGATATACACAAATTGGGACAGGGACATACAAAAACACAGTCTCCACTATAACTTCGTGATTTATATTGAGAGCCTCCCTCCCTCGCAAACACAAGCATCGCAACATACAAAGCCACAGAAAACATGGACTTCGTATCACACACACACCAACACAACATAGGCATCTCCACAAATACAGTTAAACAACAGCCACACAAGCATGAAATAAACAACAAAAAGGTTGCTAGTTACATAACAAAGTTCGTTAACATTCCTATATTAAAATGGATATGATAACCATGACATGAAAGTGGGAAACCTCAAACACATGGGAACAGCCTCAAATACACAGGCAACAGCTTCAAAAGGTCATGCACAGACTTCAAACGTCAAGGTCAAAATTCTTATGATCAAGCATAACTTCATATGCCAAGTCCAGCCACAATGTGAAAGTAATGCCCCATTTATTCACTGAATCCCATAAAACCAGGTGTGCCCAACATTTTCTGACACAGGTCCAAATACTCTGTGGAGGTGCAAAAACACAGGTATAGGCCACTGTCTATAGTGTACTTCATTTGCAAGAGTACAACACCTGTAAGAAAAGGTGCAGCCCAAATAGCCTTGAACCATCTGAAACCCAATATGTTTTCCTGACACTTCAGAGTAAAAGCAGGGCCAGCAGACAGGCAGCACCATAATGCAAGGACGAATACAGCTAAGGTTCAATATAGGGTCTGAGATAGATGAAGACCTCCACCCCCTTCCCCCAAAAGAAATAATCAAGCACTGTCCACATTCTAGCAGAGGTGCAAGAGAGAGAAACAAGTCCTCAACAGTAGGATATCTCCTTTCTTGTTTACCTGAAGCACAGATGCCCTGGAGATCAAGAAAAGTGGGAGACCTACTCTGATACACGACTCAATAACTCACTGATACTGGCTTCTCTGATGATAATTTGCACTGAGTCAGATAAGGTAGAGGGAGAAACTGACTCCTCCACTTCTCACTTAGTGAATTAGCCCTTGAGCAGAAAACTGGCAGATTGCTGATGTCCGGCAGCAGAACAAAAGATGAATCTTCTATTCATGACCCTACCCTTAGCTCTACAACAGCCTAATTGCTTCTGACGGGTTAGGCCAGGTCAACAGTGATGCCTTTTGAGTCCCCAATTTACTTCCTGCTACTGGTACTATCGTGACAACCTGTAATGAAGAGGTAGCAAGAGTGGCACAAGGAGGACAACATGGTCAACTGTTGCGCCTTTTGGTAAACTTTAAATTTACGTCCCTGGATAAAACTATCATTTGAATTACTCCAACCATCAGTTTTAGCCACCCATGGAAAATAGGAAAACAATCATTACATGGATGCTGTGGGAAGTGATTGCTTAGAGCAACCTCAAAGTATCTCCAAAATTCATGTGTTTGACTTATACACTTTAAAAAGAAGAAATGACAAACATATTGAATAGATTTAACTACCCAAAGAAAGCTGAATCTGAGCTATACCAGAAGTGTGGCAGAGACCCTACAACCTTTAGGCAAGTGAAGTGGTCCTGCGAAAGATTGGCTCCCTGTTGGACCACAGAGGTGCAAAGGTTCAACGGATGACAGCGTTGTCATTGGAAGGGACCATTAAGCTCTGCTTTCTGGGACTAATACACCCATCAAAGCAGCGCCCAAAAATGTGGTGTAGATTAGCAACACTGGGGCTTCTTTTTGCAAAGGGACTGATAGCCACTCACTGGCTCGCCTCAGTTACACCCTTGCAGTCATCTTGGAGATCATACATATGTGAATGGGCTATGGCCGAACTAAGAAGGCTCCGTCAGGTGAGGTTGGATGAGAATGCAAATCAGGACATCGGAGATGGGAGTTTATGATTGATGGATTCATGAGCACCAAGGATGACTACCTTACAATGAAGGGGGATTGTCTAGGTGCCTCAATGTTCAAGGGGAGTGTTGACAGTTGTGGGGGGGGGGAGGGGTAAACCGACATTGTCATTTGCTGCAAAACATGTCTTTGGCTTATTGTTATTCAATAACGTCAAAATTATTTAATTCATTAAAAAAAATAAAACTACCCAAACAAAATACTAAAAGGTTAATACATACTGTTTGGACTTTCACCCGGTTTCTTTGAGATTTGAGTATTCCGATCTTTCTGAACTTGAGGTGAAATCATTGGCCGTCTTTCTGACCTTTGAACAGGAACAGTAACAGTGCATATATTAAAAACCAAATATGCAATCAGTGATACGATTTGAAACAGTTCAAAGGGAACTACCTTAAATGCCCATTACACTTATAGGATTGCACAAAATAAATCCCAGGTAGCAGACTAGAACAAATTTAATCAAACTATATACTTCATCTCAAACAGATTCATACATCAAACACGATTAAATTTACAACGAGCTTCTGTTCAATTAATTGATATGATGCAATTGTATGTCAAGTCAGTTAGAATTACTGGAAAAAAACATCAAGTCAAGACAAACTGTCTATTCTGTGTTAAGTGTTTTGTACAAACGGAATTTCTGGATTTCAGTGACATCATACGCACCAATTCAGAAAGATAGTTTTTTCAGTGGTTTTGCATGGACAGTAACACAAATATCTACCCGACAGTAGTACCAACCTTTGAAAGACCAATTTATCACTAATTGTTTGCTTATATGACCGTTTGTGGTGACCTATGTGGATGACTGCGCCATAAGCACCTTTTTGCACCAGACATAAATACAACCTCTTAAGGAAAGACTATCTGCAGAAGGTGGCCTATGCATTCTCACCTGGGATTTAACACTATGAAGCCGCCTGGCAAGATCTGACCGCCGGGCAGCCGCCAATGAAGGCGCACTCCCGCCGCGGTCATTTTGAGATCCCTGCTGGGCCGGCGGGCGGAAAGGATTAGTTACTTACCTGTAAATCCTAGTTCTCTTCCAGGGGTATCCTCATCAAAGTCATAAACATTGAATATTCCCGCCCCCGTGCGGGGACCCCGGAGCATATATATATATAAAATACATACATATTATCATGTGTAAAACAGCAATGCAGGCTATAATCATAAATAGGCTAAAATGCTTTATTTCTATGCAAGTTTTTTTTTTTTTTTTTTAATATTATAAAATCACAATAGATCATAAATATCTACCTAAGCCCCAAAAACTGGACTTAGGGAAGTAAACAACAGTAAATATCAGAGAAAAATAGAAAAAACCACATTGAAAAACAATGAAGCATTCTTAGCCAATAGGCTGCATGCAGGTTAACACAGGAGAACCATAAAAACTTTGGCACCGTGCCTTTAAGACCCTGAGCACCTCCAGTATCCCACCATGCCTCAGGGGTGAAGGGAAGGTGACAGTTGGTTCACAGTTAGGTCAGTACTTTTTTACGGTGACAATCTGTGTAACTGATCAGAAAGATAATCTGTCCTGCACTTCTAGGAGACTTGAGTCCGGGGAGGAGGGTGGGTTGTTTATGACTTTGATGAGGATACCCCTGGAAGAGAACTAGGATTTACAGGTAAGTAACTAATCCTTCTCTTCCAGGGGATCCTCATCAATAGTCATAAACATTGAATAGATTAGCAAGCCCATCCCTAAACTCTGCGGACTGTCTGAAAGAAGTGCAGGAAAGAATATATATTCATGCAAATAGATTTCTAAGAGAGGCCTGCCCCACCTGGGCATCCGCTCATGCATCCGAGTCTAAACAGTAATGCTTAGTAAAGGTATGCACAGACTTCCATGTAGCAGCCTTACAAATCTCGGAAATTGGTACATTGTTAAGGAGGGCAGCCGTAGCCGCTTTTCCCCTTGTGGAATGCGCTTTTGGCCTAGCCAGTAATCGCTTATTAGCCAGTTGGTAAGAGTTAACAATACAAGACACAATCCATCTTGATATCGTTCGTTTAGACGCTGCCTCTCCTGTTCTTAAATGACCATAATTTAGAAACAAATGGTTAGAATGTCTAATCGGTTTTGTTTTGTCCAAATAGAATTTCAGCACTCTTTTCAAGTCTAAAGAATGCAATGCTTTCTCAGCCGGAGTCTCCGGATTGGGAAAGAAAGTCGGTAAAGATATAGTCTGATTGATATGGAATTCTGACACCACCTTCGGAAGGAAAGATGGGTGAGTTCGCAGAACCACTCTATTATCGTGAAAAACCGTGTACGGTTCTCTGCAAGACAGAGCCTGAATTTCGCTGACCCTCCTCGCTGAAGTAATGGCCACCAAAAAAGCCGTCTTCCACGTAAGGTGCTGTAAAGAGGCCTTGTGGATAGGTTCAAAGGGAGGGCCCATAAGCTTTGACAGGACTACATTCAGTTCCCATGGAGGAGAAGGTCTCCGAATGGGAGGAAAAACCTTTTTCAAGCCTTCTAAAAAATCCTTGACTACAGGTATCGTAAAGAAGGATTCCTGAGAAGGCGACTTACGATACGCTGTAATTGCAGACAAATGAACCTTAATAGAAGATACCTGCAGACCAGACTTCGCCAGATGAAGCAAATAGGACAGAATGACGTCCTCCTGAGCTCGTATGGGATTTATACCTTGTTGAGAGCACCAGATGTAAAATCTCTTCCACTTAAAAGCGTAAGAACGCCGCGTGGAAGGTCGTTTTGACTCTTTCAAGATGTTCATGCACTCCTGTGAAAGCCCTAGGTGCCCATACTGTAGGAATTCAGGAGCCATGCTGTCAAGCTCAGAGAGGGAAGGTTGGGATGTAGGATTCTGCCTTCCATTCTGCTCAGGAGATCCGGTCTGCACGGCAACCTCCTGTGAGGTTTTTCCGATAAGTTGAGTAGGTCCGTGTACCAGAATTGGCGGGGCCATTGTGGCGCTATCAGAATCATTCTGGTTCTGGAGTTGTAAAATTTGTTGATTACTGCCGGTATGAGGGGAATCGGTGGAAAGGCGTAGAGAAATGTCCCTGACCAGTCGATCAACAGGGCATTCCCTTGAGATCCCGGACGGCAGAACCTGGATGCGAAGTCTGGGCATTTCTTGTTTGTTTCGTCTGCAAAAAGATCCAACTGGGGTCGACCCCATTGACCGAAGATGTCCTCGACGACTTCGTCGTGTAGGACCCAATCGTGCGCGCCTTCTAGATGTCTGCTCAGGAAATCTGCCTCTACGTTTTGCTGACCTGGCAGGTGTACCGCTGTGATAGACATTCCCCTGGCCAGGAGCCAATGCCATATCGTTTGGGATTCTCGAGACAGAGGTAGTGATCTTGTTCCCCCCTGTTTGTTCAGATAATACATTGTGGTTGTATTGTCTGTCTGAATTAGGAGAGATTTCCCCTGAACCAATGGAGAGAAAGATTTGAGAGCCAGATGGACTGCTCTGAGCTCCAGTAGATGTATGTGATAGTTCTTTTCCTTGTCGGACCACAAACCCTGAGCTTGGAAGGAACCCAGATGAGCACCCCAACCCTGAAGAGACGCATCCGTTACCAGAGTGTCGGCTGGAATTGTCTGGTGAAACGGAGAACCTATCGACAGGTGAGGTCTGTGCATCCACCATTGTAGTGATTGAAAAGCCACTGCTGGTAGTCGAACTCTGTCCTCCCAGTGACCAGTCTTTTGGCTCCAATTGTTCTCTAATGCCTCCTGAATGGGCCTCATGCGTAGCCTGGCATTCGGGACAATGAAGATGCATGAAGCCATGGAGCCCAGAAGAGATGTCACCTGACGAGCAGTAGGTGCATCGGCTGTTAATAGTTGTTGACACTTCCTGTGGATTGATAAAAGTCGTTCCTCCGAAGGATACACTCTTTGGAGCTCTGTGTTTAGTACCGCTCCCAGGTAGTGGAGGTTTTGTGTTGGAATCAAGGTTGACTTGTTGTGGTTGATTTGAAGACCTAGAGACTCGAAAGTTCTTAGTACGATGTCTCGATGTTTTCTCGCCTGATCCGGAGAGGAGGCCTTCACTAGCCAGTCGTCCAGGTAGGGGTAGACGAATATTTTTTGTCTTCGAAGATGTGCCGCTACCACTGCTACACATTTTGAAAAGACTCGGGGTGCAGACTTCAGGCCGAATGGAAGGACTCTGAATTGGTAGTGCTGTGACGCTATCTGGAAACGTAAAAAATTCCGATGTTTGGATGCTATTGGGATGTGAAAATATGCATCCTGTAGGTCGATGGAGCACATCCAGTCTCCCTGATGCAGTTGCGGGACAATCTGGTGAAGGGCTAGCATCCTGAACTTCTGTTTTCTTATGTACTTGTTCAGGAGCCGTAAGTCCAGAATTGGCCTGAAGAGGCCCTGTTGACCTTTTTTCGCCACCAGAAAGTAACGGGAGTACACCCCTTTTCCTTTTTGTGCCGGAGGAACCTTTTCTACAGCTTTCTTTTGTAGGAGTGCGAGAACTTCCTTGCGTAGCAGGCTGAGATGAGAAGGAAAACCTCTTGCTGGCGGCAAGTGTGGAGGAGGTTTTTTGAAAAGGAGAGAATAGCCATGTTCGACAATATTGAGCACCCATTTGTCTTTTGTGATGGAGTGCCACTCGTGAAGATGATGCGTAACACTTCCCCCCACCGGAGTGGTGCACAGTGTTGAGGGAAGCAATGCCTCATTGCTTTGTTGGGGTCTTTGCTGTAGACTGTTGAGGTCTACTTGACCCTCGGTCTCTTGTGGGTCTACGTGCCTGAAACAGGGGACGTCCCTGTCGTTGTTGTGGCCTCTGAGACCAGTGAGGGGTTTGAACCCTCTGCTGGAATGGTCGTCTGTCGTACGGCCTCTACCTCCGCCTGAAGTCTTTCTTACGTTCCAGGCCCACTGCCCTCATCGTGTCCACTTCCGTTTTCATTCGGGCCATCTCTTCATCCGCGTGGGTACCGAACAACGAATTGCCGCTGAATGGGAGGTTTAAAATGCGTTGCTGTGCTTCCTGTTTCAGACCCGTGAGCCGTAGCCAGGAAGACCTCCTAGCGCAGATTACGTGCGCATACCCATGCGCAGCCAAATCCGCCCCGTCCGCCGCCGCGCTGATGACCTGGTTAGATACTAGGCCCCCTTCCTGCAAGATTTCCTGGAAGTCCTGTCTATCTTCCCTGGGCAACTTTTCTGTAAATCTGTGGAGTGAGTCCCACAGAGAGCGGTCATATCTGCCCAGAAGTGCTGAGGCGCTGGAGACCTTCATAGCAGATGCCGCCGTACCGCACATCTTTCTCCCCAGGGAGTCTAGGTGTCTGCTCTCCTTATCAGGGGGGACTGTGGAAGATGATGCCACAGAGTGTGTTTTTCTGGCTGCGGCTAAGATCACAGAGTCCGGTGGCGGATCCTTCCGCAGGAATAAAGGATCTTGCTCCGGAGCTTTGTATTTCTTTTGAATCCTAGCCGGGGCAGACTTGAGAGTGGCTGGAGACAGAAAAGTGTCCATAGTAGGTTGCAGCAAACCCGGTACTAGTGGCAGCAGTTTTCTCGAGACTGATCTGTGTTGTAGGGTCTCAAAGATAACTGAGGATGAGGTGGCCGGTTCCGGTACCTCAATATTTAGCTTCTGCGCTCCCCTTAGAAGAACCTCATTAAAAGTGGTGATATTATCCACCGGGGAAATCCTAGCAGGTGGAGAATCTGTCAGTGTGGGGGAGTAGCGCCCAACAGACGATCCTGAAGAAGACCAAGAAGGTGATCTTCTGCGTGGTGTTCGCGACCTGGTTCTCCTTCGGGAACGGGACCTGCTCCGAGAGGCTGTAGCAGAGTGTGCAGGTCTTGTGGTCGGCTGACGAGAAGCAGAACGAGCCCGTCCTGCTCTAGCTGTAGGAGATGGCGTTCTCGGTAATGAGGCAGTAGGAGAATACATCCTAGAGTATTGGGAATCCGGGGATGCTGCCGGTCTATTCAGGCTCTCTAACCATCTGGGTGATAGAGTGATGGGAGAAACATGCCCCGATGAGCCCGCTCTGGAATGGGATGATGCACTCCTTATAGAGACCACCGGTGAGGGAGCTTTGTCCGCTGGCTCTACTGCCTGTGACACAGCTGAAGGTTGTGTCGACGTCGATTGTATCCTCGACGTCGAAGGTTGCGATGGCTGGTCTGTTCTCGACGTCGAAGGTCTTGACGCCGAAGGCCTTGACGTTGAATGTCTTGACGCCGATCGCGGGACCTGGACCTACTCGCCGTCGTGTGTCTCGACGTTGAGTGGCGAGTGGTCGACGGCGGATGTTCATGCCGTCGTGGTGTTTTTGGTGTCGTGTCCTTCGACGCCAAGGGGTGAGACGTTCTCGACGGCGAACGGGAGCGCCGGAGATGACTCGACGCCGAACGGCGGCCTGCCGTCGACGGAGATGTACCCCTGTGTCCATGCTTCGACGCTTTGTCCTTCGACGTCGGTCTGGTCACCGTCGACGGCGATCTATGCCGGTGAGACGGTGGTGCCGATGACGTCGATGGAGAACAAACAGGCACAATCCTACCTGTCGACGTAGATCGGGCCATTCCTTCTGTTGTAGGTCTGGGAAGTGAAGAGGATGTTGACTTTTTCCTCTCCTGAAGCCCATGTAGCCTGATCTTCTCTCTGTCTTTGAGAGTCCTCCTTGACATGTTCTTACAATACTTGCAGGTGTCAGGACAGTGACTCTGTGGCAGGCAGACAATACACAGAGAGTGTGGGTCTGACTGGGCTTTCTTCTTCCCACAAGAAGGACATTTTACAAAAAGAGATGGCATTTTCTGTCAAAAAGACTTCCAAACTCAGACAAAAGATGTTATCTGTCGAGTAAACAGGAAAAACACTATTTTTTAAGGATTTTTCTGAAGAAAAACTCAGAAAAACTGAGAGCTCAATGCTCCAGGATCCTCTCAGAAGAAGCTGGAAAAAAGAACTGACCTAACTGTGAACCAACTGTCACCTTCCCTTCACCCCTGAGGCATGGTGGGATACTGGAGGTGATCAGGGTCTTAAAGGCACGGTGCCAAAGTTTTTATGGTTCTCCTGTGTTAACCTGCATGCAGCCTATTGGCTAAGAATGCTTCATTGTTTTTCAATGTGGTTTTTTCTATTTTTCTCTGATATTTACTGTTGTTTACTTCCCTAAGTCCAGTTTTTGGGGCTTAGGTAGATATTTATGATCTATTGTGATTTTATAATATAAAAAAAAAAAAAAAAAAAACTTGCATAGAAATAAAGCATTTTAGCCTATTTATGATTATAGCCTGCATTGCTGTTTTACACATGATAATATGTATGTATTTTATATATATATATGCTCCGGGGTCCCCGCACGGGGGCGGGAATATTCAATGTTTATGACTATTGATGAGGATCCCCTGGAAGAGAACCTGGTTTCCACCCTCAGGCCCAGCGGGGATCTCGGACGCAACACAGGAGCTGGCTCCAAATGGAGCCGGCGGTGTTGTGGCCGTGTGATGGGTGCAGTTGCACCTGTCGCGCTTTTCACTGTCTGCTATGCAGAAAGTGAAAAGCTGCACGGAGCCCTGTCAGGGGGCCCCTGCACTGCCCATGTCAGTGGCATGGGAAGGGCAGGGGCTCCCAGGGGCCCCGCGACTCCCCGTACCGCCAGCCTTTTCCTGGTGGTTCAAACCGCCACGTAAAGGCTGGCGGTTGGGGACTCATAACCCCCTGGGCAGCGCTGCCCTGGCGGATTATCACCGCCGGGGCAAATGTGGCGGGAAACCGGCGGCCCGGCGGTGCGACCGCGCCGCAACCGCCGCGGTCGTAATGACCTTGGAAGCACTGCCAGCCTGTTGGCGGTGCTTCAGTCAAAACAGCCCTGGCGGTCTTGGACCGCCAGGGTTGTAATGACTGCCTATATCTGGACATGCTATGTTCATGCCCATTTTTGACTGATAGCCATGTTTGAAATTATTTGGTTGTGTTTCTATATATCATTATTAAGCTAGAACAGGGCAGTGAACGCTAGAACCAATCATATATAATAGATTTGTAATTAATACCTTATTACCAGGCATGGCTGTTACCAATGTTTTTTCTTACAGTGAGTCAACACAGGCACAGATATGCTAGCACAGATATGAAGAGAGTAGATGTATTTTTGCACTCAACTGATTTTTCTTTAAATAAATAACCACCAATAGGAGTGCTAGGTGCAAATTAAGTAGGTTTATTTAGTGGGGACCTAATACATTTATGTAAATGCAAATTTTTTATATTAGTTAATCAAATAAGCTCTATCGTATGTGTTAAAGTGCTACAATTTTTTACATGGGATTTCGCTCGCATGTACGTGTTTAGGTAATGTGTTTATATTTTGTAATATACAAAAGTACTACTGATCATGTTTTTACTTCATGCGGAAGTCTTTTCAACTGATGAAGCATGTTACACTCAATCCACTGAGAATAAGTCTATGGGATAAACAAAGTTGCACGCGCATTGACTCAAACATACTGCAGGATAATCGTATTATTGAGGACATCCTAAATTCATTTCACTAAGAATGTGCTTGCCTATGTAGATGGGGGGAATGAAGCCAGCAGCCAAAGCGAGTGGAAAGGGAATCTGGACACACTTCTAGATCTTTTGCGACAAGTATTGAGGTGTCATGTGTCAGTAAATCAAACCAGTGCAGGCTTTATATCTAGATGTTGTTCAAACACATTTGCTATAAAAAGTTTCAAGAGGTGCCATAAGGAGTTGTGAATATGGACTCACATTACAGCCAGCTCTTATCTTTTTATATTCCACGATGCACAGTGCTATGTGAGACTTGCACACAGCCTTCACAAATGTGCACTTGAATGGTCTGGCCTTCAGTGCAGCCCTTCACTCAACTCATCTAGAGTTTACCCTCCCTGCTTATGGCCATCGGCTGTGCTCAGTGGGTGCTGTCCAAAGGACCTGGCCTGCGGCAGGCCCTGTACCCTACCTCCTATGTGCCCAACACACATCACATAGTCAATGGCCAGCAACCCCCTTGAATGTACCACTTTGTTGGCATTAAAGGAGCAGCTCTGCTCACACTTGCCCATGTGCTCTACTCCATCACTGTGCACAATGCACAGGGGAAGCAGCAGTACTCCCCAACAGACCACAGCAAGTTGTGAGCTCCTCAACACAGTGCCTAATGATGAACACCTACAAAGGCCAAAGCATGCTGTGGACCACAGAGGACCCGGGCGGCTTACAACAGTCACTATGAACTGATTTCAAAAGAAAATATGAGACAATGTAATGTGTGAGCTGCTCCAAACAAAAAAGGAAAAGTTGCCACCCCATCTTTGGGCAAGAAGGAGGGGAAAGACAGAATATTAGAAAGTGTATACACATCCCAAACTCTTAAAGGCAGGGTAGGAATATGCCATCCAAGCCCTTGTCCAAGGCAGGTGAAGCAGAAATATACCTACGTTTGGGGTCAACAGGATGCAGAAATATACACCCCACCATACTCTTGAGCACAGTTTTGGGTCTACACACCAACTCCATCTTTGGGGAAGGCTTATGTTTAGGGGGAAAATCTACTTCCTCGTCCTTCTGCAAATAGACACCAAAATCCTAACAATGCCCATCATCCCCAGACGTAAGAAGAACAAATAGGTCTTCCTGGCCTAGATCTTATATACCCCTTTGTTCTTGGTAAAGGTGAGAGGGCAACACACCAACCCAACCACTGGGAAGGAGAGGGTGTGTAAATGAAAAGTACACCCAGGCTCTTGGGCAAGGGGAGGGCAAAATCTTTAACAGACCCCACAACCCCCACCCTTAAGCAAAGCAAAGGGAAGGGAAGGGAAATGTATCAACCTCCCAGTGAGAAAGCCTAAAGTAAGGGGAAGGGGGTTCTACACCGTATCTGTCCTTGAAAAGCGCAGGGGTGCTACAAACCTTTATTGCAACTGACTGAGCCTTGCAACCATGCATTGGGCAAGACATGGTGGCAAGGCTGAGGAGGCTTGGCATAGTATATCTAGTTTTGAGGAAAGTGCAATTATTGAAAATTTAAAAAACACACACAATTCCACGCCTGTGGGAAGGCGACAAGCAAAGAAAAACACCACCGTCTTTGATCAAGAGATGGGGATATATCCCATTGTGCTTTATAACAAAGTTCAAACCTGGGACATTTATGTCAGCTGCACTGCTCTGGAGCATGCACTCTAACATTTTAATCTAATTATGATTCGAGGCTGCCACCATGCCATACCTTCAGGCTAACGGCACACACAACTTCTACATCCTGCTGCTACAATTGCATTAGCTAACTTCAAATACCTTCAATTAACAAATAATAATGTAAGTCAGAACAGCTTTATTATATTTATTCCTTTGTAGTCAAGGGGAAATAGGGCTAGGAGAGGTGACAGCTGCCCATGCACCATGTTTGAGTAGTGAAATCCTTATTGCCTTAAGCCTTATAGCCTAAAAAAGATATTAGGCATAAGTACTTTCAGTTTCCACACTGGGTACTAGCTCCCTAGAAAACGTCAATGGGCACCAAGGATCTCAGGACCTTCCAGAACGCGTCACACATTATGAGTTCACTAAGGGCCTGGTTTCATGCGTAAATTTCACTCTCGTGACTACGACCACTTATCATAAATGGTCCTACATCCACCAATAGAAGAGACAAGTGGGGAAAGACATATGGCAAGAATAGGAAGGTGTGTGGGCTGGTATCCAGAAGGTGACAAAGCATCAGTGGCTGAGAAACATGGTTTAAAATCATGTTTCATTGTTACCACACTCTGAGTAAACTCAAACAAATGCTCCTACATAGTGATAGGATGAGTAGGAAGAGATGTGGTATGGGGGAGATGGAAAACGGTGTGGTGGTCATGCCCTGAGTTTAAACTATATTGGAAAGAAGTGTTGAGTTACATAAAGAGGAAACAGGGTTTCAGATTCCTCTACAGCCCCTGACCACAATGCGGGAACTTTGCCCTTCACACTAGGAGGGACTCACAGTATGTGTGTGGGCAGTTATCACATAGAGGCTCCTAGGAGCAAAACAAGAATAAACTCCACACTGGAAGACACTAAATGCACCACAAATCTCTACATGGTTGAGGAGAACAAGTTACTTACCTTTGGTAATGTTCTTTCTGTTGGAGACTATCTAGCAGCAGATTACTCACCTTTTGAATATTCCCTAGTATCATACAGGATCCGGAAACTCTTCAAAAGTACCTCTGTGCGTCAGCAGGGGATCGGACAGCCAAGCTAACAGAAGAAAAAATACTCACTTACAATATGCCCCCACCGGTTTAGACTCCTTATTGGCAGAAAGTGTTGGGGTTAGACCTGCTCGTGGACACTTGCAGAACTAAACTTTCAGGGTAAAGGTGCTGAGTGAATAATGCAGTGTCGCCTGGGGTAGGACAATGGGGTCTCTCAATTTGTCTTTTGAGTGGAGGGCCAGAGTAAGTTTTGGTCCAAGCCCCCAATAAGGTATCCATTAGCACCTCACTGAATGGTAAACGGGTCTCATAAGCTGCCTGCCAATAAGTTAGTCTTGACCCCCAAGGTGGGGAGCTGGAGGGCAAGAACTTTGGCCACCCAATGCATTACCATGGTGAAGGAAGCTGATTTCTCTGTGGCTGGATGGGGGTGAGAGAAGCCCAGTTTCCGAGGAGGTATCGAGATACCTAGCCTGCTGCAGGTTGAGCAATTGTCATCTTCATTCAGCTGAGCAAACTCAAGACCTATGTCATAATCAATGTCTGAGTCCATGCTGAAAAGCAAGTGTAGGATATTTTTGCTCCCTTGTGAAGGCAGCAGATCAGGTGGAAGAAAAAGCGCCTCAACTTTCGCCAAGAGCGACTTTGAAGGTGATCAGATGGGCACAGACTCCGAGTCGGACAGCAACATGGGTATCTCTTCATCTGATGACAATGGATTTGGTACGGAAGTCGAAGTCCCAGGGACTAGCGTGGATCGTAGCACTAGAAGCAGGGTCTAGGCCAAAGCTGGAGGCATTGTGATGGGTTCAGAAGGTTCAATTGGCGCAGAGGGCAAAACCACTGGCTGTACTCCAGAAGAAAGGCCTCTTGGCTCCTGAAGACTCAAAAGTACACCAGTGGGAGCTGGTAGGGATCCAAAGAATAGCTGTGGAAAACTCCTCAATCTGTTGTAGAGTGGCAGATGGCCCCAAAAACTCAGCTTGTGATGGAACCAGGTGTGGGATCGGCACCGATGTCCAATGAGACTGGGAGCAAAAACGGCAGCCACTGCTCCGCTCATACTCAGGCAGGAGTGAAGAGAGGGGCTCAATTTCCGCTTCAATTTCTTATGCTTCTTTAAGACTTATCGTGTGATTTGGACCACCTCTAGAGCGACTATGGCGATTTGTGGAACGGGACCAGGACCAAACCTTGGACTTTGAACGTGGCTTAGACCAGTGTTTGCGAGAAGTCTTCTTATGTTTGGCGATATAAAGTTTTGCCTAACTGTCACGGATGACCTTCGGATTTATCAGTACCGTCACTGTAAGCACTGGATTTGTGACCTGAATCCATCACCACAGGCACGTCTGATATGGATCTGTCACAGATATTTGTTTTTACAAGATCTCTTAAAACCTGTTGTTTTAGGGACTGATACCCCTTGCACACTCAACGGATTTTGTAAAATATCAAGGAAAACTTCACTAAGAGACGAAAGCAAGAGCTCAGGATCCACGCCAGAGAGTGCAGAAGGAAATGAAATGTCAGCACGCGGAGTGGTGCCTATATAGGTTCTGCATACCATTTTTGGAATAGCTTCGGTGCTGAACCACATGGCGCTACCTGCCAGCACACAGAGGTACAGCTGAAGAGTTCCAGGATCTAATCTGACACCAGGGGAATATTCAAAGTGTGAGGGATCTGTGGCTATAAAGTTATCTGTGGTTAGAAGTCTCTATCAGAAGTCTTTGGTCTATTATGTCCATGGAAATGATCACACATGACTTGCGCAATAGAGCAATTTGAGAGTAGGTAGAGGCCATTGAGGGCTCATTGTCAGTCCAACTTTCCAGCCCAGTCTTACCCACGAACAGGCATTGAGATTGCATTGGAGCCCAGAAACCCCTTGTGTAGAACGGGGTCAAGGGGTTCTATCAATGGGAAGAGCAAGTTACTTACCTTCAGTAATGCTTTTCTGGTGGATACACTAGCTACCTGTGGATTCCTCACCTAATGAATTCTCCCCATGCATAGCATTCGACGGAAACTTCTCTCCAGCTCTGCACATCGGCGAGGACGTCACAATTGCCCGACTCCACGCGGCTCCGCCTGACGTCATCATGGCAATAAGAGGCACTCGCCGGCGTGCTGACGTCAGTTTACGCCATTTTTTACGTGCCTTTGAGACGAATAGATAAACAGAAATACAACTATAATATAAAAAGCGTTACTGAAGGTAAGTAACTTGCTCTTCTGATGAATACAACTACCTATGGATTCCTCACCTAATGAATAGAGTCCCAAAGCAGTACCACCTCGGAGGAGGGTGTCCTTCTGGTCATACCAAGAACTCCTGCAGCACAGACCACGCAAAATGGCCATCCCTCCTCACCTCCGAATCCAAGCAATAATGCTTTACAAAGGTGTGGAGAAGAGCAGACTGAGATTGTCCGCACGCATGTTTTGAACCCCGGGCCAGATGGTTTGCTATTACACAAAGCTGATGGTCCCGAGCCCAGGACCAGAGCCATGGCGCCTCTCTGCAGAGAAGGTACAACCCCACTCCTCCCCGTTTGTTGATGTACCACACTGCGGTCGTATTGTCCGTCAGGACTTGAACCAACTGACCTCGAAGGGAAGGGAGGAAAGCCTTGAGGGCCAAACGAATCGCCCGCAGTTCCAGCAGATTGATATGAAACATCTGCTCCACTGGAGACCAACAACCCTTGATCTCCATGTCCCCCAGATGAGCTCCCCACCCCAAAGTGGAGGCATCCGTTATCACTGTGGTCACCGGAGGAGGCAGTGAAAATGTCTTGCCACCCGCAGCCCACCATCGGAGATCCACCTCAGTGTCTCTGGAGCTCTTTATCGACTCCTCGAGATCCACTTTGTGTTGAAACTACTGCCTGCGGAGGCACCACTGAAGAGCCCTCATATGCCAGCGTGCATGAGTGACCAACAGAATGCAAGAAGTGAACAAACCGAGCAAACAAAGGACCTTGAGGACTGGAACAACCTCTCCTTCTTGAAACATCGGAATCAACGCCGGAATGTCCTGGATTCGCTGTGGCGGAGGAAAGGCCCGATTCAATGTAGTGTCCAGTACTGCCCCAATGAACAAGAGCCGTTGAGGGCTCTAGGTGAGACTTGGGCATATTTATTGAAAAGCCCAGACTGAACAACAACTGGGTTGCCAGCTGCAGATGATGCAACACAAGCCCCGGAGACTTGGCTTTGATCAACCAATCATCCAGGTAAGGGAATACCGCTATCCCTTTCCTTCTGAGGTCTGCTGCAACAACCGCCATCACCTTCGTGAAGACCTGAGGTGCGGAGGTAAGACCAAAAGGAAGGACCGCAAACTGGTAGTGTTGCGACCCCACCACAAACCAGAGATACTTTCTGTGTGACTTGAGAATAGGAATATGGAAATAAGTATCCTACAAGTCGACCGACACCATCAAATCCTCCTTGTTCAACGCCATAAGTACCTGTGCTAGAGTCAGCATTTTGAATTTCTCCTGCTTGAGGAACCAATTCAAAATCCTCAGCTCCAAGATAGGCCTCAGACGACCATCCTTTTTGGGGATCAGAAAGTACCTTGAATAACATCCCTGACCTCTCTCCTGCTCGGGAACCAACTCCACTGACCTTTCAACAATAGGGACAGAACCTCCTGTTCTAGCAACAGGAGATGATCTTCTGAACAAAAGGAAGGACAGGGAGGGAATGGAGGAGGAATCTCACGAAAGGGGAGGGCATAGCCTTTTCTCACCACACTGATGACCTAGGAATCGGATGTTACGGACTCCCACATGGGAAGAAAAAGAGACACGATGGCGAGAGGACTAGGGCTGCTTTCCCTGTTGCATTCCTCCTGAGGAAGAGGAAGGGCGCTGCTGCTGGGTGGCCCCTCTAGTACGGACCCTACCCACCCCCTAAATGATCGATAAGGGAGGCTCGAAGACTGCTGTCCTGCCTGCTGCGATCTCCCACGAAAGGAAGCCCCTCATCCAAAAACTTGCAGCCGCCTAAAAAATTCAAATGGGGTCGAAACAGCCTGCAGGCCCAAGGACTTAGCAGTGGCCGTACACTCCTTAAAGCGCTCTAGTGCAGAGTCTGCTTTAGATCCAAACAATTTAGCCCCATCAAAAGGCAAGTCCAAGAGCGTGGCCTGAACGTCTGAAGAAAATCCAGATGTGCGCAACCAAGCATGGCGTCTGGTGGCAACAGAGGTCTCCATGGCTCTAGCAACAGTCCGTGGTATCCAGCCCTGACTGAATGACTTGTGTAGCCGCTGCCTGGGCATCCGAAAGTAGGCCATGCAAGTCTTGAGGCATGTCCGGAAACGCGGTCTTCGCTGCATCCATTATTGCGTGTATGTAGCTGCCAAGGATGCAGGTAGCATTAGCAGATTTCAATGCCATGCTACACGAGGAGAAAACGTTCTTGGACGACTGTTCCATACGCTTGGACTCCCGGTAAGATGGTACTCCCGGAAAAGATCCAGGAGCAGACCAGGAGGAACAGGATGCCTGTACGACCAGACTCTCTGCAGACGGATGCTTAGACAGAAATTCGGGGTCTCCAGGTGCAGACCTATATCGTCTGGCCATCGACCTGCTCACAGCCGACGAAGTGACAGGCTTCTTCCACACCTCTCCTATTGGCTCCATGAGAGCCTCATTGAATGGCAACAGAGGATCTGCAATGGCTGTGGCAGGGTGAAGTACTTCTGTCAGAAGGTTGTTTTTAACCTGCACCTTAGGCAGGGGAAATTCCAGGAAATCCGCAGCCTTCCTGATGACTGAATGAAAGGTGGCTGCTTCCTCTGATACTCCCCTGGAGAGGCCAGATCCCATTCCGGGGAAGTATCTAGTCCACTGGCCGTATACAAACCCTGGAAACTCACTCTGGGGATCAGCAATCTCCCCTTCCTCAAGGATCTGCTGTTGGTACTCCCTCTCCTCCAGCAACCTGAGGGCCTTCCTTCTGGACCTCAATTTGGCCTCCAACCCCGGCGTCGACATGGAGTGCAACAACATCAGTGAATGGCGTGGAGAAGGTGTCATTACAGGATATCCAGATCCTCCCGACGCCGTAGACGGATCCATCAGCGCCATGGATAAAGGTCCTGCACCCGTCTTCGCCATCTGGCTTCGGGCTCCATCTCAACAGACAATGGCGTTGAAGGTCTCTCCCTCAACGTCGACGGCTGTGCCGCCAGCACCAGCGCCTGGTTTGTATCTCCTGCTGGACAGAAAGGCATAAACGTCGTCGGCCTGTATGGAGCCGGAACGCCTAAGTTGAAAGCCAGGGGACCAGTGGGGCCAGCTGGCGCACCACCTCCCGGAGCCATGTTCTGGAATATGGCAAACATGGCATTTAGAAATGCCGCTGGATCCGTACACGGAGCCGGGAACTCAGGATAGTCCTGAGGAGCTGGGGCCGGGCCCGGTGCCGGACTCGACTTCTGCGCGCCTGGATGCGCTGGAGAAACTTGTTGACTTTGAGGCTCCACAACCTCAAAGATCGACTGCGCGAGGGACGCCTGCAGAGTCACTGGTTGAAGAGACACCGTCGGGCTGACTTCCCAAGACTTACGGCGGTCAAGTCGACGGAGACCTCGACTCCGGCCGGCTTCTGGATCGACACCTGGAATCACGATGACGCCGCTTCTTGTGACTTGACTTCCCCGACGACGATCTGTGGTGCCGTTTCTCTCTTTCTTAGCCTTGGCCAAGAACAACTTAGCCTCACGTTCCTTCAAGGCCTTCGGGTTAATTTTTTGGCATGAACCACATCCCTGGAACTCGTGGTCTGAACTCAGGCACCAAAGACAGTCGTCGTGGGGGGTCAGTCACCGACATCCGAACTCTGCATCCTCTAAAGGGCTTGAAACCTGACTTCTTCGGAGCCAACATGTTGACAAAAAAGTATCCCTTCCGAAGAGCAAACAATACAGGTAGCTGGAAAAATAACTTATCGAAGGCACAGAAAAAAGGGAACTGACGTCAGCACACCGGCGAGAGCCTCTTATTGCCACGATGACGTCAGGCGGAGCCGCGTAGAGTCGGGCAATTGTGACGTCCTCGCCGACATGCAGAGCTGGAGAGAAGTTTCCGACCAATGCTACGAATGGGGAAAATTCATTAGGTAGTTGTATCCATCAGAACTGCATATTTTCAATACTGAGCAACTTTACCAAAGATATTACAACCGGAGGGTGAGATTATGTTTCGAGGGTGAGTAAGAGGGGCGATCCATGTTCAATTTTGAACCATCACTATGCTTTGTTATATATGTTAAAATTAATTGTTCTTATTATTGTTTGGTTATGAAAAGTACAATACAATGATTTACCAAAACAAAGTGATATTCTTTAACAAAAACTCAAGGCGATTTGTGCTTGAAAGATGTAGCAGTTCATACTAAGCAAAACCTAAAAAGGCATTAAATTATCAAGTTAAGGTGCTATAAATACTTTTTTTTCGCCCACTATGTACTCACTTGACCTTGACTTGCTACGCGCCATACACTTTTCCCAACATCAAGCGGTTAAATATCTTTTCATACAGACAGTAAGTAGCACATCACTCTGTGACCAATACCAGAAATGTATTCTGCATTTAAAACCCACATATGCTGTCCACATTTATAGTACCAAAAATGTTTAACACTGCAATACAACAATGAAGTACTGTTATACACTAGCATAACAAGCAAAACATAAGTCCCGTCCTCAGTATCCACTACTCTGACAAAATACAAATCTTTAACAATATAAGAAAAAATTGTGCACCCATCATTTTTTTCACTGCTACCTAGTCATGCTGTCATACAAACTTACACAATTTCAACTTAATATATCTAATTTAGTGTTAGTGAAATCGTAGTTTAACGTTATTGTCATTTACAACCAAGTTATTTTGGATTATTTTACCATATTTAAATATCTACATCTGTTTAATGACATGGAAGCAATTGTCACTAAGTAAAATAATCACTGTAAGGAGTGAAAACGTTACCTCAGACCAGCTACGCAATTATATGCGTCATCAAGCTATCACAAAAAAATGCTCTCTGTGCAAACACAGTTCGGTTCTAATAACAATAGTGGACCACCAATCAAAACAGATAATGAAAAGATATAAGATCTGTGCCTGAGCCAAGATGCTTTCATACCTTCCTCGCCCAACTGCAAAGCGATTCTACATCCCACCCCCTTCAACAGTCCGATAGTGCTGTATTAATTGTTTTTTTTAGTTATTGCATTAGTGCCAGTACTTCGACTCTAAAATGCCAGTCAACACAAACAATTGACCCCCTCCCCATCTTTAAGAGATTTTAAATGTTTATTTTACATCAATTTCTGGGACATGTTTGTAATGGTCACTTGCCCAATTAAATGCTTCTAGGTTAGCTATACAATTAAAGGACACTTCCAAAACATTTTAACAATGTCCCCAAAATTGTATAAACCAGCAATTGTGTCTAACCATAAATTAGTGTATAATGGAGCAGAAGGAGGAAGAGTCCAATGGGGCCTACAAGCCAAATTTATGGTGCAAACCATACAACTGGAATGGATGTCTGGTAAAAGCAGCAGAGGGCGTCTATTGCTGGCATGTGATCCTGTACAGGTTAACGTCCATTTACCGGAAGTCGTAAATGACTTACTCCAATTGCTCTCACTCTGACTCACTGCTATTCTAGACTACGCATACAACTGAATAGGGGCACTACTAGACTCAAATGTTGGAGTGGGAAGGGGGCCTAAAACATTGAACAGAGGGGTGGATCCATCTTCAGAACTTAATTGAAAAATACTTGTGGGGCTTTCTTTCACTCTAATTGCCCAATGTGTAATAGTGTGGGGTCATTTACCTGTACAATATGTGGTCAACAGTGTATTTTAAAGCACACCAGGCCAGTAGAAATGATCTCAGCAAAACAGTACTTGATGACATTTACAGCAGGTGCTAGGCTCTCCATTAAGGGTGTTAGACCTGGCATCCTTGGCGTGGTCTCCCCGGTCTCCTGTGTTTTTTGACTGTGTGCTGGACTTCGTTTTTGCTGGTTTTGGTACTCTAGGCACTTTACCACTGTTGACCAGTGCTAAAGTGCAAGTGCTCTCTGTGTAAACTTTATGTGTAATTGGCTTTTCCATTCCTGGCATATCTGCTTTACTACTAAGTCACTAGTAAAGTGCACTATAGGTTCCCAGGGCCTGTAAATCAACTGCTACTAGCGGGTCTGCAGCACTGATTGTGCCACCCACATGAGTAACCCTGTAAACACGGCTCAGACCTGCCACTGCAGTGTCTGTGTGTGCAGTTTTAAACTGCCAATTCGACCTGGCAAGTGTACTCACTTGCTAGGCCCAAACCTTCCCTTTCTGTATATGTAAGGCACTCCTAATATAGGCCTTAGGTAGCCCCATGAGCAGGGTACAGTGTATGTTAATGGTAGAACATGTGCTGATGTGTTTTACATGTCCTGATAGTGAAATACTGCTAAATTCGGTTTTCACTATTGCAAGGCCTCTCTCTCCAATAGGTTAACATGGGGACTGCCTTTAAATATCTTTTAAGTGCAGCTTCCCATTTGGAAGCAGACCGAGATTTGGATTCTCTAAACTCACAATTTAAAAATACATATTTTGGTAAAGATGTTTTTTAGAATGTCAGTTTAAAAATTACACTATTAGAAAGTGGGCATTTTCTTCCTTAGCCATTCTGTTCCTCTACTTGCATGTGTAATCCACGTCCAGGTCAGGCTGACAGTTAGGCTGTTTGTGAATTCCATCTAGACAGTGATACAAAGGGAGCTGCGGTGTAACCTGCATATCCTGATGAGTCTCCTGGGCTAGACTAGGGAGGGAGGAAGCCGACAACTGAAAGGGCTGTGCCTGTCCTCACACAAGGCAGTCTCCAACCCCCTAGCATGTGTCTGGGGCCAGGCATGATCTTGTGAAACACAAAGACTTTCCTTTGAAGCTTGCCTACTTCAAAGGACGAAAGAAGTATAGGTAGTGGGTCCAAAACCCCAGTCGTTTAGATTACTTATGGATCAAGAGGAACCTCTTCAAGGAGGGGAGCTGATGGTGGAGAACTGCCCCTTTGCCTGCTAGTGTGCTTTGCTGGGTTGGCCTGCAATTGCTGCTTCTGCCTTTAAGAGGACAAAGACTGGACTTTTCTGTATTTTCCTGCTTCTGAAGTGTCTCCAAGGGCTTGAACTGAGCTTGCCCCCTGTTCTGAAGTCTCAGGGCCATCAAAGACTTCCTCTGCCAGTAGCTGACTCTCTCGCTGAGACTCCTACCATGCCAAGTGGTGCCCAATCCAGTCCCTGGGCCTTTGAAAGGAAAAGCTGGTGAAACGGAGACTGAAATCACTGTATTACTGTGTGTTGGTACACATACTTTACACATTGCTTTTGAGATAAGCCTGAATGCTTGTGCCAAGCTACCAAGGGGGTGATCAGGGGTTGTCTTAGGAGCGTAATTGCCTCATCCTATTTAGAGTGAGGGTCCCTTCTTGGAGAGAGTGCAAACTGCCTGCCATCCATAGACCCCATTTCTAACAAAGGGAAATTAGCAAGATGTATGGCAAACGTTGCATTTTAAAATACATTAGCCAGTAGACTTGGCAGGACGTAGATTCTTGCTTCAAGTGTCTTGGATGACCAGTTATTTTGTTTTATTCTAAAGCACACTAGGCCCACTTGGATATGACATTAAAAGTGATTGCAAAATAACTGAGCATTCTTACCCCAAAGGTATTTTGTAAAAGTAGGGACAAGTAGCATAGCTTAATTATTTCAATTTCATGCTGCACTTATATGCATATAATATCTTTACACTATTTTCAGGATGAAGTGTTAGTGAAGGAGAAAACGTTCTTACTATTCCGTATGCAACAAAACAGATTGAAAGTGAAATGTGTACTTCATAGTTCTACATGATAACACAGAGCTACACCTTCCGTCCAGTATTCTAGGGGTTTTGAAATCTTCCCCACATTTGAAAAGGTACTGTAGGAAGTTGGCTCTGTATGTGCTATTTCAAAGTAAGGAATAGCATGCACAGAGTCCAAGGGTTCCCCTTAGAGGTAAAATAGTGGTAAAAAGAGATAATACTAATGCTCTATTTTGTGGTAGTGTGGTCGAGCAGTAGGCTTATCCAAGGAGTAGTGTTAAGCATTTGTTATACATACACATAGACAATAAATGAGGTACACACACTCGGAGACAAATCCAGCCAATAGGTTTTGTATAGAAAAATATATTTTCTTAGTTTATTTTAAGAACCATAGGTTCAAATTTAACATGTAATATCTTGTTTGAAAGGTATTGCAGGTAAGTACATTAGGAACTTTGAATCATTTCAATTGCATGTATACTTTTCAAGTTATTCACAAATAGCTATTTTAAAAGTGGACACTTAGTGCAATTTTCACAGTTCCTGGGGGAGGTAAGTTTTTGTTAGTTTTACCAGGTAAGTAAGACACTTACAGGGTTCAGTTCTTGGTCCAAGGTAGCCCACCGTTGGGGGTTCAGAGCAACCCCAAAGTTACCACACCAGCAGCTCAGGGCCGGTCAGGTGCAGAGTTCAAAGTGGTGCCCAAAACGCATAGGCTTCAATGGAGAGAAGGGGGTGCCCCGGTTCCAGTCTGCCAGCAGGTAAGTACCCGCGTCTTCGGAGGGCAGACCAGGGGGGTTTTGTAGGGCACCGGGGGGGACACAAGCCCACACAGAAATTTCACCCTCAGCGGCGCGGGGGCGGCCGGGTGCAGTGTTAGAACAAGCATCGGGTTCGCAATGGAAGTCAATGAGAGATCAAGGGATCTCTTCAGCGCTGCAGGCAGGCAAGGGGGGGCTTCCTCGGGGAAACCTCCACTTGGGCAAGGGAGAGGGACTCCTGGGGGTCACTTCTGCAGTGAAAGTCCGGTCCTTCAGGTCCTGGGGGCTGCAGGTGCAGGGTCTTTTCCAGGCGTCGGGACTTAGATTTCAGAGAGTCGCGGTCAGGGGAAGCCTCGGGATTCCCTCTGCAGGCGGCGCTGTGGGGGCTCAGGGGGGACAGGTTTTGGTACTCACAGTCGTAGAGTAGTCCGGGGGTCCTCCCTGAGGTGTTGGTTCTCCACCAGCCAAGTCGGGGTCGCCGGGTGCAGTGTTGCAAGTCTCACGCTTCTTGCGGGGAGATTGCAGGGTTCTTTAAAGCTGCTCCTTTGGATAAAGTTGCAGTCTTTTTGGAGCAGGTCCGCTGTCCTCGGGAGTTTCTTGTCGTCGTCGAAGCAGGGCAGTCCTCAGAGGATGCAGAGGTCGCTGGTCCCTTTGGAAGGCGTCGCTGGAGCAGAGTTCTTTGGAAGGCAGGAGACAGGCCGGTGAGTTTCTGGAGCCAAGGCAGTTGTTGTCTTCTGGTCTTCCTCTGCAGGGGTTTTCAGCTAGGCAGTCCTTCTTCTTGTTGTTGCAGGAATCTAAAATCTTAGGTTCAGGGAAGCCCTTAAATACTAAATTTAAGGGCGTGTTTAGGTCTGGGGGGTTAGTAGCCAATGGCTACTAGCCCTGAGGGTGGGTACACCCTCTTTGTGCCTCCTCCCAAGGGGAGGGGGTCACATCCCTAATCCTATTGGGGGAATCCTCCATCTGCAAGATGGAGGATTTCTAAAAGTTAGAGTCACCTCAGCTCAGGACACCTTAGGGGCTGTCCTGACTGGCCAGTGACTCCTCCTTGTTATTCTCATTATTATCTCCGGCCTTGCCGCCAAAAGTGGGGGCCGGGGGCGGGCAACTCCACTAGCTGGAGTGTCCTGCGGTGCTGTGACAAAGGGGTGAGCCTTTGAGGCTCACCGCCAGGTGTTACAGCTCCTGCCTGGGGGAGGTGTTAGCATCTCCACCCAGTGCAGGCTTTGTTACTGGCCTCAGAGTGACAAAGGCACTCTCCCCATGGGGCCAGCAACATGTCTCTAGTGTGGTAGGCTGCTGGAACCAGTCAGCCTACACAGATAGTCGGTTAAGTTTCAGGGGGCACCTCTAAGGTGCCCTCTGTGGTGTATTTTACAATAAAATGTACACTGGCATCAGTGTGCATTTATTGTGCTGAGAAGTTTGATACCAAACTTCCCAGTTTTCAGTGTAGCCATTATGGTGCTGTGGAGTTCGTGTAAAACAGACTCCCAGACCATATACTCTTATGGCTACCCTGCACTTACAATGTCTAAGGTTTTGCTTAGACACTGTAGGGGCACAGTGCTCATGCACTGGTACCCTCACCTATGGTATAGTGCACCCTGCCTTAGGGCTGTAAGGCCTGCTAGAGGGGTGTCTTACCTATACTGCATAGGCAGTGAGAGGCTGGCATGGCACCCTGAGGGGAGTGCCATGTCGACTTACTCATTTTGTTCTCACTAGCACACACAAGCTGGGAAGCAGTGTGTCTGTGCTGGGTGAGGGGTCTCTAGGGTGGCATAAGACATGCTGCAGCCCTTAGAGACCTTCCCTGGCATCAGGGCCCTTGGTACCAGAGGTACCAGTTACAAGGGACTTATCTGGATGCCAGGGTGTGCCAATTGTGGAATCAAAAGTACAGGTTAGGGAAAGAACACTGGTGCTGGGGCCTGGTTAGCAGGCCTCAGCACACTTTCAAATCAAAACATAGCATCAGCAAAGGCAAAAAGTCAGGGGGTAACCATGCCAAGGAGGCATTTCCTTACAGGTACTAAATGAAAAAAAAAAAAAGCAAAAAGCACAGAAACCAAGCACAAAGCATAAACATCCATGGTGCAGTTCCAGCACAGAATGTATACTTAAATTTACAACACACTCATTAAAACTGGTAAAAGCAGAAAAATAAATATTAGTACTCTTTGTGGAAAATAAGTGGCAGCAGTGCATCAAGTATAATTTGCCCACCAGCTGCAACTGCATTTGTTTACATATGAGATTGCAAGTGTTTTCTGTCAAATTATTTTGTGAAGCAAAGGGATCATGAAATAGGAGCTCCTTGCAGAAGGGATGGAGGGGAAAATCAGAAGAGTGAGTTATAAAGCCATCTGGTTTTCAGAGGCCGAGTTCTGAGTAGGAAGCAAGAACTCCAAAACAGTAATTACATGTATGAAAATGAGTTACTTACCTGTAACTTTAGTTCTACAATATTGTAATCTTTTATAGATTCACATGCTTGAATCATTCCCCATTTTCGAGATGGGAGCCCCCGGTATATTTAACCAAGTAGTGTTACCATAGATTTAAACCTAAAGGCCCTTAGGCCTCTTAATATAACACTCTATCAGAGTAATTTAAAGAAAAAAAGGTTCAAACTTCAGAATCCACCAATCAGACAACACCACCCTTAAGAACCTTTCTGAGAGAAGCTCCAGTACCTCAGATTTTCAAAGCATAAGTGCATATAACATGAAAAAGAAAAAAAAGAGGTGAAGGTGAGCTTCTCCGGGGATGTGGGCGGGTAGCATGTGAATCTATGAAAGATTCCAATACTGGAGAACTAAAGTTACAGGTAAGTAACTAATTTTCTTACTCCAGTATTGGAACTTTTATAGATTCACATGCTTGAATCAGAGTAGTAAGCAGTCCAAATGCACATTGTAATACTCCTGCAGTTTGTTCAATACATACATTGAAAGCATGTTAACATATATATATATATATATACATACACACATATATACACACATATATATATATATATAAATATATATATATATATGTATATATATATATATATTTTTTTTTAACCTTATATGCACTCTGCAATAAGGATTTAGCATGAATCTGAGACGTCAGTCATAGACAATGTGCATACCTGACATTAGGATGGTGGGATGAAAGAAGTAGCACACCTTCACTGGAAAAGATTCCTGAGGACTGCCTGTCCCACCGCTACCTCTTCTTGAGATAATGTTTCCAAGCAGTAATGTCTGGTAAAAGTATAGCAGCTCTTCCAAGTTGCTGCTCTACAATTGTCTTGCAACGGTACACCAGCAAACAGCGCTGCGGAAGAGGAAACTGCCCGCGTTGAGTGCGCATGGACAGATGATTGCAGTGGCTTGCCCGCTGCCCGATGGAATAATTGAATTGCTGAGGAGATCCATCTAGCTATGCTCTCTTTAGAGAGCGGGTGACCCCCCCAATCTGGGTGCACTGTAAGCCACAAATAGCTGGTTGATTCTGCAAAATGGTTTAGTCCTGTAAAAATAGAATTCAATACATCTTTTAATGTCTAAAGAGTGTAATGTTCTCTCGGGCTCATTCAGATGAAAATCTGAAGGGACCTTTGGAATAAAACGCAGATTATTGCACAAGGTTAGTCTATCCTTTTTAACCAGTAAAATTGGCTCCTGTATGGAAAGCACTTACATCTCACTGGCTAGTCTGGCTGATGTCAGGGCAACAAATAAGGCGACTTTCCAGGAGAGGAATTTCATAGAAGCTCTATGAATTGGCTCACAAGGCTGCTTCATAAGTTGCGCAAGAACAATATTTAAATTTGAAGAGGGAGGATGCGGAGGTCTGAATGGTGGAAACACTCTGAAAAGCACTTTTATAAATTGGTTAATCAACCTAGAGGATCATATCAAAGGTGAAGAGTCTGAGCGTCTGTAATGTTTTGAGGATTGACCACTGATGGCGTGTCACACTGCTTTGCACCTGGCTTAGCTGCCTATTGGCTTGATCGTGGCGTTAGACATTACATTTTGTATTCAGCCTAGTTTTGCGTCCACGTTAAATAATTTTTCAGTGCAAAACATGTTATGCAATGTGTTTTTCTACTTCTACGTGTTTTTCTTCTTCTGAAGAGCCAGGGCTGGTACTCGACATGTAGGAGGTGAGCAGTTAGTACGATAAGGACGTAACCAGCTAGTGTTTATCATAGACCAGCAAACAATTTGACCTCGAAAGGCGTGTCCAGCTTCCGACACATTCCTGTCAAGGTTTACCTAAATAAGCCAGCATTTTTTTAATAATTCCCCTCTAAGAGGGAGGGCTTTCTAGAAAGTTATTTCGTAATTATTCAAAGATATAAAAAGATGACTCTGCTCAGTAACAATTAATTTTGAGACTTCAGCCAGGGGAGGATGTCAGCTGCCTGACCTGTCCTGTGGGGGTGGAAAATCTTTCTCGCAGTTGAACAGGAGTCGTTCTTCTTGCTGGCATGGGAAAGATGAAGCATTTGTCAGGCCCTGCTACGGTGATTCATTTTTATTAATTATTTGCTTTGCATTGCATATGAATATATATCTATATATCAATATATAAGTGTTTGTATCCATGCATGTATATATTTGCTGTTTATAGATTGGAGACTTTTTAAACATAGTCTCATGTTGTGGTTGCACATTTGGGAAGTACACTTTTTACTAATCAAACCTTCCTTCACAAGCCTTGCAAAAAGCTATAACAAATGTCTTCTTCAGAATAAGAAGTGCATTCCAGAGAATCTTTTTGACGCCTTTCAGTGTGCATTTCTTGGCTCAGTCGAAAGTAAAGCAAAACAGCATCTATAAGATGCAATCACCACCAGGTGAACCTTTATAGAGGAATGCGCAAGGCCTGAGTGCGCTAAATGTAACAAATAAGGTAATATCTGTTCCGGAGATGAGGAAAGAGGATCAATTTGCTGTTGATGACACCACAAACAAAACCTTTTCCACTTACCTGAGTAAGCCGTATTGGTGCTGACTGCTCTGGCTTTGGATAGAATGTCCCTGCACTCTTGCAGAATGTTTAAATGTGCATATTCCCCGTGGTCAGGAGCCATGCTAATAATCGCAATGATTGGGGATCCGGATGCAAGATTTGTCCGTTGCTCATTGTTAGCAGATGCAGAGATATTCTCAGTGGAATGTGAGGCTTCACTGACAGGAGACGAATCTCCATGAACCAATGTTGACGAGGCCAGTACGGCGCTATTAATATTAGCGTGCACGGTTCTCTCTTCATCTTCGTTAGGACTCTCGGGATCAAGGGGATTGGAAGAAAATTGTATGCAAAGATTCACGACCAAGCTATGGAAAATGCATTCACCCATGATCCCTTTTTATGATGCCAGCTTGCGAAGAATCGGCATTTGGCGTTCAACTGGCTGGCGAAGAGGTTGAGAATGGGTGTTCCACACTGAGAAAAAAATGTGGTTGACCGTGGACTGGTCCAGTTCCCATTCATGATACATTGATTTTTGCCTGCTTAGCGAGTCTGCTAACGTGTTCTGAACTCCTGGAAGGTGCACTGATGTGATTAGGATGCCATGCTGCACCTCCCAGTTCCAGATCTCCTGAGCTTCCCTGGAGAGATGAAAAGATCTTGTGCCTCCCTGTTTGTGGAGGTAATGCATCGTAGTGGTGTTGCCTGTTCTTATTACCTCTTCTGAACCGGCAATCTTTGGGAGGAAAGCCTGTACAGCTAGAAGAACTGCTCTGAGCTCTAGCAGATTAATGTGCATTGTCTGCACTCTAGTGGCCACTTACCCGTAGGTCTTGCAAAACAGCTCTCCAACCCTCCAGGGAGGCATCTCTGGTGATTGTCCACAGTGCAGGGCGATGGAAAAAAGATAGACTGATAGACAGATGATGTTTCTGAGACCACCACACCAGAGCTTTGGTGATTGCCGGAGTAATGTTTATCTGATCTTCGAAGCTTCCTGAAACCTGGAGCCATTACAGATTGAGCTGCTCTTGCAGGGGGCGCATTTTGAGTCTGCAGAGAGGAACCAGAGGTATGCATGAGAGCATCATGTCCAATAAGGACTTGAAGAGGCGTACTGAAATGAAATGTAGTATTTTCTTTGTATTCATCTTGCTAGAGATGTTAGTTTCTGCTGTCTACCCACAGTGGGACATGCCAAGGTGGATTGAGTGTCCAGTTTTGCCCCTAGAAAAGTTATTGCGCGTGATGGTTGAGGTTTGGATTTCTCCCAGTTGATAGTCAGGCCTAAGCTGCTGAGCAAGGTAACGCACTTTCTTGTTGACCTGCATGCTCCTACATAGGTGTCTGCTTTTATCAGCCAATCATCTAGGTATGGGAATATTTGATGTTTTCTTCTCCTGAGAAAAGTTGCAATAGGAACTAGGCACTTGGTGAATATTCTGGGAGCCAACTTTAGGCCAAATGGAAGGACCCAAAATTAAAAATGGCTTCTAGCTACCATAAATCTCAGGTATTGTGTGTGGGCTGGGTGAATGGGGATGTGGAAATACGCATAGGGTAAACATAAAATATTCCTGGTTCAACCGCTGAAGGATATTCTGTAGGCTTATCATGCGGAAAGACTGTTTTCTCAAGTAGGTGTTTAATTCTCTGAGATCGAGGATCGTTTTCCAGTCCTTCCAGTTTTTGCAAATGAGAAATAATCTGGAGTAAAAACCTTTTCCTCGCTGTGATGGAGGTACTCCTATTGCGCATTTGAGGAGCATTTTGTTGATTTCTCTTGAGTCGTTCTGGATACTTCGGTGAAGTTCTGCAAGGAGGATTGGGAGGAGGTATTTGGCCAAACTCTAGAGTGTGTCCACCCTTTACGAGCTGAAAGATCCACTTGTCTTATGTTATGGTTTGCCACTGTTGGAAAAAACAGAGATATCTTTCCACCTAGAACTGGGGGAGCCATCAAAAGGAAGATCTAGGATTTTATTCTACACTTCCGGGTGGAACGATGCGGCCTTTAACCAACCTTGCCTCCGAAGGACAGCTGAACCTGCGAGCTGACGAAACGCGGTAGTGGCTATATCCATTGCACAATCTATTATTTCCGCCAATGTGTGTTCTTCCTCATGCAATGTCTTTTTAGCTTCCGGTTTAATGTCCTCCGGCAACTGATCAAGATGTGGGGCGATGTCTGCCCATTATTGCCTATCATGTCTGGCTAACACTGCCAGGGAGTTAGCCGCTCTTATAATGAGGCTAGACATTGATGAAAACCTCTTCCCGATGTTATGCAACCGTCTACTCTCTTTGTCCGGAGGTGCTGAAATTGGAACAGAGGGATTTTTGGATCTTCTCTGTGCCGCTTAAGCAACCACAGAATCTGGATGGGGTGACCAGTCAAGCATGCTGGGGCATCCTCTGGTGCCTTGTACTTCTTGTCCACGCGAGGAAGCACTGCCGTGACTGTAGCAGGGTTTTGCATGAACTTCAAACCTTCCTCCCATATGAAACTGACTAGTGGTATGGAGCGTACTGATTTCTAGAAAGGTTTTTTAAAATCATACAGAAAGCAATCAGTTTGCCTGGATGGCATTGGAAGTGCAAAATGCTTAGCTGCTCTTTCCAAAAGATTATTGAATCCACCAATGTCATCTGGAGGCGAATCTACTTTTGGATGAGGAGAAGGAGGGCTGTAATAACATTCATCATTCATCCCACTCAGACTGGTTGTCGAGGAGCTCACCCTTTTCTTGATCTCCCTCCAAAATGTCAGTCTCATGTGGTATGGTCATATCTGGTGTGGCCACATTTGCTAGTGGTAAAGAGGTTGGCCTCTGACGTGGGGTGGTAACCCTTGAAACAGGCAAAGAAGGAGGCTGCGGTTGCCCCTGTTCCTGAGGAAGAAAGCGCCAACATAGTCTGCTAGCATTGCTCTCAGATCAGACAGTAATGAGCTTGGAATATATACATCCTCCTGATATGACTAGTCCCCTGCGTAGTACTGCGGGTCATAGGTTTCACCGTACTCCTCATCATCATCATCTTGATACTTAACGTTTAACTGTGAGGGGCTGTGCACTGTCCCAAATGGTCCCTCATCATCCCAGTCTTCATCATCCTCCAAAAGATGTACTGGCATCACAGGGGTTACTTTACTAGGCAAATTATGCTGTGGAGTAAGTTTTTCCTGACTTCTGTGTATTTTTTTCCCTTCGACGACAGAGTGGTAAAAGCCTTCGTTGACGGTGGAGCCGTCGATGACGTCCGCATGGAGATTTTAATCAATCATTGACAGCTTCAAAGTGGGAGCTACCGTCGACGGGGTCATCGACAATGAAGACAGCAATGAGGAAACCATTGTTACTGCAGTCGACGATGATGACATGGTCAACGCTGTCCTCATCGACGGTGGAAGGCTCGTCGTCAGCACAGCCGTCGGCGGCATTAATGTGGAAACAGTCATCAACGGTGAAAACACACTCATCGATGTCGGCGACAATGAGGCTGTTGTCGACAGTATAGTCTTTGCCAGTGGTCTGTCCACCACAGGAACAGAGGAGGGCCTTTGGAAAAGGTTCAGTAGACATAGAGGGAGGCACAGAAGATGATTTTTCTAGGCCTTTCAGAGCTGCTGGCATGTCCTAATTTCCCTTTTGTGGAGAATTTGTGAGGTGAGGAGGAAGGGCTGCAGCCTTTATGAGACCATGAGGTGGTCTTTTTGTGGGCTTTCTTGGCTGCTCTGAGGAAGATCTTGAGTGAGATCTAGGTCGCTTAGATGACTTTCTGGATGATGTTGAGGAGTCATCGCTTTCTGAATCAGAGAATGGGTTATCTCTAGATTTAAGTTTCTGCAGCCATATTAATAATCTGCCCTCTCTATCCTTCAAGGTCTTAGAAGAGAAGGTACGACATACCTTGCAGTCCTTGGCAGAGTGGTCTGGGTAAAGGCAGTATATGCAGTCCTGATGAGGGTCATCAGAGTGTAATCTCTTTTTCCCACAGGTCTTGCAGGATCTGAACAAACTTTTCCTTTCCTTGTCAGACATGCTGTAGGCCTTACCCACAATCAGTCAGAACAAATTTAGAAGAACATCAGCTTAAAGCTATTATAAAAGATAAGAATAGAGCAGAGCTCTGAGGAGACTCCCTAGCATGATGTGCGGTAGAAAATCTGAGGTACTGGATCTTCTCTCAAGAAGGTTCTAAACGGGGGTGTCGCCTGATTGGTGGATTCTAAAGTTTGGTCCTTTTTTCTTAAAATGACTCAGAGTGTTAAATTAAGAGGCCTAAGGGCCCTTAGATTTAAATCTATGGTAACACTGCTTGGTTATATATACCGGGGGTTCCAATCTCGACGACGGGGAATGATTCAAGCATGTGAATCTATGAAAGTTGGAATACTGGATTAACTGTCATTATCCATTTCAAGCACTGCCTGATAATCCAATACTTTACCTCCAACCTCTGTAAACCCTTGTAAAAGATTTGACTTCCCTAAACCTCATGGTACAATTCTTTCCAGAAATCAAGTTCTCTCCCTCAACTGAATGTCTATTAGAAATACTCAGTGTGTGTGTGTGTGGCATGTAGACAGTTAATGGTTCTAAGTAGCTTGCTAGTGCCTGCCCTTCAATATCTTGAAAAGCGTAATGTATCTATCTGTCAAGTCCTGATTCCTGTCCCCAAACATGTCTAGCTCCTTCCCTCCCACATGTTGACCTCCCTTCTTCTGCTTCCCATTGTTTAATTTTCTTTCCATCTGTGTTAGTCAGGTACTTAATGAAGAATATTTATTTGTCCAGCGTTAGCCAACACCTTTCGATTCTACTAAATGTATATATAATACACTTACTTTTAGGGACTTTCAGCTATCGCTCTTCCTCTGTTGGCCAGTTGTTTCATTCTCATTTCTTATGCTAACTATAGCATAGAGCATGGAGCAATGGGTCAGCCCACTTTAGGCATTGACTAACTTCACTGCAAGTATTGGCATTGTGCTCTTTCACAGTAGTTCCATTCACTATCAGAGATTGCTATGGGGATGTTTGCTTTTGAGACCCAAACATATTAGATGTAAACCAAATGTTTTAATAGATTGACGATTGTCCAGCAGCTCACAAAGCAAAATGTTTCACAAAAAACAAAATTTACAAAACAAGCATTAACAAAGTCGAAAGGCTGGTGCCCAACTCCAGACCTATTAGCTTTGCAAATAACTTATGTAATGTACTTTGTTTCTGTTACAAGCTCAAATCCACAGACACACTTTTTTTTTTGCAGTTATGGGCACTTGTGCTTTATGTAGCATCTGCTCCAGTAGATTTCTGCCGTTCATTCTTTAATACACATTTTAAAATGTTAAGAAGGATGAAAGGCTGGAAAGCCCCTGCTGAAATTAATAATTGTGCCCTATCAGCTAGATATAGATTTCTGCAATAGTTACAATAGTGGACCATATACCCACATTAGGCCTTGAAAAAACATTCTCTTGTGAAATTTACAATTTTGTGTTTAAGCAAATTTAGCAAACTTTCTTGCCATTTCATGAGTTTAAACATATTCTTAATTTGTGCACACAGGACACTAGTTTGAGCATAAAACGTCTTACAGTGACAGCAAAACCACAGTAGAGGTACATTTTTTTCTCACACCAGTCTCCTACTGGAATCTCATGAGGTTCTTGTACACAAGACATGTCCTCATGTCCAATTTTTACTGAAGATAAGGGGGGCAACTATTTTCAAACATCACTTGCAATTTGAAAAAATGCAATTGTGGCCACTCCTAACCCACATGCAATCCAGATGTAACATCATACTAAATATGTATTAAATACGACCCAATGCCAGAATGTAAAAAATATTTTGAACAGTTCAAGTCAAAATAGGGCAACACATTATAATTGTCCTTGCATTACTAAAACAATGCAGACCACTATTAGGATTTCTTTTTTAGTGCAACATGCCCTTTTCCTTGTCTTTGTAAAGCAAACCACTTTTCAGAATGGTATCATTGCTCATTCCAATAGTAGCTTCCCTTTTCTGCTTTTGTTTTAATGGGAGCATGCAATGCAAAATACACAGTTCAGTCCCTGAATGGCTACACTTGCTGTTTATTTGACATTTGAGGTTACTGCTATTTTATTCCCACTCCCAGGACAACTTATGCAGCCCAGGTGACTGTTTTACTTTTATTAAAGTGAAACACTTGAAGCAATGAACAAAAAAAACAAATCTAAAGTTAAGCTAGTAAAACTATAAATTGGGGGCTTGGCCAAAACGGTGGCATGAACGAGCGTGCCACTGGAGTTCACCACCACCTCGGTCCGAAAAGGACACAGCGGAGCCCAAAGCCCCTGCAATTACCCCCTAGAAATTAAAATCAGCAGCAGATGAGGGGTGCCTGTGAGGAGGCGACCATTTCAGCACGAGGGGCCTGTGGAGAGGCCAGCATCCGGACGCATACCAGCAGGAGGGCCTGGGGCTCACACACTGCGAAGGCCCAAGCACGTCCCTGCGAGACACCGGTTGGCTGACAAGGTCTCAGGTGCCTCCAGTCGGAAGAGCGGCCATGCTGGGAGCCCAACAACGGGGGCATCCGATCCGTGGCATGGATCAGGCTGCGGAGAGGACTGGCATAGGAAGGGCCTAAAGGCCTGGCCTCACAGCTGAGGCGCAAGGTGCTGTAAGCCCCCGGACTGCAGGAAGCAGTGAGGCCCTAGGCCCTGGCTCCAGAAAGGAGGGAGTCGCCGCCTCCCCCATAGCGGCCACGGGGAGGGCAGCCAGATGCACATCAGCAGGAGGACCTGGGATGGGCAGAGGACAGAGCCCCCAAGAGACACAGGTGAACAGCACGGTCGGGGGCAACCCGGACGGAGAAAAAAGTGAACGAGGCCAGACGCTAGACGTGGGCGCTGTGTGGGCTCTGGGCGTGGGCCTCTGGTTGGGGGAATGGCACGGGCTGCGGTAGGGGCTGACCCCGGTGAAGCCTAAGGGCGAGCTCTCGTGGTCAAGAAGCAAGAAGAAAGGCACTTACAGATCGCTTCCCCTACAGCAGCTGCAGAGGGAGGGCAGGCGGGGAGCCCCAGGCCAGTGCAAACGCCTGTTACAGCCAGGGGAAAGTGAAGTCACACTGAGATAGGGCCTGGGGGCTTTCCCCTGATCCGCTTAGTCGGAGCAGGACCAGTGGGACCGCAGCAAATAGCACAGTAACACTAGCCAACGCAGGGAAAAACAGAGGTGCCCAGGATACTGGGGTATGTCTACAGGGATACGGAGCAGGAGGCCACTGAGCTGACGAGACCCCCACCTCGAAGTGGCTGCGAGGAACAGGTGAAGGGGAGCCCAACGACAGGCCACCTCCTGGGCTGCAACCTGCAATGCCTGTTTTGCCCGACTGACGGCCCACATCGCAACAAAGCATCTCAACACTAGACAATGGCCACCTCAAAGAATAAAAAAGGACCAGTCGGTCCGCAAGATGCTGACCAGATCCGCACCAGCGCAAAACAAACATACAGATACTCCCTCGCAACCTTCGAAGATGGTTGGCAATGGAGATCCAGGCGACAATGAGCTTGCAACAGTCACAAGAGGATTTCTCACCTCCCTGGAGACTGATCTCTAGGACCTGCGAAAAGACCTCTCCCAGGAACTACACGAGCTTCGCACCGAACTCACCTCGATAGGGAAACTTGTTTCGGGCCTGGAAGACACTGAAATTGCGAGAGGAGAAGATGTCGAACAACTCCAACAAGAGATCCTTCGATTACGGGAGTGAATACAGATCATGACTGAGGACCTGGAAAATCGCTCTCGTCGTCATACCATACGACTCAGAGGGCCCCTCAACGGAGCTGAAGATGAAGATATCAGAAAGTACACCACAGCCTTGTTCCGATCACTCCTGGGACATGAGGACAATCGGGAGATTTTGCTGGATCGTGTTCACAGAGCAGGCTACTGGGGGGAGGGGGGACCCGAAGGGGCCAAATCACGAACTACATTTTAGCCTGTGTCCACAATTTTATGATTAAAGAGAACATCCTCCGATGAGCATGAAATCAACCGCAGATCCACTTTAGAGGACACGTCTTGGTTCTATTCCAGGACCTCTCTCTGCTCACCCTTCAACGACGCAAGGAGTTTGAACCTATCACTGATCACCTCTGGTCTCATAACGTCTCATATGGCTGGGGACACCCATTTAGACTTATATTTTGTTGGGACAAACAGTTACAACAAGTTAAAATAATTAAAGAGGCCCGACAAGTACTAAACATGACAGAGGACCCCTCGAACTCAGAGGCGAGAGTTTCGGGGGGAGGCCCCCCCCCGGGGGTTGAACCAGATGGAAAAGAGCAGGACAACGGCAGAAATACCCAAGACAATCATCTGAGGAACGAGCACACGAGCAGCAGGCTGTCCTGGATAGCATTGTTTCTGGCACCAAAACAGACACTGAGTGACACCAGCCAGAAAGAAAGATCTGGTGGCTGACCTTCAGTTTCCGGTCCCATGAGCTGCGATACCTGGGCCTAGAGTGGCAGAGCCCATGGACGGTTTACTCAGACCCCACAGAAAGCCCTTGAGCCTCGATTGACACCCCATCTACGGATGACGTTGGAGAGTTATTGGTTTGTTTAAACACCTGTTATGCTACACTGTTAATGGTGTCATTCTCCTCCTCCACACGACACAGCAAAAACCATGTGTTTGAAGACCCCCAACATAGGCACACTGCGTAGTATTGCCCTCCGCTCCTTATCACTCATGGCATGCAGATGTCAATGGCCTCCCCCATCCATCAACATACTTGACACTTAAATGCCTGAGCCTCAATGTCAAAGGCCTCAATAACCCTGCGAAACAACTGGCAATTCTCTCTCTCTCTCTCTCTCCTTGAGCGCTCAGAGACTCATATGTGCTTATTACAAGAAACACGCCTCCCTACCCAAAGATTTCTACCAAATCCGTTCTAAAATATTTCCTCAACAGTTCTGGTCTTCGGCCCCCATGAAACACAGGTGGGTGGCGATTCTGGTCTCTACAATATTCCGAGGGGAATTCCTCACCAAGGTACACAAGATAAAAGGTAGATACTTAGCCTACAGAGTGCGGATAGATTCAGTCCACTTCACATTAGCCACTATCTATGCCCCTCAACACGCACCAAGAACTATCCATAACACAAACTCTTATCCCAACATTGATTACCCTCGATAAAGTAATCCTTGTGTGAGGCGATCTTAACCTAGTTATGGACAACGACTTAGACCGAACGATGCAATTCTCCTTGACCAGCGTATTCAGGTAGAGGAAGTGATATCAGCTATTTCCCGCTTGAAGACTGGGAAATCGCCAGGCCCAGATGGCTACACCCCACTTTTCTATAAAACTTTCTGCTGCAAATTAGCCCACTCACAAGGCTATTTAACTCCTTTGCAGAGACCAACTCCCCTGCTGCCAGTATGCTTGATGCTACCACCACTGTAATCCCTAAACAGACGCCAAGCTGTTCATCGGCATCTTAGGGCATCGCCTCAATCCCTACATGCCCGGGTTTGTGGACCCTGATCCCGCGGGTTTCATACTGCACCGGCAATATGGCGATGACACAAAATGACTCCTACACCTTATAGGCAAAAGCATAGATCGCAGAGAGGCACTACTACTACCTATAGACACTGAGAAAGCGTTTGATAGAGTGAACTGGCAATACCTATTCAAAGTATTGGAACACTTTGGCCTCGGACCGACACTTCTGAAGTGGATAAAATGTGTCTATAAAGAGCCCAAGGCAGCTGTCCGGGTCAATGGTACACTGTCTTATCTTTTCCCGATTAGGCGAGGGACGAGACAGGGCTGCCCACTATCCCCACTCGTATTTGGCCTGTACCTGGAGCCTCTAGCTAACAGAATACATAACTGGCATTAAATTAGGTGGCGATCACCATCTTATTAGCCTCTAAGCAGATGACGTGATTCTGGTGCTGTCGCACCCAATGGTCTCACTGCCAGCTCTCACTGAAGCTTTACAAGAGTATGGGACTGCTTCGGGCTTCAAAATGAATATGCAAAAATCACAAATCCTGAATCATTCAGTCCCACCAGCCCACGAACCAGAGATTCGTTCAAGGCTCCCCTATGTGTGGTCCTCTTCCCACGTCCCATATCTCAGCACTAAACTAGCCAATACAACTACAAAAACAGTCAATAGGAACTATGCTGCCTTCTCTAAAGCCGTACTGATGGACCTGGAGACTTGAAGCAAACATAAGCTGTCATGGTTGGGTAGATAGGCAGCGATAAAGATGACAATTTTACTGTGCATTCTCTACGTCACTCAAACGATCCCTCTTCCTCCGCCAATCAAAACCCTAGCCACACTGCAATCGGCAATACTAAAATGTATCTGGGATAGGAAACCTGCACGCATTACGCGGCAAACCCTGTATCTCCCTAAGACGAAAGGGCGACTATCGGTCCCTTGCCTTCTGAAATATTACCAGGCTACCAAACGGCAGTTCATACTAGAACGGAGTCACTCATACACCAAGAAACACGGGTGTTTTATGGATCAAGCAGTCGCATATCTGGAAGGAGCCTTGGCTGCAACACAGACATAGGGCTGTGGGATTCTATTCCTCCCCTATCACGGGCACAACACTCCGGGTTTGGGACTCAGTGGTGGTTAAGAATGGTCTGACATCCTTCCCCCTCCCCCGTGACACCGATATGCGATAACCCACACTTTGCCCCTGGTCTGAGCGCAGAACGCTTTCAAAGATGGCATGCCGTAGGTTTCAAGAGAGTTGGGAGTCTATTTGATCTAGATGGTATCATCCCTTTTGACTGCCTGAAAGAAGATTATGGGCTTACAGAGACAGATAAAATTACATACTTCCAGGTTAGACACTGGGTGCTCCAACTGTCAGTTAGACCTCTAGCAGCGAGGCCACTCACAACGTTTGAGAAATGGTTAGCACTTAAAAGTGATGATAAACAGCTGATATCTGAACTTTACATGCTCCTCATGGCTAATACACAAATACCCAAAACCAAGGGAAAAAGAAGGTGGGAGGCCAAATCAAGGAGAAATCGAACAGAAGAGGAATGGGGAGATATACAATACAGAGCCCACCACACCGCCCATAGTGTGTCGGGCACTGAAAAAGCCTATAAAATAGCAACATACTGGTACTATACCGCTGCAAGAATTCACGCATGGAACCCTACTAAGCCTGAGCTATGCTGGAGAGGATACGGTAATACCGGTATACTGATACACTTACTATGGCACTGCCCCAAGCAGAACGGGTATTGGAGTAGCATCCTAGATAAAATTGACAGATCATTCCACACGGAGATCCCTAGATTGCCAACACATATCATTCTTGGCCTATCTAACCCCCTCACCTTTCCTCTACGATCACTTAGAGGTCGTCAAATTGCTCTCGCCTTCAATGCTACCCACCAGACATTATTATTACAACAGGCACGGATAGAATTCCAAACTACACCTCATGGCTACATAAACTATGGTTTCTACTGGGGATGGAGAAACTTTCCCTAGCAGCGGAACATCGATCAACAGACATTTCCACATTATGGGCACCCTTCATACAAATCCTGTCTACAGAATTCAATTAAATCATATGCCCCACATACTAGAAAGTCCCACGCCTGTTGAGGTGACGACTGAACTCATCGATTACACTTGGAGCTACTCACTCAACCACTGAGCCGGGAAGGAGTCCGGACAAAATTGCTAATACACCTATGGGGGGAAGGACACAAGGGGTACCACATCATGGGCATGGCGGGGAGGGGACCAGTTTTAAACCATAATGTTTTGTTGATTGTTATTGTAAATGCAGTGCTCATGTTGATTGTTTACACTGTCGACCCCCCCCCCCCACCCAAGGACGGCAACAAGACTATGTTGTACTTCTAATGAGCGCTTCTATTTCTGCTGGCCTGTAAGGTTGTAGGCATATAGCTGTGTTCTTCTTCTTTTCCTAATCTAAAACACCAATAACCAGAAGTGATCCAAAAAATATGAATGGCTCCCTGAAGTCGAGCAGGATGAGTGATCTTTCGTCCCTCTGCTGCAGTTCAGACAATCCCTCTTATGACAAATGATTGGGTAGGGCTGAAGCCCTTTCAGCCCAATGGGTGTTGCATCCCTGTGAACTGAGGCACATGCAGTCAAACACTCTATCGCTGCACATAACTGACCTGTTTGCCACATGATCCTGCACCTGTGCTTGCCACATTGCTCTGAATGGGGTGGGCCCTGGCAGAAATGCAGACGTCCTCATAGGGCGCAAGTCAGGTTTTCCAGTCCATTGCAGACTCCCTTTACTTACTAGTGGTAACTGGATAGGCCGATGGAAACCCATTTGAGCTGAATTCGAGAAACCTGGCTGTCTCAAAGTAGCTTTGGGTTTTCCTGCAAAACACAGAGAAGGAATAACACGTATTTAATTAAAACAACTATGAATTGCACCAGATTATAATGAATGATGGTACAGATGACCCACGTTACCCAGTTTTGAAAGAAAAGATGAAGATGAGATGTAGCGCATCCAAGGCACCAGCAGTAAGACGTATGTTACTTCACGTTTAGAAGTTCCAAACCAGTTATCTTGCAGTTGTGCCAGTCAGTGGTTGAAGTGTGTAAAATAATGAACGGTAAAGTGTCATACTAAATGCCATGGGGGGGGAAATGAGGCCTTGGACGTGCCTTACCAGTAATAAAATTCTTCAGAAAATAGTTTGTTGGCTTTTCATCTTCAGGTAAATACATCTAAAATAGCGTTTCCTAAACTGTGGGTAGGGAGATGAATTTTGGTGGGTACTGAATGTTCAGGCAACAAATAAATATGCCTTTAAATTCTGAATGTATCTTGTCACATGCTGCACTTCAAAGACAGAGGTTGAATGTCAGGCTACATCTTCTGACAAATTGCTGCTTATTTTATTAACACAGGGATTGGTGTTTACAAACTCCTCTCACTTTGTAGTCAGGGAAAGAAAAGTAAAGAGAATTATGTGACACTCTTTCTGGGGTATAGGGACCGTGAAAGAACAGCCATAGAATGACATTTTTTTAATAACACACAACAAAATAAAAATATCTGTAAATGAACTGTACACATTCAGTAGGTAGGAGAACAAAAATTAAGCATATTTCTTTTGTAATAATTAAGTGTGATGGAAACAAAGCTAATAGGATCAAAAGCAATCAAAACACTTTCCTGATATGATAAATATTCTGTGAAATCAAAAGCCACACATTATCATCTGCGTATAATATAGTTTTATCAGTAAAACTATGTGTCTGTAAAATTCAGTGGCCATTTTAGTAGATCACCTGCTGTTGGTAAATGACAGTGCGCTACCACACGATGTTTTAGTTACATTTAACGCCCCCCCCCGCACTCCCTGCCCCCCTCCCAAAAAAACTAAAAACGCCCACCTCTTGTCCATTAAGGTTAGGTGGGTCGAAAACGTTTGCTGCTGTAAACACTGGAATGTAGTTCTAAAAAGGTTGGGAAGCACTCATCTAAAATATAATGCACACAACTTAAAGGAAAATTAAATGCACGTTAATGTAATCAGTGGGTAATGCATTTACGATTAAAAAGCTAATTTCGTTAATGCAACCACTGCAGATGTCTGTGTGTATGATCAGACAGTCACAGAACTGAACCTAGGTTGGTGCAATGAGGAACAACCATGTTTGTTTATTGATTAAAAGGCCCCAGTCTGCAACTGAAAGCATTGTAAATATGCAAACTTTGCTGACGCTTGTTTTATACATTTCCAATTAAGGTGTGTTGGTCTCCTTATTATTATTATTACTGATGCAGTCCAGGGCAGGACTGGCCGGCTGGGCACTCTGGTACTAAGCCAGAGCTGTCTTGAGGAGAAAAGCTCCACAAACATGTTATATGAACTATGCTGAGTCATATGCCTGTAAGGGGTCTCCTCCATCAACTGCTATACCCTGTATCTAGATCTAACCAGGAAGGCCTTAGTCTTGGAAAGTTAGTCCAATTTGTGCCTAGACTGAAAGTCTTTGCCACTGGCAGGACAACCAGCAAGGTATTTGGCAGAAGTAGTGGTTTGGCCTGCATTGGAATGCAGTCAGGGGGCCATCAAAGCAATACTGGAGAAAGCCAGTACAGCCTGGTGAAGGCTGTGATTTGCATGGGGTTAGGGCCAGGGTCTGGAAAAGCTGGAAGTAGAGCAGAAGGGCCTGTTACTGGAGTCGGTGTAGGGCCAAATCCAATGCTGAAAGTGGCTCCACCTACTCTGTTCCCGAAGTACAGGTCAGGGAACAAGGTCACTGACAGTAATACCTACTCCTAGAGCAGCTGCAACTTTGGAAAGGGGAAGGGTTTCTCCTGTGCATTGAGTGAGTCTTCTGGACAGCTTCTCGGTTCCTGGAAAAGGCCTGCTTCAAATATTTGCTTGTCGAAGGTAAGTGGAAGTGTGAACTGGACCTCTAACATCTGCTTTCTTTGGTGCTGCAGTGAGTCCTCACCATGAAAAACGCTCCTGCTCCTTGATGGCCTTGTCATTAATGCAGCCACACTTCTTGCATGACCTAAATTGTGTTGGGGACTTGGCATCATAAGCAGAGGTAATGCAGGTTTAAGTCTGACATTTGCCTGCCATACGAATGGCACTGCCTAAATCTAGTAAAATACAGCACAAAACAATGTTTTTGCATGAAAAGTTCGTGCCAAAGCAGCTCCAATTCCTTTCAAGGGTGTGGAAAAAGAAACCAGCCATCTGTGTGCTCAGAAGGCACCTTATACAGCTATTTCTTCACATTCAGGGTGGAGCCCAAGTCTGAGAAGGAGTCAAATGCATGCACCAAATGTCAGCGCAAGAGAGCCATTTACATTTCCCAGGCCCGGTTTGGTACCTGGAAGGGATTCAAAATGTAAATAATTTAGAATTAGAAGTGTCTATCAGAAGCAACAATTGTGATGTCAAGGCATAGCCTTGCCCGACACCATTGCTACAATGAAAACTATACAGCTGCCCCATTTATCCAATATAGTGTACACTTGTTTTTATAAGGTCTTGCCTGCTTGAATAAGAGTTGGGTAAAAGGTGTTGTGAGTTATGGTGTGTGTTGAGTATCACATTCCATTACAGGCTAATTTTATTGATTTTCCACGCTGGAGCTTATCGGAGGTTAAATAAGTGAAACCACATTTTATAAACATTCCACCTCCCCCCTTTAATTTTTTTTCCCATGCACTGGTCTGCGTAAAAATTGGCAAGTCATAGTACTTAGGGTGATGGATGGCTGGGACGTTACTTCAGGTTCCAAGATTCTAGCAGGTGTTGGTTTTACGCTAGCCAAACATTAGAGGAGCAGTGATCTCCCTAACTGTCAGAGTGAAGAAGGGGTACGGACATCTGTGCAGTAGCAGAGAAATCTTTTTATAAGGCGCAAAGCCGCTCTAAAAATATCAATTTGACGCTATGTACTAGATTTCACGAACATATTTCATTTTAACACCAAATTAAATAAAGGGGGGGGGATAAGTTTGAATGTGTGGGAACTGGATTATGAAGTTGGGGTCCACTCTTGCATTTTTATATGTATGTTTAACACATATCCTTTTCTTAGAAATGTCTAATGTTGTAATTCGCCTTTATTGTTTACTGGTTATTTTGTTTACCTGTATAAAAGCAATACAACTATGTTCTTAAAAAACAAAATGAGCATGTCAGATCTTAGCTGACTATGCCAAGCAACTGTCAAATTTGATGCTGATCCACTTACAAGATCAAAAGTTCTTGGCAAATCAACAACATACTTTTCAACATAAGGTGCACCTGACCTATAACTACACAGTGGTAACTGCCTCTGTGCAAAATGTATATATAGGAGTTGATTAGATTTGGAATTCTATGTCAGGACCGGAGGCGAGGATTATGTTTAAAGCTTTCTTCACTTTTATTACAGCTGCCATTTAACTATATCTCCAACAAACCACATTTCCCATGAAACACTGGGAATTGTAAAAACAACCAACAAACAACGCAGTCCAATCACTTCCCATAAACCTAACAAAACAGAAAAGTATTTCAATTGCTTTTTTTTTTTTAGCACTTTTAAAAAAAAAACGAACATAAATGTTTTAGGATTATGCTATCCACATTATATGGGTCAACGGGGAATCTATCTTTTACAAAACCCACCCACTCCCTTTCTAAAATACACCCCAATATATTCAGAACAGCATTCCAGAATGCCAACAACAATTTAACTCAGAAGTAACTACACTGGGAGTGTTAACAAAATAAATTAAAAAAACTGGAGTTTTGTATCCAAATTGTAAGAGTGCAAGTCTTTAAGAAAGAAGAAAGGAAAAACATTTTTGCATTCACACGTTTTTCAAAATTTAGCCTTACCTACTAAAGCGAAAGGGGATGTGCTCTTTAATCTCATCTGGCAATTCACTTGACCTCCGGTTCTCTTTTTCGAACTCCTCTGACAAGCTACGAATTTTGCAATTTGCTCAGTCTCCTTGCACACCATTGCATAGCAAAATACCTGATCCAAAAAGTTGTTTCAGAGAAAGATAGAGAAAGTGAATAATTAGGAGACAATTTTCAACTTAAAGTAGGTAAAAAAAAAAAACACTTTTTACCAGTCTCTAGTTACACTGTTCTATAAATACCTTGTTAACATTGCTCACAAAAAAATCAGCACACCTGTGAACAAAGTTTCCTAACCCTCAAACGTCCAGAAACCTTGCAGCCAAAGCACAAGTACCATGCGCAAATGACCGAAGCTATTTAAGACCAAACTCTTATACATCTTAGTTTTGAGTTGTCAGGGATTAGGTAATGGAGGAAGTGCTACTGTATAGAATGTGAAACGGACTTGCAATGCAAAATTGGAAATCTAATTCCTAGCTAGAAAGAAGCTGCCTTGGCCATCCTGCTGGTGGGATGTACATTATCAGCTACTTCAAGAGCTAGATCTGAGCTTTGCAGAGAGTACAGTCGGTCTCTTCAAAAGTTATGTAAAGGTGGTGAACCAGGCTCATGCATCAGGATTCTTTAACTTAAGAGACCTGTTCAAAGTCCAGCGTTGCTGGCCATTATTAATAATTGCTAAGATTACAGAGGGGTAACATAAATCCTACAGCGTGCTTGGGAATAAATGGTTAGGGGTATTGGGTCAGCTATATTAAGGGACTAGCAAATCTAGCAATGGGGCAAAACTCAAAATAAATTGTCTAAGAAAGCACTGGCAGCTGTTCGATATGCTATGTTCCAATCACGATACATTAACAATAATGAGAGAAGTTGCCTAAAGATTAATGAACACAAGCCGACTTTATTTTTAACCGTTTTCAGTTCTCTGCATGTTCCTCCAACAGTGTTTCTCAACCACAAAGGGATTACGATCCATAAAAGCTACTGTTATGAGTGTTCTTAAATACAGACTTCCTAAAAGCCAGCAGGGCCATTAACGTGCCTTGCACACCAGGTTACAAAGGTGCAACTGTCTGGTGGGAAAATGAATGCAACAAGTCTTGTCTTTTTCGGTATCTTATCCGAGAAAGACCCTTTAGATAATCACCTAGCAAAAGGAGTCAGACAGCATTTATTGAGTTTTCTGGGAATTGCATGACATATTGTCCACTGCATTTGTATTCTGCAATACCAGAAAGATACATATATATGGGGTAATCAACAGTTCCACAACTTGATATAAACATTTATGTCTTCTCCACACAGATGCTAAATGTCGCCTTCTATTGTTTCAGATCTGTCCTCTAAAGAAGTATGCTACTTAACTCTAATCTTTATATACTAATTCTATGTTTATAAAAAAAACTGGAATCGACTTTTCTTGCACATAAATTGAAAGTGAAAAGTAAAACAGTCGACATTAGCAAGTCAGTTCAAAGCACCACGGTCGGCGTGAGCGTGAAGGAGAAAGAAAAGGATCAGAAGTTTGCTCGCAGTCAAATATAAGAGCAAACATGCTATTATCCATGTAACACGGTCGGTCCCCAAGGCGGCAACAAAACCGCCCCAAGGCGGGGCATTGATTTTTATTATTATAATTGCTATCCACATACAAGGTAGTGAAAAGACAAGCTATAAGCATGTCCCCAGCATTTATGACCTCACAACACTCAAACTAGTGGAGTGAGCATACTGTCTCCGACAGATGCCCAATTCCATGCTCAATGAACAGATGATATACACAGCATTAGTTCTAGACAAGACGCCTTTCTAATTCAAAACTGAAGCCTCAAGTCCATAGACTATATTAAGATGCCACACTCAATGCAGTGATTGCACTCAGTGAGTGCCAGAGCCTCAGGAGAAATGTTGAATGTCACCTGTGTTGCATCTGAGGCGGGAGGGAAGAAGCAGGGTTTTGGGGTGCTCAAAGCAGGCGCAGCCAGCAGAATGTCTCCTGCCATTGCTGACTCTGGGTGGGGAGAGTGCCGTATTTTCCACTCTGACCCAAGCCGATTGCAGACGGGTGGGGAGGGGAGTTACAAGAAAAAGCCAGCTATTGTGCTAGCACACAGAAGCCGTATAGAATGTGCATGTAGCCACTGGGAAACACAGAGGTTGTTAAGGGCACCGCACAGCCCTCAGTGCGGAGCATGTGATGTAAAAATTAAAGAACAGAAAAAGAACACTTCTGGTTAAGACACAAGGCGATTCAAAAAGGGAAACACTACTGGAGGGAAAAGGAGTGGCCCCCAGAAGCTTCTGTGGAGCATGAAAACTGTGTACATTGTATTCCGTGGTGTCTCAACGAGGACACTGGCTCCACCAAGATAAAATTAGTGTTGGTAGTTGCCTAGAGCACAGCAGTCACCTCTAGAGCCCTCCTTACAAAATCTTAAATTTAACCTAAGTGCCCAGGAAATCGTGACAGAAGAGGGCTTTTCCTTAGATATGTAGCACCCCAGGGACTGAGACCTTTAGCCGTAACGCTCTGGAATGCAGGGACCTTTGTTGCTAGGTCCTAAGGCAGCTTTGCAGTGGAGTAAAAGTAGAAAAATAATCAACTGCACAGTGTTATGAATCAGGTAATGGTGGATTTAGAATAATAAATTCAACAGTTAATAATTCTGTCAATTAATGAATGTTTTTGCAAGATGCTACAATCACAAAAGAATTTGCTGTGGTGACGTGCAGGCAAAGCCAGTAGGCTTGGCTTTTGAAAACCACGCACCATCAAATTCTGTTCTGCATCTGTGGGTGGAGTATTGTCAATTCAGGTTCAGGCTTGTTGGGGTGTCAACTATTAAAGGGCATCTATTGTTAAAGGGCATCACCATTGGTATTTTCAAATGTCATTTACATATTTGCAAAACAAAATGCATCATTGATCAGTGTATGCGTAAAATTATTTTTTCTTTTATAAGTACGTTTCTTGCATGCCTAAGAACGGTGGTACCACACCACCTCCCCTGTGTAGGTCTTGGACTGCTCTGCCTCACTACCTTTCGAGAATCTAGTGGTACAAAGAGGCACTTGGTTCCCAGTAGGAGGAATGTTGCAGTTATTACTTATGAAGGCCCGTCATCTCTCCCAGCTAATAACCCACTTTCTTACACTGACAAACTCTGTATCTGCCCTTGCCAAAGCAAATTTTACTGGTGTTCTCGCACTGTTTATCTTTCCAGGATGGGTAGAATCTGTGTCATGTCTGCTGTGCCTGCTTTTTCTAGTGGTTGGTGTCTGAATTTTCAAATAATCTTCCTCCTAAAGTATAACATGTTGATGCTGACCACGGGTGTACCTGAAATTAGATCCCTCCTTGATAATATGTGACACTGCCATCTGTGCTGGGCTTGTTTTTCCCCAATCAGTCAAATGATGCTCTATGAAGACTGTCAGTAATATCAGACTATGCCAGATATACATCAATGGAAACACATTTTTGTTGAGCAATGTAGATAGACCTGCTCTTTCTAGCTTTAAACAAATGGGATTAACGACCATGAAGTTCTCCCATTATGTCTTTTAGCTAAAACCAAATATCCTTGTGCTAAACCTAAACAATACTGCGGTCACTGGCAGAAACCTGCTTGCCCTATATAATGCACACCACCAAGTCTGACGATAACAGCACCTACTAATGTTGAGTTATTTAGGCATCGGGGCTTTGAGAAAATGCAATAGAATACTTCCTGTCTTACTAAGCTCTATTGAGGAAGAGCATTTACATCAAGTTCATGATGTTTCATCAGACCTCACCTTTGGTTCGACCAGGGAGACACCAATAAAATGTGGTCCTTTAACTACTACGGATTTTGAGAAATTGAGGAGCTCTAGCTCTACTTGTAAACCATCTTTTTACACTATCTTCATAAGCTTAATAGTCAATGTCTGTGCAAAGTAGGTGTACAAGAAAGCAGGAAAATGCTTTGTTCTCTTTTTCCATCTCACATGTTCTAACTAATGTTAGTAGATGGCAGTAAACGTCCTGAAGCTGAACGCAGCTTAGTCACAGATTGATCTTAACTACCATGAAGACACCCAGGATTGAGGCCCAATGTGATGGTGCCTTGTCTTAGAATCATGATCGACTTTGCTCTAACTTTCAATACACAAATTTCACAAATTCAAAAAACTGCTTTATTCAGATGTTCTAGTCTTTTCTCAGCAAATACCGTCTATCACTTCAATTGTCTCTTCTCGTCTGGATTATTGTAGTGTTATATATGTGGGTCCCATGAATTCGGGTATTGTTCGAGTTCAGTGAATAAAACAATGCCACCAGGCTGCAACTCAAGCTTATTATTTTGACTACATTTCACCCATCGTAAACCAGCTGCACTGCCTTTCTGTCAGTAAATGTATTCAATTTAAAGCTCCAATCATCACCCACAGTCTCTTTAGTGAAAGTGGAATATTTTGCTCAGATTTATGAATTACTGTTTCACTAAGACTCTGAGCTCCCCTTCCCCTGCTACAATAATGTTCCACCAATGGGGCAGTTGATGCCTAAATACCCAGCAGGGGACCTCTGGAATCACCGTCCGTTCTAATATACATGTTTTCTCAGATCATCTCACAAAGCAATTACAATGTGGCATGACAAACAACTGAACACTCAGATACCACTTGTTTCATGCAAGTTGCACTTTACATTTACAGTGTTAAATAACGAAGGTTGCATGACATGGACTTAGCCCCAGATGTATGACTTTGACATTTGAAAATGCCTGTTAACAGACTTATAAGGACTGTGCTAAAGCAGGTCCTCAGATGGTCAAAGTTCTTTATTAAATGAGGAAAAATAGGAAAGTGATTTGGGAAGAAAAATAAGCCCATAGGAAAACGCAAGGGAACCCATTAAATTCTGAACTACATTATTTTGTGAACTACATTAAATTCTGAACTCCCCGGCAAGCTGCTAGTCAAGTTAAAGACTAATAATATTCTCTTAGGTGAATGGTCTCCACAAATAACACAAATACTGCAGCGGCATATCAGTCCTGTGTTGAAAAAGTGAATTAATCAGTTTATTTGTCACACACTACGGTGCACAGTGACTACATACAACTCTCCACTCTACCACTCCACGACTTACTGGCCTCTCTGGTTGCGGGAGAGGGGGTTTGCTCAAGAAGAGAAAGTCACTTCTCAGGTAGGCATCAGTCCCTAGTTGTATCACAGCAGGTACTTCTAGTTTGTAAAGTATGGGGAGGATGCGTAGGGGCTCCTGCGTTTAGATCTACAGTCAGTACTACCCCCTATAGAGACACGCTTGACTCTTCAGATGTTCCTGATGCGACTATCCATGACACTGAACAATGCCTGGCAGACCAGAACATGTAAAAGGGGTGACAGAGCATGGGTCCCTGGTCAGGCTTTCAGTTGTCCCATGGAATGTAAAAGGTATGCTTGACCAGATCAAATGTGAAGTGGTGCTCAAAACTGCCCACCATTTCGGACCGGACATGCTCCAGCTCCAGGGAACCCACATTATTGGCAATCACTGTCTATCCATAGCCAGGCGGGGATTCCCACAGATCTACCACTCGAGATTCCACAGAGGCTTGAGGTGAGTGGCCATCCTGGTGCACAAGCGTATCACCCTGACAGTGTCCAAAGTGTGGCTTGACGGTCTAGGCCGCTATGTAGCAGTGACAGGCACATTGCAGGACTTCCTGATCTCCATAATCAGTGACTGCACCGCAGACTTCCTGGGCAGGTGAGGCGCTCTTCTTAGGGAGATGCCAGACAATCTGTGGATCGGGGAATGGGTGGCAGGGACCTTAATGGAATCTGCGATCCTGGTCTGGATCAATCTAACTGCTGCTGGTAGTGGCCCCACATTGCTCTCTGCCTTTCTACACAACCTGTCCTTGGTGGGCATGTGGAGGGCTCATCGCCTGACCGAACAAAATTTATTGGACCTCAAGGCACAGGTGCTCGACCCTTGACACCATGGACGATGAACTTCGAGATTCCCTCCATGCTCAAACAAGAGCTCACTCAGGAGGCCTGGTTGGCCACCCAAAGCTACATGCATCAATTGGTGATAAAGTGAGCAATACACTTCACTGGCTATGAACTCCTGGAACAGCGGGCACTCCAACTGCATACCTTGAGACTAATCAAGGCACCTTTACTACAGACAGCAACAACACAGGAGATGCATTTGCAGCCTATACCAATTTGTGACGTGTGGCATTACTATGCAGGTCTCTTAAAGATTGTGAATCTTTGGACGTGGCGGTCACCTATGAGGAGCTCGGGGTGGCTCTTGGGCAGCTTCACATGGGGAGGGCATCAGGCTGTAACAGCTTCCCGGCTGAGTTCCGGCGTTTACTCTGGCCACACACAGTCCCCTTGCTAATAAACACCTTCAACAAGGCTCTGGAGCTGGGTAAACTGCCTCATGACCCCAGGGCAGCAGAGGTGTTGGTAATGCCAAAGCCGGGCCTTAACCATACCAAATGTAAAGAATACCGGCTGATATCTCCGTTGAATTCAGTGGTGAAAATCTGGGTCAAAATGCTTGCCGCTTGGCTTTCAGGAGTTATTCTGCTCCTCGTGCCTGCAGCCCAATCTGGGTTTATGCCACACCGGGCTACCTGGCACAATATTCGTAGGATTTACAACACCATAGAGCAGGCCGACGGTTTATCAGACCACAAGACCCTACTAATGATCAACTTTCGGACATCATTCGACTCTACGATTGGGACTATTTACATGCTCTTCTGAGTTGATATGGCTTTGGCCTGTGCTTCATCAGCTATGTGCGTCTACTGTACACCAATCTCAAGGTTGGAGTACAAATTGGGGTGGCAGTTTCCGAGTGGTTCAACATACACATGGGCACTTGACAGGCTTGCCCTCTCTTCTCCTTGCTGTTCGCACTGGCTATTGCATAATTAGCAGCTTGGGTGTGCATCAACACATTATTCCAAGGATTTCTGTGGTCCACAGGGCTGAGTGCCCAGGGATGTGGAATTCCTATCGCCCGACACCCGGGACATCTTGTTTGGGGTCAAGGGCAACAAGTTTTTATGTTTACTTTGTCCTTGGGACAAGTAGGCCCAACCCTCTGCAGCACAAACCCTTTGGCTGCCTGTTTACAGAGAGTGGAACTCTCTGCAGTTGAGGTAATGTGTTTCCAAAAGACAATGCTGTTCGAACTTGTATTTATGGTTCATTATTTGAAAACCTTCATTATTAGGGTGAGTGCTGTAAATAAATGTTTTAAGGTCAAACTTCACTACTGACGTTGGTTCCAGTACAAAAAAAAAAAAACGTGTATACACATGTTTGAAAAGTTTAAGCTATGAGGCTAAGTATAATGCTCCCAGAATGCTCTCTGATTAGATGCAAATGAAGTGTCATTTAGTAAAATGTTTTGATGCATGCTAGTATTTCCCAAAAATATTTCAGTGTAACCATTTTCAACACGATTATGGGAAGCATGAAAATAAACAAACACTGACAAAGCCAACTGATCTGACATATTTTTATAAGTCTTTTAGTTTCATCAATGCGTGTCTTGTTTTGACATGGCTTTTGTAACACTTTATTGTTGTGGGAGCTACCAGGCCCTCAACATTGTAACAAACACTGGCAAAAAAAAACCAAAACGTTTTTGAACTCTAAAAGCACACGTTGCCACCAGTGGCATAACAAAGGCCCTGCAGCCGCCCTCCAGGGGGCCCCTTCAGCACAGCACCTGCCCTGAGTGAGTCTGGATAGGGGGCTCCTCCATATTCTTTGCAAAGGGGCACCCTCCAGTTTCGTTACGTCACTGATTGCCACTGTAGTTCCTGACAATATGCTCTTTGTGGAAGAGAAGAATGCGATCACTCACAGTAAAGCCAGCCGAAAGAGAGAGAAATAGAAGTTTAATAAAAACAATATGTCTTTGTTAACACCAGACCTAATTAGGGACCAAGACCTACATGTAGGTAGCTTTTTGCATGTCGCAAACAGCGGCTTTCGCTGTTTGCGACGTGCAAAAAGCACATTGCTATGCACAAACCCAGTTTTGCGATTCGGTAACCTGGTTACCGAATCACAAAACAGGTTTGCGACTCGCAATTAGGAAGGGGTGTTCCCTTCCTAATTGCGACTCGCAGTGCAATGTAGGATTGTTTTGCGAACGCGGGCGCAAACCAATCGCAGTTTGCACCCATTTCAAATGGGTGCTAACACTTTCACAAAAGGGAAGGGGTCCCCCTGGAATCCCTTCCCCATTGTGAATGTCACTGTAAAAAAAATTTCAGAGCAGGCAGTGGTCCTGCGGACCACTGCCTGCTCTGAAAAAATGAAACGAAAACGTTTCAGTTTTCGTTTTTGTACTGCATCTCGTTTTCCTTTAAGGAAAACGGGCTGCATTACAAAAATAAAACTGCTTTATTGAAAAGCAGTCACAGACATGGTGGTCTGCTGTCTCCAGCAGGCCACCATCCCTGTGAGGCCGCCATTCGCAAGGGGGTCGCAAATTGCGAACCACCTCATGATTATTCATGAGGTGTGCATTTGCGAAGCCCTTGCGAATCACAGATGGTGTCAGGGACACCATCCTACATTCGGATTTGCGACTCGCAATTTGCGGGTCGCAAATCTGAACCTACCTACACGTGGCCCCAAATTCTTAAAGAAAGTCACAAAAGTGCACCCATTTTATATGTCGTACCCCTATAAAATATTTGTGAACTGTATTTTAGCATGGGTAAATACGCATGTGTAGATTTGCTCATGTGAACATCTATTGAGCATTTGCAAGTTCATTTTCCCTCCAGCCACTTTCTTCCCAACCCTGGAAGAAGTTCTAACTCTGCCATTGTCAGGAGTAAATGTCCAACCTTTCTTATTATGGGAAAATATTAGAGAGAAGCTGGTGAAAATCTTTGAAACATGCAGGTTAGTAGGTTTGCAGACTCGAAGGCATTCCAGCCCTGAAACTATTGCTCACTGCTTCCTCCAGCCCCAGTATGCAGATCTGCAGAAAGGTGGAAAAATAAGGAAATTGCTAAAGTAGGGATTGAAACTGCAAGTATTCAAGCCCTACTATGGTAGTAGCCCTGGCCTCTTACATAATGAGATTGCAGCCATAATTTGGCGCCACACTACATGGCACCAAAGGGACAAGTAGATATTTTTACAGGACAAGTAGATTTGAGAAGCAACCTGTCCCATGGACAAGTAGATATTTTAATAAATTCCACATCCCTGGTGCCAGACTATACCACTGTGTGGACGATGTCCTGATGTTCTTAGATGTCTTGGAGGAGTCGGGGCCTCGAGCTCTTCAAATTCTCCTGATATTTGCTTCTTATACTGGCTGGCCTTCAAATGAACAAGGACAAATCGTTATTCTATTCCATTGCTCTTTGCCCACCGCTCATGCCCTGGACACGCGGGCTGCAGGTGCTCCCGATGGGCTTCAAATATCTAGGTTTTTTTTTATAACCGTAGACAGGGAGCAGGCATGAGAGTCCAACTTGCAATCCCAAATGGATGATCTTGCTAAAGATGTGAAATTTTGGTCTGCTCTACTGCTCCCCTGCTAGGCCAGATGGCCATCTTCAAAATAGTCTCCCTCCTGAGGCTTTTATACCATCTCCAGAACTAACCTTTCCAGGTAAGACGCACCTTCTTCACCACACTCAACACCTTGCTTCGAACTCCGTTGGGGGGGGGGGGGGGGGGCACCATGGATTTCCCTTAGGAAGTGCTGCCATCCCACCTACGAGGGTGGGATAGCTACCTCAGATATAATTCTATACTACTGCCCTGCCCCCCTCCCCCCCCCCCCATCGCCTCGTTCTAAACAGCTGGTTGTTCAAAGGAGTTTTCAATCCACCATACACGACCAAGGGATGGATCCTTGTCTGGAGAAATCTCCTACACCTACTATATGGGGGCAACTGTCTAAGCCTTTTACCCATCGCTATCCGAGTTGTGCTAACGATGTAAGCAGAAGCCGCCTAAGTCCACAGGATGGGTAGGCAGACTCACATTAGAGACCCTGCTGTGAAAGGGAACGGTTTACCGCACGTCGTGGCACTTCGCAGCTTGTCCACCTGGGACACTGCAGGTATTTCTGTGCTTGGAGACGTCATGCAGGATGTGTCCCTGAAGTCCTTTCAGGATTTGCAGTCAGACTTTGACCTCCACTGCACCCAGTTATTTTGGTATCACCAGCTCCGGCATACCATCACACCCTACACACAACCTGTGAGGATATTCCCCCAACAGAGGCCAAATTACTCCTGATTAACATCAAAACGCACAATTATCGGACATATACTGGATGCTTCTCTGCAACATGCTGGGCTCTATGGCAGGAGTGAGGGAGGCATGGGTGCGAGACTTGGGTCCGCTGTAAGATGAAGACTGGATTAAGGCTTGATTGTGGCCGTCCATAGGGAGGCAGCAATCATGTTACAGTTTCATTTGATCCGCCTTAAATTCTTGCAACACAAATATCTCACCCAGCTCAGTTGTTCGAAATGGGACTGATCCTCGCAAGCAGTTGCTTACGATGTGATGATCCTACCAGAGATCTACTACTCACATTTTGGCAAAGCCCTGCTCTTTCCCCCCCTTCTGAAAGCAGGTGCAGGGAACCTCAGATGGGATTCTGGGCCCCAGAGATCGTAAACTAATCCAGTTACATATCACAGAGGGAATAGATATCAGAGGGTGTTGCTGCCGTTGTATGGTTAAAAAATAAATAAAAATAAATAAATAAAAAAAAAATCAATAAATTGTTTTTTTTTTTTTGTTAAAAAAAAAAAAGGGTTAATCCCACATTTAATCCTATGTAACCGAGTAGTTTGGATTGAGTACAGTGCAAATGCTGTATCACATAATCCAGGACCACAGGGACACCTGTGCCCAAGATGATCTCCGCTCTTTCATTTAAAGAGTCTTAATATAAGGAGAAAATGCTAAATTCTTTGTTTAGCTCTAGTTTTATCAATGTATCCATACCAGATTCCCTGAGGGATTGGAATCTGCATCCTCTTCATAAGAAGAGTGACCCAGAAAAGCCTAATATATATTGGCTCAGACTGATGCTGAGGAAACGCCATCTAGGCCGCTACGCAGAGAGCTGAGCGCTGGAACGCTAGATACCACTGGATGCTGCTACTGCTGTCCGGGCCATCGTTGGGCTTGCTGCTGGGACGTTGGGGGCTGCTGGGCTCTCAGGCATGGTGGCCGCCCTATGGGTCAACATCTAGTTAACGGGCCTCCGCCGGGCCCCACGCTTCTCTGCATTGATGACATCACCACTCCCCACATCTCCTCTCCTCGGATAGGGGAGAATAGGCACCAGATCCAGCCCTGCAGCCAGGGGGAGGACGTTACTTGGCGTCCCAGTTGCCATTCCACTGTCTGGTTGCTTCCTGAGGCCCACTGGGGACAATGAAAAGCCCCTTCAGCCAGCTTAACAGGTGGAGGATCTCGAGGAGAAGCACACAGTTGTGGCATATCCAGGCAGCAGCAACAACAGAACTGGTGCAAAGCCTGAGGAAAGGCCAATCTACCCTGCGAGCACAGTGGTCTTAGACATCCGCCGCTGAGCGCGCGCCCAACTCCCCCTCCCCACAAGAAGCAGCGCATCTACGTCTGGGTGCTGCTTGTGGGGAGGCTGACAAGACCCGCTTGCCTCGTACCATGCCACGCTAAACATGACATGCACAATAAGCAAAATAAGTGAATAGGTGAGGGGCCAGAAACACAAGTGCAACTCCAACTGTCAACTGTAATTTTACTAGAGTTCCAAGTATTAAAGAATAAGAGCAAGGCTGCGAGGAGTTGATAATAAATCTCCACAAAGTACTATCCCCAGGGCACACTATCTTAACAAACTATCAATAAGGTAAGGGATAACTGACAAACAACTGAGGGGCAAGTGAGTTGACCAAGGTACTAGGAGACTGCCTTTTTGGCAGCTGTACTTTTAACCTCTCCTGTGGTCCATTAAAAACTATAGCATGTGTGGAAGAGTGTGGTCATGCTGACTCCTCCCTGAGCATTTTGTGGGCCCTTCCTGGTCCCCGGATTCTCCCAGGAGTTATCAAGACCTTTTTCTAAATCCCTGGCTACGCTGATTGCTTAGAATGAGATCAGGAAAAACAAGAGGCGAGCTTCCAATTTCCAATAAGAGGAAAGGGAAGGAGGAGTCCGTACTAATCGAAACTGAGCCGAAAAGGAAAGCTAATAGCACAGCTCAGACTGCGGGACTACACAGGGATGCCAGCACAAGCAGCTTGTTTAACTGGAGTCTGGCAAAGCAAAACCCTGGGAAAGAACTGTAAAAAACAAAAGTAATAGGTGTTGTAACAACAGACAGTTTCCAGAAGGGGGAGGAGGGCTTCCAGAATGGGGAGGGTAGACATACTGGCCAACCCCCATCTCCAAATAAGTGCCATAAAATGACAAATTAGTTTGGTGCTATGAGCAAGATAAGCGGCAAGAGGATTCTGCCTGGCCCTGAGCATCAAGCTCTCCCTCCATCCCGGCCCAGGCCTTTGGTCTCAGAGAGGGGTTGGTGGGTAAAGGAGCTTCTACCCTGCCAGATCCACTTTACCCCATCATCAACATCCTGGAGAGTAGGGCCGTACACAAGGCCTGCGGTGGAGGCGTCAGTCGAGCTCCCCCGGGAATGCAGCGATCATGGTCACGGGGGGACATAAGGGGGCTTACGCCCATACCAAATGGTCACAGACCAGATACGCATCAGCTTGGCATGTTGATTAGCTGGTCCCAGTAGCAAACCATTCCTTGTTGGGACAATTCATCTAAATCAATCAGTGAGGGAGATGGTGATCTTGATTATGAGGAAAAAGAGGAGCCCCAGGCTCCCAAATCCAGGGTTCATTACTTCCCGGCCTATAGACCAAGAAACAGGGTGTCGCATAGACGCACACAAGCATACCTGAGCAAGGCAAGGGGTCATGGACTGCCCCTCAGACCAAGGAAGATCTCCTGGAAACCCCAGGGGAAACCAAAGGAGAGAGACCAGGGAAACTGCAGTCACTTCAGTCCCTGCAAAGGGGCATCCGGGCTGCAATTCTGAACTCAATGCAGACAACAGTAAGAGCCCTACAGTTCCACTCCAGCAAAATGGACATCAGGTGGACCTGTTAAATACACTGGCCGTATTTGTGGCGGGAATTGACGGCAAATTACAAGGACTAAATTAATTGACAACAAGGATATAAAAAAATATTTAAAAAAAATAAAAAAAAACACAATGACTTTACCATTTGCTCCTGTAAGGTGGTAGCAGATTACCTGGTACAATTGCCGGCAACCCTGAGAGGAATCCTGAAAGAGATTAGTACTCCGCACACCAAGGAGGCCAAGGAGGCCACCCCACCCCAGGGTCTGCCGACTATACCCCAAGTGTCAATGACTCCAGAGGTTAATCAGAGTAGACTGAAGAACAGGCAATAAAGAGGAAAGCACTACTAGACTAACACCAATAGTTAGTCAAGAAAGCTCCATGGAACCTCCTGATTAAATACCAGACCTTAGGGAATCAGAAGGGTTCCAGGAAACGTGAAAAGAAGGGCAGGAAGAATACTCAGGTGGCCCTCATAGATAACACAAAGGCAATAGCTCGCAAAACACAGGATGACGATGTGGGGATAAAAACCCCAGGATCATCACAAAAGGCAAGCAGCCCTTAGAGGACTTCTCCTCCGGCCCTTGCACTTGAAGGGCCAGAACCAGTAGGTACCGATAGGCCCACCCAGAATCGGCAGGCAAACATGCCAATTCGGGCCGCAAAAGTAAACCAGGAGGAGATTAGTGGCCTCAATGGCAGGCAAGCAGGGATGGTACCTGGGAGTCCATTCTCAGGAAGGGAAGAATCCACATTGTTGAACTGCCTCTCGAGGCCAAGCCGAGCAGGCACTTCTATGCAACAGTCAAGTTTTGTAAAGAATCCAAATCTGACCAACTCGGCCCAAGGTCTTCAGCTGCTCTGGATTCCAGAATTTAAATCTAGAGGCCCTCAAGATGTGCTTTACCACTCTACTGTCATAAAATTAATAAACACTCTCCGGGCATGGAGCTTGTGTCCTTAGATGACATTACTGCCTTAAATACAAGCCCGGAGAAGTCAACAAATGGACCCCCACTGGAGTTTTATTGGCGCATCCAGACCTCCCCAAGCAAATCATGGAAAGGAAAAACTTCCTAAAAGCCTGGGGGATTGAGGTTATCTTATATCAGGGAGACAGATACCAGTACCCGCTACTGCAGGATTGTATGCCGAAAAGGAAAAAAGTAACTCCCTGGTCTGTTCTACAAGGGAGAAACAGGAGGTCCAACACTAAAGAAGCCGCTAAAGAAGAGGTAGGTGAAGGGACGGCAGTTCAATCAGATCTGAAAATACAAATATGGAAAGAGGAGGGCCAAAGAAGGATCCTGTCTAGACCATCTCCAACAAAAGGTCACTCAAGATAAATGGACCTGGCTTCCAACAGTTCTATCCTCTGGAATGCCTCAAAAAAGTTGAACAGTCATCCATTGGACAGCTGACCCGCAAGGATAATTGATTATTTGCTCTTGGAACATAGGGGGTCTGCGGGCAAAGCTGGAAGATCCAGCGGTTATCCATTTTTTGGGCTACTTTGATATATTAATGCTGAAGGAATCATGGGCACTCACGAGTCTCCATTTAATCGGATACAAAGAATTTAATAAGCAAGCTGAGAAACACAATATGTTTGGAAGAGCAAAAGGAGGTTTACTAACTTATAACAGCACTAGACTCATGGCTAAGACTTCAGAGGAAAGATCAGCCTTTCCTGATGGTCCGACTAGATGGTTGAGCAAAAAATATACGTGACCCCACTTCTAGGTAATGTCTATGTCGATCCAAAAAGTAAAGCGACTGGAGCCGATAAACTTCTAGAACATCTGCTTCACATAAAAAAAACGAATTGAGCCTAGCCTATTGCCTTGTCCAAGGTGATTCCAATCTTAATTTATTCCATTAGCCAAGTGAGGACCACGTGCAAATAGCAGACCCAATACCCACTCAAAACCTGCCACTTCAGAGAAAGAAAGACAAAATCAGAGAGAAGTTAATTAAGAGCTGTGAGTTAGCAGGCCTATTTTCCCTGAATGGGAGGTTGCCGGCGTTATTCTAAAAAAACCTTATTAATCAAGGTTCTGTGAAAGGAAGGAACAAGGAAGCACATTTGGGGCACAGCAACAGCATACTTATGCCACGAGCAGTACGGACAAGGACGTTGGTGGTGAATAGGCTTTTGAGACAACTGATGAAACATCTGGAAAATGAAACTCTTAAAAACCCTCCGGAAGGAAAGGAAACATCTAAAAAGGGACATCAGGTTCTTTAAGAAAATCAAAAGCAGGAAACGGCAAGGGCTAAACTGCACCATGCATCTGCGGACTGAAGACGCTTTTGGAAATTGGTCAATAACATTGAAAAAGGCCCAAGGGCTGCTAACAATGCAAATATAAATAAATGAGGAGTCATGGGTGGGATACTTGAAATCCCACTGTAAAGAAACACCCCTGGCAAATGCTGGCCCAGCTCAATGGGATAGGGGCACCTGCGGGCCCAAGGTCCAGAAGTCTTTTATGTTGACTTCTCTCGAAATGACAAAGATAATTGCAAAATCACACCCCGGCTGCACACCTAGTCCTAAAGGGTTACCTCAGAACCTGTTCAAACAACTAAACGACAAGATGGGCAGCCTTCTTTGCTGCAATGTTCAATTATATCTTGCCAACAGGTATTGTTTCGGACAGCCGGACGGACTTAATAATTCATCCTATTTACAAGGGAGGGAAGGCCTCCCAACCATCTAACTATCGACTAATTGCCCTTTTGGATTTGGACCTCAAATACTTTTCTATAGGAATTTTGCAGCTCACCATTTACCAGACCGGCTTTATCAAGAACAAGGCTACTTTAACCAACCTTATGGCGCTGAGTTTGAGAACTAATAGACCAAGGGCCACGGGGGCGTCTCTCTCCATGTGTTTGGTAGATTTTAAAGCTGCCTTTGAATGTGTTCCTCGTGATAAACTGTGGGAAAAATTACAGCAATGGGGACAGACGCAAAACCTATTGAATGCCATTATTATGCTCTACTCTGACACATGGGTAAAAATTAAGCTTGGTATGGTTCCTATTTATCCAGGCCGGTTAAGTCTACAACTGCCCTGAAGCAAGGCTGTGTGCTGGCTCCACTTCTTTTCAACCTATGTATAGCAGACCTTTCTCCAGTATTAGATAATCAGCCAGCCCACCCCCCAACCCTTGGTTGTCACCAACAGTCTAACCTACTTTACGCAGATGATCTGTTGATGTTTAGCAACTCTAGAGTAGGTCTACAGAGACTTCTGAATAGTTTAGGAGGGTATGCACAGGCTAATGACCTGTGTCATGTAGGCTCTCATTATCATAATGAGACTACTGGATTTGGGCGGCAGAATCACTTGCACTGTGGGAGTCGGAGTCTGAACCCACTACAGGTGGCACCTGTCGGCCTCGTCCGGGTTTTGCTCCGGCTAACTAGCAGTGGATGATTGGGCAGCAGAGCGCATGACACAATTGACTCCTCAGGGAAATGGTGGTCACTCAGATTGCATCCGTTTCTCTCAGTTACATTAGTATCACATATACAAGGACGATCAGAGGCAAAATAAAATTCAGTAAGATTTTATTGAAATAAATGCATCTTAGATAATAAAACATGCACTGCAATAACTAGGACAATGAAGCATGACAGCATTAAAATTGTGAAAAGGAGAGTAAAGATCGCAACCTTATTGTCACTATAATCATTAGAATAATTCCTACCCAGGCTATGTTAGTGCACAGCATGTTAGGGTCTAGTTCTGCCCTTCCGGTTCCTCTGGGAAGATATCATCATCCCTCATACCAGAACAAGAGGCCTGTAGTGTACATAAGAGCTGCAGCAAAGCACTCAGCAATCAGCATACAGTCGTGGTCATCTGGCTGGAATCTCCCTCTAACGTACATGGATCAAAGTAGTGTTTTTATAATAAAACAGCTGATGTTCCAAGAAAGGATCCCTACGTAAGAGTGTATATGTTTCTATGAACACTAGAGACAAAGCGCTACCACGTTTGCCGGCAACCTATCGTCTTGCAGCCTTGAGAAAAGCACAGAGTGAAAGAAATGTCTTTTTAAAATCGTAGTGCTGGCTTAGGCAAAGAACAGCTAGATAGAGAAAATAATAAAGCTGAATAAAATATATCTAGGTTAAAGTGCACAGCTGCAGGCCTAGTTCGCTAAAATGACGTGTATGAAGCTATAACTAAAATGGCTACACAACACCTGGAAATAAATCAATGTAAAACTAAAATAAAATAATGGCTTTTATTGCAAACCCACCTCACATCGTAAATGGCATTTGAATGGACAGTGTATTGAGGAAGTGGCAACTTACACAAACTTGGGGGTCAGGATGGACTCAAGCGGTACATTTGCAGGGCATAGGAAGGTGATAAAGGAGGAGGCACAAGCTCTAATTTGTGCATTTGGAAACCTAGCAAAGTCAATCCTTGGGCACTCTTTTAAGCCAATGACCATGGTAATGAGAGACAACCTTGAGAGGGGTAATAGTAGCTTCAAGGAGTATCTGAAAAAAAGCATAGCACAGGTGGATCTGGGCGACCTATGGGGTGATACATTGCCTGGCCCAGTCTTTAGGAAAGCAGTAAACAAATCAGTTAAACTCCTAAGCTGCTTAGAAGATATGGAAGAGTTATCTAAACGGTCTCATGGGTGGTTGATTTTAAACTCATATAAACTAGGTAAGGAATCACCCAATTTGTCCACTCCTTCCTCCTTGAAAACCAAGCAGAGCCCTTTAAGGCTAACTGGGAGACATCCCAACCCTTGATTTCCTACCCAAATGGAAAAAGGATGCTGTGACAGAGACCCAGGAATCCATCAGGCTGTGGAGACATTGACTCATGTGGTCTGTATCTGTCCAGTCCTAGCCAGCCAGAGAAGGGAACTATTGAGAGAATTCAATGCCCTGGGGGTCAGATCCTGCAGATAAGCGGTCTTCGCAGCATCTGACTCAAGCAATGAAATACTAAACATCAGGTTAGTTCAGTTTCTGTGAATCATTGCCTCCTTAGTTGCCCCATCCTGCTCCCACTAAGGAAGGAGTAGGGGTTGTTTAGACTGATAGTTTTATCCCAATTTTTAAGGTTAACGGAATAGGAGATGTTTTCCAGACAGACTAACCCTTTATTCGTTAAGGAAAGGGAAGGCTATATGATGCTTTTTAATACAAAGTTAGATAAAGTTCGTGTCCTATCTAATATTTGTTCCTAGCCAATCAGGCACTATAAAGCAATAAAGCAGTGTCTAGGACGCATTTTATCTAAGTGTTGTCCCCAGGCATCTGGCATTTTTATTATGACTTTTATATATTTATATATAAATATATATATTGCTTTAATATACTGGCGTTTGCTTGACATTTTTGTATTGCACTTCATTAATGCGAACACAAAAGTCTAAATCTATGGAAGATATACTCTGTACAACATCAAGTTATGAGGCTGTAATGTAAGGTAAAAGGGAAAAAGACTTGTAGGTCATAGGTGACAAAGAGAAAAGTATTTTGTTCCCGCCTGACTTGTATGTCAACTGTGTGGATTTAAAGAGGGCCATGGGCGGGCTAATAGGCGAGAATACTCATGGTATCATTAAACAGGGCTGTCTCCTATCTGGCTTAGAATTTTGCATGCAGAGTTTGATTTTTTTTTTTCTTTTTTTTAATGATGTTTGGTGATCAGATGATTTTATGGTTTTGATTAACTATTAAAAAGTAAATGTTGTTTATTGGCTAATTACACTTGTAGATGCAGGGGGGAGAAGGGTTGTATAGCGGGCACAGTACCATTTTTCCTAACAAGAAAAGAAAATAAACTACCCTTGCACATCCTTAAACATCAGTTAGCTTATCAGTCGTCTTAAAGTACTCACCATTTCTGTAGTCATTCTAGCCACATTTTTTAAACAAACTTCAAGACATAATCCTAATAGAAAATTGTCAGGTTTGTCTTATAAAGTCGAGGCTCCGTGTTTTCCGAAAGGCTTCTGCACTATTTCTTTTTATTTCCTGCACAGCGCGATCTCGTTGGGCAGTAGTCGAGCACTTTGCATGACATTAACCCTATTACATGGATAATTCTACTTTTGCTGGTTACATGGATAATTCTACTTAAGCCGGTTACATGGATAATTACACTTTTGCTGATACGTTTCACTGTGAGCGAACTTCCGTTTCCTTTTCTGTGTCCCCTTCACACTCATCGTGATCGTCAGCTTGCATATGTGAAACTGTTTTACTTTTCATCACCAGTTTATATGGCCATAAAAGTCTGGTTAGGAGTTTAGAACGCTAATAGCTGTAACTCGAGCAAACGTGAGACCCATTACATTGCAAATGCTTGTCTTTTTTTTTTTTTTTTTTTTTTACAACCTAGCACATTCCCCTTTTATTTTCAGGTTCGCTCATCTCCCCTGTGCTTTCAACAAGCAAACCATGGAAGCTGTAGGTCCTACAAACGAGATCATCATCATAAAACCTAAAAATCTACTAGACTTGCAGGTCCAGTAACTTAAATAATCTACTCGACCTAACTGTAGCGTACTTGACCCGTAAATGGGTCTCAAATTGTGTGATCCTAGACAAATAGTTTACAGAGTGGCCTTTTCCTTAATTCTCACATTTGATTGCACCTTCAAATATGTGAGCTCAGAATTTCTGCAGTACAAAAAACCCACTTTTGTTTGATTAAGTAGACTCACGTTTGCTGCATGCATCAGAAGAATCTAGCCCACTTATCCATGAGGTCTAGCCCACATAACCCAGAACTTCTTTTAGTTTACAAACAGCATTGCCATCAGGGTCGGAGTGTTTCTCAGTTTGCTTAAACACTCAATTTTAATACATATATTACTAAACCATGATGTAGTAACATAATGTCATCTACACACAATAACTTTCCAAGAAATGACCAAAAACCTCTCCAATAGCTTGCAGCTTTACTAATAAAACTATATAACGTATTAATCTGTGAAAATTGGGTTTCAGAAAACATATCCTTTGCACATCAACATGTAAAGTATTCTGATTAGTTTTCATTCTATTAAAATATTTTTTCATCACACAGTAATATAAAAAGGGCTTTCACAACTACTGAAATATATTTTGAAATGTTTGCACAGTTGACTAAGTAATTTAAATGTGTTGTGTTAGGAAAAAACTGACACCCTATATCCTTTTATTTTACAATCTAAGCAGCAGGTCACACAGTTTAACTTACAAAGTCCTGGAACTCTGCAGTCAGGAGGAAAGTTAATTGTAAGAAACACTGACTTTTGACCCCTGTTTGTGAACACAGAGCAAATGTGACATATAAACAAGAGTGAAAGGCATCTTTTATTGCCCCTCCACTTTTCAACTGAACAGAACACCTGTTCAGGGTCAACTTGCCAGAAGGTAAGAGTAAGTATTAAAAATAGCTCGACCTGATCAAATAAGACTTGCCAATGCCAGTGGTCGAGTGGATTTTTCAAGCACTGAATCATTAGTTTTCTAATGTGTTCATCCAGATGTCCACGTAAACCATGACCTAATTTTTGCATGCCTGTTTGCACCAATGTGTTTCTGAGTGCAGACCCATGCCACGATCTGTGACTGTGCACCAAACCCTAATCCTACTCCAAGTTTTCTCAGCAAAAATCAAGGTATTATAACTCTGTTTGCTCCTCCCAAATGATGATTCATCATCCAAGTCTTACTTGAGATCTAGGCTCATTAAGCAAGGTGTAAAAAAAAAAAATGTGAACACGGAAGCGTATTTACCCAACATGTTGCACATATAAATATATATATGTATACATGCTTTTCTGGAGGGAACGTTAATGTTTTGATTAAAAAAGCATGTTTTGGTACATCTAGAGTAGGATATGAGAAATTACAATGAAGTATGCTTGGTATCAAACAACTGAATAAACAAGTTCCTCATACTCGATAATGCTCTTTCTGGTGGATACTCCAACCACAGATTCCTCCCGGTTAGAATAATCCCAGGCACCAGAATAGATTCGAATTTTCATTAGCAATTACTCCACAGAGCTAGCAGGTGGCACCTTTAGAATCCTCAACCAGCTCATGCCATTTCAAAAGTGACTGTGCAGAGCTGCCCTGCCTCCACGCTGTCAGTTTTGTTTTACAGTCTTCCGCATCTTTAGACACTAATTGAGCGTCTCCTATTGAGGTAATAGGGTGCCAAAACTAACTTAGGACAGGTGCAAGAGTCCACTCTACACAAAAGGGAGGAACTATGGCAGTGAGAAATGTGCAGTTAGAGGAGAAAACAAAAAAAGCATTGCTGAACGTAAGTAATTTGTTCTTTTGATGGACACTTACAACCACAGAATTCTCACTTTTAGAATAGTTACCAAATACAAAGAGGGCCGACATATAACCTTTAACGGCCCCCCACCCCTCCACGAAGCCTTTCTGGGCCAATGATACGACAAATGGGAGAATATCTGATCATTTGGTTTGCAGGGAGAATCAAGAGGAGGGTCTCCAATAAAGCCACACATTTCTCCTAGCTTCCCAAAAAGATGGATTTAGTACAGGAGTATAGCTACAAGAATCACATACACAAAGTCAACAGTCAAAACTGCTTATTTTTCACAACTCAATTCGAGTGCAGCACCCTGCACTGTTACAGAGACAGAAGGTTTTCTGAAAAGGCAGACTGATTTGGAGGGCAAATCCATAGGCTCAACAGGTTGAAGGACCATACTCTCCCGGCCAAACCGCTAGCTATAAAAACAGACCTGTGCCACGTCCATCCTGACCTTGTTCAGAACTTGAAGGAAGCAGCAGTGGAAACTATACCGAAGTCTGGTACTCTACTGCAGGTGAAATGCCTCCACCAAGAACATCACTGGAGCAAGTTCTCAGTGGTAGTGAAAGAATCTAGCCACAGCACTCCCCATGGATGAAAGGTGACAATGCCATTTGTGGCCTACGAACAAACATCTGCTGACTTTGTCCGCCTTGGCGTTTAGTCCGCTCCTTCCAGATGACTACCTACAAGGGAGATCCCTGATAGTTCCACCATCTCCAAAAGCACAGCCCTGGCAGAAGATCCAAAAACTCAAGCCACCCAGCTTGTTGCAGTACCACATGTAGGTTGTGCCATTTGTAAGGACCTGCAAAGGCCTTCCCTTGATGGGTGGGTCAAAGTTTTTTTTTTTGAACCAGCTGGATAGCAGGAGGTTGATATCGAACATGTGTTCCACTGGGGACAACAAAACCCAGATTTCAACCTCTCCCCAGGTAACCACCCCAACCCAAAGGTGATGCATCCACCACTATGTTGTGTCTGGATAGGGTACAGAGAAAAGCCTGCCACATGACAAGTTAGTGTTCATTTGCTACCATGAAAGGTCATGGGTCATCCCCTCTGAGAAATGCGGAAGTTGCCCAAAAGGCAGCCATCATATTTCACCCACTGGAAACTGAGATTCCAGTGCAAGGCCTGCATGTACTAGCGAGGATGAGAGACCACTGGATGCATGAGACCACCAGTCAAAGAAGCCTCTGAACCAACCTCATGAGATGGAAGATTGAGCCTGAAACATCAGGATCATAGCATGATTGTTCAGGATTCATTGTAGGGTTGGGAAAGTTTTGAATGCCCAGAGTATGGAATGTCCCCCGTACAGGGAATCCTTTGATTAGGAGTCTGCTGACTTTGGTCTACTGATGGAAAACCCAATGGATGAAAGGGGTGAATGTGTTTCGGATGGCGTGAGACTAACTGCAAAAACCCCACCTTGAGCTGCCAGCTGGCAAGCTATACAAATAGGGCCAAAACTAGCATAACCACTGTAAAAACATGAGGGGCAGAGGTGAAGCCTAAGTTTGGAAAATTGGAAATGCGCTAATCATCACCACAAAGTGTCTGAGGGACTGCTGGATGGTCACAATACAGTAGGTATATAAACACTCCAAGAATACTATCCAATAACCTGGGTCCCAGGAGACAGACCCTGGGTCAGAGTGAGCATTCCACATTTTTCCTTCTGCAGAAAGGCATTCAGAGGACGAGGATCCTCTGTCCTTCTTGGGAACTAGAATGTAGCAGGCGTAACCACCTCAACCTTTTCTGCTACTGTGCCTCCTTGTGCCCCTCTGGCCAATAGCAACTTGGATTCCTGCCAAAAGATGGTTACATGAACAACTGAAACTTGATTATGAACGGGTGGACTACAGGAGGGTGAGGGGTAGTAAGAAGGTAGTTCATATCCTTTTGTTGTCATCCATTTGTGAAGCTCTTGCATCTGAATCAGAGCTGAACAGGGCTTCTAAGCCTCCTATAGTACTGATGTTAAGGGAGAGGCTCTGGATCATTTAATGTTGGAGGTTGCATTTTGGAGATTTCATAGCAAGACACAGATCTAGCTAAGGCCTCCATCGAGCAAAGGAAGGACATGCTAGTGAGTGCAACTCATGGACCATGCAGCGTTAAGGCCTGAAGGTGCTGTATCGACTTGAAGATCCAAAGACCTCAGTTTGCTGGGTGTTGATGACAGCCCTTAAGAATTCAGGGCCCGGACAAGCCGCAGAATGGGCTTGGAGACACGTGCAGTGTTGGGCCACTGGCAGGCTGACTGCATACCTTTGCACCTGTTCTGCAATGGCATGAGGGGGACTAATCACACTCTGCCTGGTTGCGCTTATGGCACGTGTTGAACATACCCAAAAACATGGATCAAGGTTGAGACTCGATACAGGAACAGTCCACGCCTTGGAATGGAAGCGGTCATGAAAACTGGAGCAAGATCACTGTTTTGAGGGCAAGCTCTTCTTCTGTTCCCCAGCTATCTTCGGGTGCATGAGGGCACATTCTTTGCATTACTAAGTCATGGTTGAAACCCAGGCACACCAAGCAAATATGTGGATTTATGACCGACATCCGATTCCTACACTTATGACACACTTCAAAATCTGGGAGAGTGGTAGATGGAGCAAAACATTTTCTTTTTTACTGAATTTTTTTATTTCCTTTTTAGAAAACAAAACATGAGTGTGGCAGCTCAATTTACAAAGTTCAATGCGTATGAGGAGAAAAAAAAAACTATTCACAAGGACACCAGGTAGGGGTAAAAAATGTCACCTTCCCTCCCTCATAAGCGCAACAAAGAGCACGGCAGTGCATATTAATTAAGTACAAATACTGTTTCGGTCCTCTTGCCATGGGCCCCATACCTTTGGTGCATTTGCATGGACAGCCATATGTCTTATAGACCTCCTCAGCGATCATGCGGCAATCCATATTTTTCACCCAGTCCACCACATATGGCACCATTTCCAAGCCCCATAGTTGTACGATGTCTCCCTTAGCCACTATGAGAGCAGTATTACAGAATAGCAACATATATTGTGGCATCGCTTGTTCACCCCACAGTCCCAGCACTACCGCTTGGGCATCCAATTTCAGTTCTGTCTGCAGGGGAGTTCTAATTTCATGTTGTATAGAGTCCCAGAACACTGCAAGACGTGGGTACGCCCAAACAGTGTGAGGCAATGTTCTTGGATTCATTCTACATAGACACCTATCATCTGTTATTTTCCCCAGGTGCACTAGGTTTGGTTCTAGTGTAATATACTCTATGTCGGATTTAAAGTTGTATCAGCTACAACCCTGACCCGATTGCCACCTCCCTAGTGTATCTACACCCCCTGAATCAGTCTCCATCATCCAAACCTACCAAATCTAGCTCTCATCGCTTGGAGTCTTGAGTATGGGTGTGCGCAATTATGCAGAAGCGAGTGGTAAACCTGTGTTATCGCATATCATTGTAGAGGAGCCATCGGCGCTCTGAATTTAAGAGGGGACTCTTCCGCCTCTGCAGTTTGTTGTGGTTTATAGCCAGTAAGGGAGTTTTAGTTGTATGCATTTAAAATGTTGGGAGTCATCCATTTCATTTTGGGACTGTATGTCTGGAAATGACATTACGTCTTCCAGACATACCCCAGTTTGGAGATGCCTATCTTGTTGTACTCTTGAAAGCCCATCAGAACACTAAACGCACTGAGGACCACCGAATCCCACAAGGAACTTTACTCTTGAAAGCCCATCAGAATACTAAACTCACTGAAGGCCACCGAATCCCACAAGGAAGTTTCAAGTGTAATTTTGCCCCTCCAGCCTGTACCTGCTGTCTCTCTATGCCACACTTAACTACAGTGGTGGAGTCTCTATCTTGTTCCAACTACAATACAGCACCGGTGGGTAGCCTTGGGGTGTGTGGGTTCTCATGTCTGCCATAAGCAGTGGCTCTTGTTATGTAGCAACTACCCAGTGATTTATGACAACCAGCTGACATGTCCAGTAGTGAAGTCGTAGATCTGGTAAGACTAAGTACTATGCTGGGCAGACCCCCATCCCACAAGAGCGCTCTGGTAACGGACTCCACCCGAGCAAAGTTGTCTAGTACTTGAAATAGTGTGTTCTGTGGCATGTACAGGAATTTTGAAAGAGTGATAACTTTTTTTAAGAGGGCTGCCCACCCCATTGGTGACAGCAGGAGCTTCCACCAGTGTTTCACATCCGATCAGTACTCCCGTCCTCCCCAACCCCCTCCCACCAACGTGTATTTATATTTGGCTACCTGAATTCTGATCGTTCTCCCTGGTAACATTAAACCAGGTATTTGAACCCATTACGTGTGCACTAGACAATCTCAGGTAAGTCCCAATCTGTAGGGTGTAAACCCACTGATTTCTTCCAATTTAAATTCACCCTGTGTGTGCCTAAAATATACACAGTATGTCAAGAGTTCTAGGAATAGATGGGTTTAGGTCTGCCAGGTAGAGCAGAGTACTGTCTGTGAATAGGGAGAAAACATCCTCAGAGTCCGGGTCCCATTTCAGTCTCTGCATCTGTGTCTCATAACGAATACATCAGACCAGCAGCCTAATTGTGAGTTCAAATAGGATCAATGGAAAATGTCAAAATAGTGTGCATTCACTTTCACTCTGGCAACAGGGTCTTTATATAGCAGGTGTACTCAAGACAGAAATTCCAGTCGTAAGCCCATCCTGCCGATGACTGCCATCAAATACAGCCATTAGACCGTGTCAAAGGCTTTGTTTAGCGTCCAAGGAACATATCAGTGCCTGTTCTCTCAGCCATGAGGCTTTGCAAAAGAAACCACACAAGCGATGCAGTTTGTGCCTTGTCGATTTATGCGTCATGAATCTCAGTTGGTCTGAGTTTATGAGCTGGTCAACCATGTTATACAGTCGAGTGAACAGTGTTTTTGACAAAATGTTTGCCTTCACATTGAGCAACCCTCTAATAGTTTTCCAGCTTTGTGAATCAGCACTATATTGGCAGTACAAAGGTTTTCCTGGAGGGATCCCTCCCTTAGGGTTTCGTAAAACATGTGGTTAAGGGTCTCAAAAATATGTCGACTGACAAAAATTCCAGTGGGTGACGTTCATGCTTGGATCTTTCCACTTGTGAGCTGCTTCTTTGCCTCTCCAAACTCCAAGGGTTCTATCTTATTTCTTACGTTTTCCTGTATCATCCTGGGACTGGTAAGAATCAACAAGTCCACTATAAATTTGTCTAATTGTTCCACAGTTAACTGTACTTGGTGCTATTGAGCTTAGTTAAGTAGCCCGCAAAGGTCTCAGCAATGTCTATGGCAGCATAAGCTGTGTCGCACTGCTTGGTGTGCACACCTGCACTCATCTCTGCCTAGCCTCTCTGTGGGCTAGCTAGACCACGCATTTAGATGCTTTGTTGCCCACTTCGTATTATTTATATTGGTGAGCACGCATCTGGGCCCTACGGCCCCCTCAGCCAGTTGTCTATATTCCTTTGTGGCTAGTTCTATATTGTGCCAAACGCCCTCCCTTAGAACCGCAGGTATTCAGCTTCCCACCTAGTGAGTCGCTCCTCAATGTCCTGCAAGGTTGTAGATTTTGGTTTACATCATCCTGTGGAAGGTGCAATAATGTGTCCCTAATGACTGCCTTGTATTGCATTGCTCGGTATTCTGGGCCAATTGTTGCTTCGCTTTCCAGGTGTGGAGTCATGGTAGATACCAGCCCAGTAGTCAGAGGAATCCCTGTGGAGGTAGCAAAGGGAGCGCTCAGGAGGTATCTGGTGTCTCTAAAGCACCACTTCTGCATCAGGCAGAAACAGATACTCAATTCTGGACCCGGAACGTATGACCCCCGTCATGTGGGAATAATGTGGTTCCCTCTGGATATGCCTCTAGACAGAGGTCCACAAAACTCAGTGAACTTATGAACTGGGAAAGTAGCTTGTCATCCCTGCACGGTTAGACAATAGTGTAATATCTATCAAGGTGCATTTGCATCGTGAAGTTTCCTCCCATAATTACTACTGTTTCAGGGCTTTGTATGAACCATCTCGTTACTTTGTCAAGCATTGGTGTTTGAAGATTCTTGGGCAAACAGAGTGAGGTCACCAGTATTTTCACTCCACGACACCCCACAAGGCCACAGTATAACAGCCCTCTGGATTGTGCCATGTAGATGTGACTACAAACAGGAGTGATTTGCAGGCCACTAACCCAAAAGCCTGTAATTTAAAGCCTGAATGGGACAGGGCCATGTATCTACCCCCTGCTGAGGAGTCCATAATTATAACCTACTAGGTGTGTTTCCTGGAGCAGTATCAAATCGGGTTCCTGTCTCACCAGTTATTTCACAACCACTCCCCACGTCACCGTAATACCCAGTCCATTTACATTCCATGTGAGGATCTTAAGGTCTGCAATACCACATGCCGGTGTGCTGTTAGTGTCCCTGTGTGTACTCCATCTCAGCTAGCCTTATGGAACTGCCCGTATCCCTGGGCCTAGTTTACAATTCTATTTGCACTGCATCATAGGCTGCCAACCTGACCCCTCCCCTCCAAACCACAACCCCACCCAAACGATCTCATGACTATTTGTTTAAAACTACCCAATGCCTGAGGTGTCTGTCGCCCCAACATGTGCTGTAACCTAGTGCGTAAACAAAGAGATTAACAGAATCAAAGGGCCCTGTCCCTTCAAGACAAGTAACGTGGAGGCATGTGGCTAAGGAACACAACAGTGCCCCACTCCCACATCCTCCTACTGAATCCGTTTTTTTGTTGTTTTTTTTTTAAGTTCAAGTGTCCGATTTGCTCCCCCACTAATGTCGCTTGTGGGTTCCAACAGTCTTGTCCTTCCCCACCTTGACCTCCCATCATTATGACCTCTTCAACTGGGTAGATCTGGATCCACGGATATCAGTACTATGCCTCACCGGTGAGCGAGCAGTTTTCTCCTGCCCAGCTGGTCTGCAGCCATTCAGCTTTTCCCACACCTCCTCTTAGGCCCCAACGAAGCATGACCAGCCCAAAAAGAGCACTTTGCTGGAAAAATCATGTACTGAGTGTTACTTTTTCACAGTTCAATCCTGGCCCTGTCATGTGTGTGTAGGTGCGCCTGGACTTCCTGTGTATAGTCAGGAAAACCCATGATTGTTTATCAAAGCTTACTGGGTTATGTACTGCTTTCAGGATCGAGTCTCGATCACTGTAATTATAAGATCTGGCAAATAGTGGTCTAGGTCCCTCCCCCGATTTCAGCAGCACCCCAGGAATTGTGTGCACGTCCTATGGCAAATTGCACAGAAAGGTCTGCGGTTCGTTTTGAAAAGTGTTCCACAAAGTGATCACTCTCAGCCCCCTGTTGTTTTGGGAGGCCTTATAGGTGGATATTGTTGCACCTTGATCTGCATTCAGCATCCTTCACCCTAGTATGCAGGTGATGAGTTTCCTTCTCGCACCAGTGGTGGCCACTCCCCGCAACAGAGGTTTTCAAATTTTCCCATATCTAGATGACTGGCTGATACAAGCACCAACTTTGCAGCAGGCTTCCGATGCCACCAACACCTGTCTAACCTTATTTCACAATCTAGGTCTGTCTATAAATCACCAGCAATCAGCCATTATTCCGACACGCACAATGGTCTTCTTGGGTGCAAAACTCGACAGACAGAAACAGGGCTTATCTGTCAATAACAAGACAACAAATGATTTCCAAACTCACTCTGGCAATCTCAAAATGAACGTTAGTTTCCGTGAGAAAATTCAAGTCGCTTTTAGGAATGATTTCCTCTTCAAGCAACTTGGTTCATCTAGCTAGATTAAGAATGAGACAATTGCAGGAGGAACTACAACTTCAGTGGAGCCAGTCTCAGGGGTCTTTCAAAGATATGATCAAAGTCACACCAAGAATAGTAGAGACCCTGCAGTGGTGGTCTCAAACCAGTCATTTATTTCAAGGCTTAACTTTCCTGACTCCAATGCCAGATTACATCGCAACAACGGGCGCCTCTCTAGAAGGCTGGGGAGGTTGTTTGCAAGACATGTGCACTCAAGGGAAATGGCCCGCTTCCCAGAAAAAGATGCACATAAATCTTCTGGAGTTGAAAGCAAACACTCTTACTCTAAAAGCATTCCTTCCTCGCATTGCAAGCTCATTGGTGTTGATTTGTAAGGACAATACAACAAGCATGTATTATATCAACAAATGGGGAGGAACACAATCACTCTCACTCTCAAAGGAAGCCCAAATACTCTGGGAGTGGCTCAATCTACACAAAATATCTTTGAGAGCGGAACATTTTCTGGGCATAAACAACGTGCTGGCCGACTCACTCAACAGGACAAACGACAGTTGTCAAAATCAGGAACTCAATCAGAAGGAAGTAGAGAGGGTCTTCTGCTGTTGGGGATGACCGACCCTGGATCTTTTTGCCACCAACAAGAATGCCAAATTCCACTTTTACACCAGTCGGTTCCCACTCCCAGGATCATGGGGGAATGTTCTGTCGATGCAATGGTCCGGGATCTTTGCACACACTTTCCCCCCTTCCCATTGATCCCCAGACTTCTCAAGAAAATGAAAACAGAGGGTTGCCAGCTCATTCTCATAGCTCCCAGATGGCCCAGGCAGTATTGGTACATGGAGCTCATTATCCTGTCAGTGGACAATCCAATATGGCTTCCCAGCAAATAGAACCTGCTATCAAAGAACCAAGGCCAGATTCTTCATCCACATCCAGCGTCTAAATAATTGCACGCATGGCTACTGAATTCTATGAATTCTAATGGATGAACGTTGACCAAGAATGCAGAGAATTCTATCTAGAGCACAAGCTGACAGTACAAACAAGACTTACAAGCTCAAGTGGCGAAGATTTTGTAACTGGTGCCAACAAAACAACGTCCACCTGTCGGAGGCTCTACCAGAGCAAATTATATCATAACTCCTTGCTCTATCAAAGTCAGGGCTCAGGCTTGCTTCAGTTGAAGTTCACATAGCAGCAATATCCTTTTATAGATGTTCTTCAAATACACCTCTGCTAGGTTCACCCAGGCTCATAAAACAATTTATGAAAGGTTTGTTTCGCACTTTCCCTTCAGTGCGACCACCTCATCCTCAATGGCACCTAAATATTGTCCTATCTCTATTAACGAAAGCACAGTTCGAGCCGAAACACAGAGCAGATCTGAAGTTTCTCTCATGGAAAGTGGCAACTCTCCTTGCACTCACTTCCACTAGAAGAGTTAGTGATATACAAGCATTTACCATCAAAGAACCGTTTCTAACTTTCTCAAATGATTTTGTTCTTCTCAGAACTAGCCCGAGATATATTCCCACGGTGCCTTCATCTTTTAATTTAAAGGAACTGATTATATTGAGAACTTTCTTTCCAAACCCATCAACTATAGCCAAAAAAAACTCTCCACACGCTGGATATTAAGCGGTGTTTGAAATTCTATCTCCAGCGTACCAAACAGTTCTGTAAAACAGACCAAATACAAGTGCTTATGGACAAGGTCAGCAAAGAACAGGAGTAACTAAAGCAAAGATAAAATTGAATGGTGGATGAAATCCACCGGTCTTTCATACAAAGGCGGGGAAACCACTAACCAATCGACATAAGGCACATTTTACAAGAGCAATCTCAACCTCAGTTGTTCTGTTTCAAGGCATCGTCTTAGGCAAGTTATGTCAAGCTGCAACATGGAAGCCTACACATTCTTTCGCGCAGCAATGGAATCCACACAACAAACCAACTCAGTTGTGGAATAGGCGGTCCTACATCATTATTTCATTAAGGTGAGCCTCTTTTAAATATGTATGTTTAATTTGATTTACAATTGCTTCTAACACCTGTGCAATTATTGTCGATGTATTAATAAAGAAACATTATTTTTATATATATATATATATATATATATATATATATATATATATATAATGTCACTTACCCTGTGTACATCTGTTCACGGCATGAGACGCTGCATATTCACATACTGTGCATATCCCGCCATCTTGTGTTGGGCTCGGAGTGTTACAAGTTGTTTTTCTTCGAAGAAGTCTTTTCGAGTCACAAGATCGAGGGACTCCTCCACTTTCGGCTCCATTGCACATGGGCGTCGACTCCATCTTAGATTGTTTTCCCCACAGAGGGTGAGGTAGGAGTTGTGTATATAGTAATAGTGCCCATGTAATGGAGTAAGTATGTATGTACATAATGTGATTAAAAATGTTATATTTACAAGTTTACAAATGTACAAGTTTATTTTTACAACTTATAACGGCTACAGGCTCCCGGGGAGGTGGGAGGGCGCATGTGAATCTACAGCGTCTCATGCCACGAACAGATGTACACTGGGTAAGTGACATTTTCCGTTCAATGGCATGTGTAGCTGCAGATACACATGCTGTGCATAGACTAGTAAGCAGTTATCTCCCCAAAAGCGGTGGTTTAGCCTGTAGGAGTTGAAGTTGTTTGAAATAATGTTCTTAATACTGCTTGGCCTACTGTGGCTTGTGTTGTTAACACATCCACGCAGTAATGTTTAGTAAATGTATGAGGCGTAGACCATGTGGCTGCCTTACAGATTTCGGTCATTGGTATGTTTCCTAGAAAGGCCATGGTGGCACCTTTCTTTCTAGTGGAGTGTGCCTTTGGTGTAATAGGCAGTTCTCTTTTCGCTTTCATATAACAGGTTTGAATACATTTGAATATCCATCTGGCAATGCCTTGTTTGGATATTGGATTCCCTGTATGAGGTTTTTGGAAGGCTACAAACAATTGTTTTGTTTTGCGAATTTGTTTGGTTCTATCAATGTAGTACATTAGTGCTCTTTTTATGTCTAATGTATGTAATGCTCTCTCAGCTACAGAATCTGGTTCTGGGAAGAACACTGGGAGTTCCACTGTTTGATTTAGGTGGAACAGTGATATGACTTTGGCAAGAATTTGCGATTTGTGCGAAGAACTACTTTATGTTTGTGTATCTGTATAAAGGGTTCTTGTATGGTAAAGGCTTGTTTTCCACTTACTCTTCTGAGAGATGTGATAGCTATGAGGAAGGCTACTTTCCATGTTAAGTACTGGTTCTCACAAGAGTGCATGGGTTCAAATGGTGGACCCATGAGTCGTGTTAATACGATATTGAGGTTCCACGAAGGAACTGGTGGTGTTCTTGGTGGAATAATCCTTTTCAGACCCTCCATAGATGCTTTTATGACTGGGATTCTGAATAGTGAAGTAGAATGTGTAATTTGCAGATACGCCGAAATTGCTGTGAGATGTATTTTAATGGATGAAAAAGCTAACTTGGACTTTTGTAAGTGTAGTAGGTAGCTTACAATGTTTTTTGCAGATGCGTGTAATGGTTGTATTTGATTATTATGACAGTAATAAACAAATCTTTTCCACTTATTTGCGTAGCAATGTCTTGTAGTAGGTTTCCTAGCCTGTTTGATGACCTCCATGCATTCTTGTATAAGGTCTAGATGTCCGAATTCTAAGATTTCAGGAGCCAAATTCCTAGATTGAGCGATGGTGGATTCGGGTGTCTGATCTGTTGTTTGTGTTGAGTTAACAGATCTGGTCTGTTTGGCAGTTTGATATGAGGCACTACTGACCGGTCTAGTAGTGTTGCGTACCAAGGTTGTTGTGTCCAAGTTGGTGCTATTAGTATTAGTTTGAGTTTGTTTTTACTCAATTTGTTTACCAGATACGGAAGGAGTGGGAGAGAGGGAAAAGCGTATGCAAATATCCCTGACCAACTCATCCATAACGCATTGCCTTGGGAGTGAGGCTGTGGGTACCTGGATGCGAAGTTTTGGCATTTTGCGTTTTCTTTTGTTGCGAATAGGTCTATTTGCGGTGTTCCCCATCTTTGGAAGTAAGTTTGTAGTATCTGGGGATGAATTTCCCATTCGTGGATCTGTTGGTGATCCCGACTGAGATTGTCTGCTAACTGGTTTTGAATTCCTGGTATGTACTGCTCTATTAGGCGAATGTGGTTGTGAATCGCCCAATGCCAAATCCTTTGTGCTAAGAGGCACAACTGTGTCGAGTGCGTCCCCTCCTGTTTGTTCAGGTAATACATTGTTGTCATGTTGTCTGTTTTGACAAGAATGTGTTTGTGGGCTATTAGTGGTTGAAATGCTTTCAACGCTAGCAACACTGCTATTAGTTCTAACTGATTTATATGAAGTTATTTCTGTTGAGTGTCCCATTGTCCCTGGATGCTGTGTTGGTTGAGGTGTGCTCCCCACCCTACCATGGAAGCATCTGTTGTGATCACATATTGAGGCACTGGGTCTTGGAAAGGCCGCCCTTGGTTTAAATTTATAGTATTCCACCATTGAAGCGAGGTGTATGTTTGGCGGTCTATCAACACTAGATCTTGAAGTTGACCCTGTGCTTGTGACCATTGTGTTGCTTGGCACCGTTGGAAGGGCCGCATGTGTAATCTTGCGTTTGGGACAATGGCTATGCATGAGGACATCATGCCTAGTAGTTTCATCACTAATTTTACCTGGGCCCTTTGGTTTGGGTGCATGCCCTGTATTACATTTTGGAATGCTTGTACCCTTTGTAGACTTGGAGTGGCAATTCCTTCTTTTGTGTTGATTGTTGCTCCCAAGTACTGTTGTATTTGACACGGCTGTAAGTGATTTTTGGTAGTTCAGTGAGAACCCGAGTTTGTGAAGGGTTTCTATGACGTATTTTGTGTGTTGAGAACACCGTTCTTGCGTATTGGTTTTGATTAACCAATCGTCCAGATACGGGAATACATGTAAATGCTGTCTTCTGATATGGGCTGCCACTACAGCAAGGCATTTTGTAAAGACTCTTGGTGCAGTTGTTATCCCGAATGGCAACACTTTGAATTGGTAATGTACCCCTTGGATTACAAACCTTAAGTATTTTCTGTGCAAAGGATGTATGGGTGTATGGAAATACGCATCCTTGAGATCTAATGTTGTCATGTAGTCTTGTTGTTTGAGCAAGGGGATTAAGTCTTGAAGTGTCACCATGTGAAAGTGATCTGATTTGATGTAAAAATTTAGTGTTCTGAGATCTAAGATGGGTATTAGAGTTTTGTCCTTTTTGGGTATGAGAAAGTACAGGGAGTAAACACCCGTTACTTTCTGCTGATTGGGTACTAGTTCTATTGCATCTTTTTGCAACAACGCTTGGACCTCTAGCTGTAATAGATCCATGTGTTGTTTGGGCATGTTGTGTGTTCTTGGAGGCACATTTGGTGGTAATTGTAGGAATTCTATGCAATAACCATGTTGGATAATGGCTAAGACCCACAAGTCTGTTGTTATTTCCTCCCAGTTTTGGTAAAAATCTGTTAGTCTTCCCCCCACTGGTGTTATGTGCTGGGGATTTTTGACACTGAAGTCACTGTTTATTTTGGGGAGTCTTTGGGCTTTGGAACTTTCCTCTAGTTTTAGGGAACTGTCCACCTCTGTATTGTCCCCGAAAGCCTCCTCTCTGATACTGGCTCTGGTATGTGGGTCTGGTTTGTGAGGTTGAGGGTTCTGTGGTTTGGCCCCGAAACCCCCCTCTAAATTGTGTCTTCCTAAATGTGCCTCTGCTCTGTGGGGAGTAGAGCGCGCCCATGGCCTTGGCCGTATCTGTGTCCTTTTTTAGCTTCTCGATAGCTGTGTCCACTTCCGGCCCAAACAACTGCTCTTCATTAAAAGGCAGACTAAGCACAGCCTGTTGGATTTCGGGCTTGAATCCCGAGGTGCGTAGCCATGCGTGTCTCCGAATAGTGACCGCTGTATTTACGTCCTTGTAGCTGTGTCTGCTGCATCCATTGCCGATCGTATCTGGTTATTCCAGATACTTTGGCCCTCTTCCACCACTTGTTGTGCACGCTTTTGGAACTCTTTGGGCAGATGTTCTATAAAGTGTTGCATTTCATCCCAATGAGCTCTGTCATATTTTGATAGCAAAGCCTGTGAATTGGCAATGCGCCATTGATTGGCTGCTTGTGCTGCAACTCTTTTCCCTGCTGCATCGAACTTTCAACTTTCCTTGTCGGGTGGTGGTGCATCTCCAGAGGTGTGTGAATTTGCCCTTTTACGTGCTGCGCCTACTACTACGGAGTCAGGTGTCAGTTGCTGCGTGATGTACACAGGGTCTGTAGGGGGAGGCTTGTACTTTTCTCCACCCTAGGTGTGATGGCCCTGCCTTTTAAAGGCTCTTGAAATACTTGCTTTGCGTGTTTCAACATTCCTGGTAACATTGGTAGACTCTGGTACTGACTATGTGTTGACGACAGAGAATTAAATAAAAAATCATCTTCAATCGGTTCAGCGTGTAGTGTCACATTGTGAAAAGCAGCTGCTCTGGACACCACCTGTGTGTAAGCAGTACTGTCTTCAGGTGGTGAAGGTCTTGCAGGGTAACAGTCGGGACTATTATCTGATACAGGCGCATCATAAAGATCCCATGCATCTGGGTCATCTTGGGTCATCCCTGTGTGCGTTGGAGACTGCATCATAGGTGGGGTTGCAATTGGTGATGGTTGCGGTGAATGTTGTGGTGATGGTGGCGGAGTTACTTGTTTTGCCACCTTTGCCTGTGGTTGTTTATCTTTATCTTGGAAAGGAAGTTTCCTTTTCATCCTTACAGAAGGGAGAGTTCTAATTTTCCCTTTGTCCTTTTGAATATGGAGCCTTCTCTGTGTATAATCTGGCTTCCCCTGCTTCTAGCTCTTGCCCGAATTTATGGCCTTGCATTTGTGCTGAAAGGCCTTGTTCCTCGGTGTAGGAGCTTGTTTTCGTCTCCGAAGCCGGATGTTTCGGTATCGAAACCTTTTCAGCAGTCTTTTTCGGCTCCGAAGCTACTTTTCTGAGTTTCGCTGTTACGATCTCTCGGTGCCGACTTATCTCGGTGCCGGTATCTCAATGTCGTGATTGCTCGAACTAGGGTCCCGGTGCTGAGTATGTTCTGTCCCGGTATCTCAACCGGAGTCGGATGACTTCGACACGTGTGCCCTTTTTCGGTGCTGATGGACGGTCACCGATTTTCTGGGTTAAGCCATGGCCTGCCGGCGGTGGCGTCCCCTGGGCCTTTATGATTTTTAGGTGAGTTTTGGCCGGGGCTGTTTTACTCACGGTTTTCGGCGTCTGTTCTGTTTCGGCCTCGTCCGAGTCCGCAATGGAGAAAGTCTCTTCTTCCTCGATGTCGTGGTGTCCTGACGGCGCCTACGCCATTTGAAGCCTTCGTGCTCTCCGGTCCCTTAGCGTTTTCTTCGACTGAAACGCTCGACAGGCCTCGCAGGTGTCCTCTTTGTGTTCGGGAGACAAACACAAATTACAGACCAAATGTTGATCTGTGTAAGGATACTTGTTGTGGCATTCGGGGCAGAAGCGGAATGGGGTCTGTTCCATTAGCCTTGAAGACGCACGTGGTCGGGCCGACCAGGCCCCGCCGGGGAATCGAAGCCCCGAAGGGCCACTGGTGCTTTTTCTTGATTTGGAGTCAATCTGCGTTAACTAACCCGATACCGAACGCAAACAATACCGTCGAATTTTCCGATATCTAACTAAGTTTCCGAACCGAAACACAGAGCAAAGAGAAACACGTCCGAACCCGATGGCGGAAAGAAAACAATCTAAGATGGAGTCGACGCCCATGCGCAATGGAGCCGAAAGGGGAGGAGTCCCTCGATCTCGTGACTCGAAAAGACTTCTTCGAAGAAAAACAACTTGTAACACTCCGAGCCCAACACTAGATGGCAGGATATGCACAGCTTGTGTATCTGCAGCTACACATGCCATCGAACATATATATATATATATATATATATATATATATATATATATATATATATATATACACACACACATACACACACACACACGTTGAAATGCTCGAACCCACCATTCCTTTGTGGGCAGAACAGTTAGTGAGCAATGCTGGCTATTCACATTTAAGTATGAAAATTAATAAAGATGAAAGATCCAATACAGGATAAGACAAGTTACTTACCTGTAACTACAATTATCCAGTATTGGTATCTTTCATAAATTCACATACAACCCACCCTCCTCCCCATTGAGGCTCACTTTCCTTTTTTTCCCCCAGTATAGACGCTTCACTCTAGTGCTACAAAATCTGAGGGAATGAGCCTCTTTTGGGAATATTCTAGAGGGTCCTGGTGCCTGATTGGTCGTAGGTCAAGTTTGGTTCTTTTTTTTTTTTTTTTTACAAAAGGACAGGGATAGGCTATATCCGAGTTTGCTTTTTTAGGATGCCATGGAACCCCCACTTCGAAAACAGGGATGATTCAAGCATGTGAATTTAAGAAATATACCAATACTGGATAACTGTAGTTACAGGTAAGTAACTTGTTTTCTGCTTGTAGATGTCTCATTGATCCTGATGTCTAGCTGATGAAGATTCGCTGAATGTTGTGTCCTTGGAAAGGTATCTTCCTCTCTGCCATTTGTCCTTACCTTTGAAAATGCCTTTTTAGATTTAGTAATTCTTTAATTTTTCCCATTCAGAAAACTTGTGACCGACCTTCTGATATGCTGATGCTTTCTCTTTTAACTTATCTTTTGCCAACATTAGTGACCTACAGTCAGAGATTATCTTTTTCCAAGTTATTTTTGTCCATTTTGTATTTTGAACACATGTGTTTCTCCCAACGCATGTATTTCCCTGATTTGGTTAGCTGTAGGGTTGACCTTTTGTATTTTAACCGCATGTGTTTCTCCCAACGCATGTATTTCCCGGATTTGGTTAGTTGTAGAGTTGACCTGTGCCAGCCAAAGATTGACTCTGCTCAATTGAACTGACTAATGATTGTAAGTTCTGAGCAACACGTTATATCAGTGTTTCAGATATTCTTATTGAAGTTATGTCTTATTCTTCTTGAATGCTTAGTTTTATTAATGTTAGTTCAACTGAACCTATTGTGACACCTTAGGCAACCTTTGGGGATCATATATCTTTATAACTTGGTTTTCTGCACTGCCCTTATGACTTTGAGCTTGTGTTTGTAATAGCTTTTAAATTATTCCTGATTGGAGCTTTCCTTCTGTGGCCACATTCGTCATGGTGTCTAAATTGCTCGGGTGCTGTTGAAATCATATTGATGGTTCCATCACACTACTTACTGGGTCAAAAGGTCTGTGGACCTCGGTGACCATTTGACTTGTGCGAAGAGTAAAAAAAAAAATGCAACAACAGATCTAACCTTCAGAAATGCTTAGGGTTTTTTTTTGTTTTTTTTGGTAGACGTAGAGATCAATATGTCTACCTTGAAATGCCTCAATAGAGTTGAAAACTTAAGTAATAAAAAAAATGTCAACCTTCAGTGGTCAATTGACAAATTCATATAACCCAGCAGTAAAACGTCTTGGTTGTTTCCACAACAGAACCCCAGCTGTTAGAGTTTTGGCACCATGTTCATGCTAAACTATTGTATAATGCAGAGTAGGTTTTTTTAAATTTCGAAATCCACTCAGTTAAAGCAGGTTGATAAAGAAAGGGTCCAAACCTGTGGTTGATGCAACATTAAACTGAAATAGCCGACGAGTCAGGTCCTCATGTGAAACATATCTCATCCAGAGCCTGTGTACATCAAACGTACCATGTGTTATTTCGGAACAGTTCCAGCTGGTTTTAAACAAGAATTTCCAGATTTTGCAAGTATTAAACATGTTAATCATATCAGTCTTTTCCATTACTGTATTGTCTATAATTCTTTTCATTTAATTAGTCATCCAAAAACTTTATTTTGGCATCCAGTGCCATAAAAGTCACGAAGCACCACAATAAATGAGAAATTAAAACTCATAAAAAAGATTAAACTAGAAATAACTAGGAGAATACACAAGATGCAGTACAATAAAAAGGGATATGGCAAAACAGTGTTCCGGGGTGTGGTAGTAGGGCAGAAATGTGCACCACATTCCTCCCAGAAATTGGCAACTGCAATGGCGAGACTGGAGTCTGATTTTAGATTTCTTAAGGCTGCAGCAGGATCTCGAGTCCCAAGCCGTTTGCCGGTTGGCAGGAGCCATTTCCTTCGAAGGGGGGGCGTAGGATGGGCATGCGGAGAGGACGTGGGCAGTTGACTTCTGGTATAGGTTGCAGGAGGGGCATAACTTATTGCTAGGGGCCTTATTCTGCCATCTGCTGATAAAGGTTTTGAGGGGGAGGGAGACAAATCTGAATTAAATGTAGAGCTTCCTATCGGTCGGGTCTAGAATGCTGACCAGGAAAGGTTCTAGAAGCTGGGTAGACTTGAACTCCAAAAACTCACTAGCTAGTCACCCGGAGGAGGGCGACAGAGATATAGACTGGGTTGCCCACTCCTAGTAACAGGACTTCACTCTCTCTTTGGTCGTGGGTGGCAGTGTCTGAAGAGTTCCATGAGTCTCCCATCCAGATGGCAATCAATGCTGACTTAACTGAATGGATCCACCAGATCTTATTAGAGGTATCCAAAGAACAAACTTCCCTAAACGCGGTGGCATATGAGGAAAGTTCGGGAGTTGCCATGATTCTCCACCAGAACAACAGTGGTTTCAGACTGACTATGGCTGCTAGTGGTTTATGAGCCAGATCCAAGTGCAAAGGAAGAAGCAGGGTGCTCGGGGCAGGGAGGTGAACTTTCTCAAGAACATGTTCTCAATACGGGTGAGTTCCATTATGTCCTCAAAGCCCCAGAGTTCAGCCCCGTAAAGTGCTGCGCTAACAGACTTCTATTATAAATCTGGAGAGCAGCAGCTATTGGTCGTGTAGTTGTTGCATGGTGTTCCCTTAGGACACCCACAAGCTGGCTGAATTTTAATGATGTGGAATTGATATGGGATTTCCAGGACATGGAGTGTGATAGTTTGATCCCCAGGAAATCAAAGGTGTTAACTAGTTCTAATTTAGGCCCACCTAGGGAAAAAGTTCCCCCTGTTTGACCTGTGAGGGGTAATGACCATGAACTTGGTTTTTGAGGTGTTTATTTCTAAGCCTCTCTTGGAGCATAATTCAACAAATTGATTCAACGAGGATTCAAGGCCCATCACGGTATTAGATTCTATCAAAGTGTAACCTGCGAACAAAAGTTTTGGGATATTTTCGTTGCCTAAGGCTGGTGCATCAGAGGGCTGCAAAGTGAGATGTTGAATGACCTGGGTCAAATAGAGAAAGAAGAGAGTTGGAGCTAATACACAGCCCTGCAAAACTCCCCTGGCTACTTTGATCGGATCGGTGAGATAGCCCTTGTTCCACCAGCGTATTCTTGCATAGTTGGCCTCGTGAAATCGGATTGTGGTCAGGAGCCGTGGGGGCATACCCATCTCATTAAGGACCTCCCAGAGTTTGCCTTTAGGGACCAGATCGAATGCAGATTTAAGGTCTACTAAGGCTACGTAGAGACTCCCCTTCCCTATCACTACAACCTTCCAATACAAAAGCAAAAACCTAAACACCTGGCCTATAGTGCTAGTTTTAGACCTGAAGCCAGTCTGGAATGGTGATAGGAGGTCATTCTCAGAAATCCAATCTTGGATTTTCGATAGTAGGACACGGCAGAATACCTTTTGCACTGTGTCGATAAGGCTTATGGACCTATAGTTGGCAGGTCGGGATCTATCACCTTTCTTGTAAATGGGTATTACCTTGGCGCGCCTCCAGGACTCGGAATGGGTGCTCTCCTAATAATTGCATTGGATAAGAGGAGGATGTACTCAGCCCATTTGTCGATGTTAAGAAGAAAAAGGTCACCAGGGATACCATCGGGCCAGCATCTTTCAGTCGAACTATGTTGTTTATTGCATCGCGGAAGTCTCACAAGTTGAACAAACCATCCCTGTAGGTGGTATTCGGCTGGGGTGGAGGCGAAAGGACAGAGATGGTTTCGGATTGGCTTTTGACATTATAGAGGGAGTTGAAATGATGGAACCAGTCTGAGGGCAAAATGTTGTTGCCAATTGCAGGAACTCCCTCTTTGTTTCTTTTGCTTACCAAAAGCCAAAATGATCTGGAATCCCTGCATTCACACGCAGTCCTCAAAAGTCTCCATCATTCCTCCTCCCAGTCCTTCGTGCACTTATACTGCGTCTCCTTGTACAGATTCCGCAGAGTCCTGACTCAGGCAATGTCCTTTTGTTCGATCGCACGGATTAGAATTGTTCGTACCATCCGGCAATCTCGATTGTACCAGTTATCTTCCTCACTGAAAGGAGCACTACCGGACTTGTGAGGAGCTGGCAAGGATAATAGCGGTTCCAATCTTATGAAAAACTCGATGTGTGCATTAATTAGAAAGGAGTGGTTTCCCACATCGCCTGCCATTGCAGATATCAAAGCTACGCAATGTGTCATATCTAAGTCGATGTAAGAGAGAATATTGTCTTGCAGGATCACCTTGCTCCATCTAAGTTGCCGTCTGCTATTCTCAGCCTGGACCGCCTTAGCTACTTTGGCAGTGGTTGTTACAATCGGCATCCTACTCCACGGTGGGTCAAAATTAAGACAGAGTGGATTGCGGTCACTGTCTATTTGGGTCCTGACTACCATGTCATCTACCAAGTGCCAGTATCTAAGGTCCATCAATATATAGTCGATGATGCTCTTCACCTGTGTGCCAGTAAACGTGTGGGCAGCGTGCTTGTCGGGGGAGAATGGGTCACTTCCATCCTTGGTATGTGCCATATGTTATCTTCTTATCTAAAATCGCCTATGTGTTCTAGACCGAGGGGTTCGAAGATAGTATTAAAGTCCCCAGCAACAAGGAGGGCAGATTTGGAGGGTCTTTCACCCAATTGGGTCTCTAGGGCCTGCAAGGTGACGGAGTGGTTGCCCCCCCCAGTCCGCCTGGCATAGATGTTGAAAATGTCTGACAGCGGACCATTATCCCTTGAGACGGATACCAAGGATGTCAGGCTGTTGGTGGGTCTCAGTTTCTCTATGCACTGTAGTGCGATTTTCACCCATATGAGGAGGCCCCCTGATGGACGGCCCGCCTTACTGGGAGTGGCAGGTATGTGGTAGGTTGCGTAGCCAGGTTTGTGAGCAGGTTTGATTAGCCAGGTCTCCTGAAAGATACATATATCATAGTTGTCGATAAAAGTGTTCCAGTGAGGCAACAGGAGTCTGGATTTGATACCTGCCACATTCCAGGAAACGATCTTTACTTTCCGACTGGCGGTCATGGAATTGGATGAAGGAGGCGGGTTTACCTGGAAATCTAGGGTGGCTGGTGCAACGACATCGGGGGAAGCGGCGGGGACCTTCCTGTTTCTCTGATGGAAGATGCCTGCTGGGTGGCTGATGGTGCAGAGACAACTGTTTGGGCTTGTGCTGCTATTAGGTCTACCGCGGGCAGCCTGCGGCTCAAGCTCTGTTGGTCAATCTATCTTGGAACAGAGAGTGTCATGTCCAAAGCCACTAGGGATGTGGCCCACAAAGTGAGGTGGGTAACTCAAGTTTGAACTGTATAGTAGACCCGTCGAGGGGGTTGATTCTTTGGTCTAGGGCTACTAAGTCAGACTAGCTGCCCGTTTTCTAAGAGAGGCTTGATGTAGTCAGATGGTGCACTCAGAGACCTGTGCCTTCTGGCCATAAGAATATCTTTCCTAATTACTGAGAGACATCCTCTACTATGTTGAATCCAGTGGGTAACTTTGTTGATCAAGGAGTCTTCCCCTTCCCTCCCCTTCTGGGAGTTAAAGATTTTCCGAGGAGGGAGAGTGAAGGTATTGGGGACATGCGTACTGCCAGGGTAAGAGCCCTTCCCTGATGTAAGGGGTGTGAGGTTGAAGCTTTTGTTCTGGGGGTTGATGCAAGGGGATTTAGTTTGCACACCTGGTAGTGATTGGGGACCCAATATACCAGCTCCAACCGAAGTCCTAGAGATGGTGTCCTCAAGTGGAAAGCCTAAGTGGCCTCCATAATGTTTTACATAATGGGTCGTGGTGGAAACAGATAATGCCGGAGCGGAGATGTTGGTCAAAACTGTGGTGGCAGCACTATGCCTGGCTATTCTCCCTCTCTCTTCCATGAGATGCCCCACTGTGACCGAAGGTTGCCTATCATACACTTAAGGGCTGCTATTTCTGACCTGAGTGTTTGTATACAACCTACCAAGTCATATTGGGGGGGGGGGGTGACTGGTTAATAAGGAGAATGTCTGCCCTGACCTGGGCTGGTAGAGCTGCAGGATCCTGAGTTGTGGATGGGTCAGAGGAACGCGATAGTGGAAGAAAACGATTAGTACAGGGGATGGGCGAGGGAGGGGGCACCACTGCTAAATCATGAAGGGAGCCAGAGCTAGGAACGGAGTCTGCGGAGTTATGGGGCACAATGCTGGTCCTCGTCCATGCTCTGACTATGTTGAACATATTATATATGCTTTCCTGCTTGCTGGTCAGTGGTTGGATTGCAGGGCACGGTTTGGGACTCAATGGTTAGTCTGCAGAGGATGGTAGGGCTAATATTTCCCAGCAATCGAATAAGAGGTCGTCGATGCGGTCAAGTACTTCGTTATAGCCCGACTTTTTGAAGTTTTCCTTGTGCTTTTTCCCCCCAACCCCAGCCCCGCCCTCAGTTGCTTTTCTTTTACCCATATCTGTGGCAATGTGTTGGGATGGGACAGGGGCCTGAGATGGTATTTGAGGGGAAACCAGAGCGGGACAGAGCTATTTGGGATGACTGAAAGAAAAGAGCCAGACTCAGCGGGGTGGCCCTGTATGACCTCAGTTGGTCGCAGATGGGCCCCGGCATGTCCCACGCTGCGGTATGCCCCCTCGCGCTTTATAGCACTCGTTGGATCTGGCAAGTGGGAGCAGGTGATGTACAAGTTGTCCGCCTCCTGTGGCCGCAAAACAATCTGGGATATGCAGTCCCTCTGGTCCCGATTAGTGCGGTCGTAGTTTGGACTCTTGCTCTGAGCAAGACTGCTGGTCTCAGGATGACAGTACTTTCGTTTGTAGGTGACTAAGTTTCTTCCTACAACTAGTTGTAACTGTTGTCCAAACCTTACCGGCTTACTAGCAGTACCTCACCAGAAACACAATAGTAAAAGGTGATTTGTAGCAGTCGCTTACGCATGGACTCAAAGTAAGATCTCTCAGGGTTGTCGTGGTTAAACGGAAATTTCCCTTTTCTCACAGATTTATTATGTCTCATACAAACAAAGGCAATAACACAGATGCAGTGAAGTTATAATAGTTTTTATTCAACATAACTGAAATTTGCGATAAGTTGCATGAACTGCAATGATTAGGATAATGAATATACCAAGCAACAGTATTGTGAAGAAGAGAGTCATTGTTATAAAGACCCCCACCATTGTGCAATATATGAGAGAAATATATGTATATGTATAAAATGGAATAAGCCCTAATACCCTAAGGAGATTAGATCCAACCTCCTACCTAAAAGGAGAGCTGGGTTCGTTAAACCTAATCTGCCAAAGCCATGTCCATGAGAGGAGCCCCCAACCCTTGTTACCTTGGAATGAGGTCTCTATCTCAGACTTTGCAGGGACACGAAGACTGGGTCAGCGTCAAGATGACTGCAGCATCGGTATCAGCGATGGTGGCGATGCCCTCTGGTCGGAATCCCTCTGATTATCTGTCTAAAAGTGTGTTGTATTTATACAGATCTACAAGGTCCCCTGACATAAGTGTTATTCATAACAATAGATAACAGGCATGCTTGGGACGGCAATTAATATCAACAATCCCTCGAAAGTATGGAGAGGGAAAATCCCTAAGTGTGAATGCCTACTGTATGTTTGTCTTTCGTGCTTGATCTGGACACCTTGGTGCAGTGACACTGATAACAAGTGACCTAACTATAAACAAGGCCGCCATCTTAATGGAAATAAATAATTAAATGGACTAAGACAGAGCAAGCTAAGTAGGTTAAAAGTCACTGGGTGACGGGGGCACAAGTTTACAAGCCTACGGCTAAGTTAACTCCTGTTATCCCATTAAAACAAACTAGGATTCACTACACCCCCCCCATTGCCGTAACAGGTATGATGAAGGTAAAGAAACCCAACCGCTAAAAAAGCTGCTACTGAACTTAAAGCCAAAAAACAAAAACAAAAACTTAAGCTAAAAAAATTTACTTAATGGCAAAAATAATTGCTGTGTGTAAAAATTCGTTAAAAAAAATAAAAAGATGTTTAATATCAACCATGAAAAGTACACCAAACTTTTAGTCTAATCGCTAGTTTTTTAGAACCGAGAACTGGCAAGCAAATTCATCAAATTAAGTGCTATATGCAGGATCTTGAAGAATGTCATCGAAGTCACCATTCAAGGATCTCAAAAACGAGTCCACATCATCTGAAGTGAAATCGAGAGCTGGACGGACAAACGGATCCACAGAGCAGAAGTGAGCCACATTCATCGGTGTATCGACACTACCTGCAGCGGCCTCATCCATGTTAGATCTTATAACAGAAGGCTCATAGGTGGCCTCGCGGAGCAACCTCAGTTTCAATGGGCATGACCGTGTATGAACTCTCCTCGGGGACATCAGCAGTTCGTGGTCCACAGGAGATGTTGGTGCAACAGCAAGACAGACCATAGGCAGATGTTCAAAGAGACACCATATGCAGCGGAACACCGGTTGTACACACCAGAGTAGAGGCTGGAATGACAATGACCAGTCAAACTCCAGTTCCACCAGCAAAGGTGTACCGAAGATCCGAACCATGCGTTCACGGCACAGCGGGGTTGACGGGAGCAGCTCCATTGCTCTGTGTTGCTGGAAAAAAAACAACCACCGCGAATCAGAAAAAATAGCAGTAGCAGTCCGCCAATTAAAGCCAAAATAATTGGAAAGCTACCAAACACACTGGAAAAGAGAGAATGGATGGCTGATGGGATGACTCCCAAGACAGTCTGGAAGATGGACACGAAACCAGACCCGACAACCTTAAAGAAATGAACAATCCCAGTTGTGCTTGAAGCATTGAATATTCTGGACAGCAACTCTCCAAAGTGTTTGGGGAAATCGGTATTTAATAGGGATTGTATCTCTGCTGATGATCTCGCAATCTGGAGAGCATATGTCTCTTTTGCGGATGTCAAGGCGACCTGTTTTTGAAACAATAGCGCCTTTAGTCTACTCAACTTGTCATAGTTCACATTAATAGTATCAATGTGGGGCCACATTTCAGATAGTTGTATCTCTCGTGTGGGGGGAAACAAAACATGGCCACAACACGTAACGACCTTCGTGACTGAGATTGCGTAGGCAATTCCAGGTCGCAAGCCGCAACAGCTGTCATCGCTCAGTAGAACATAACTCCCATTAGAAAGTACATGAAACACTGAACGAATCAAGGGGACGGGAGTACCCTTCAGAAAATAGGCTAAATTTGCGACCCCCGCATTGCAAAGACCGTGAAGAGACATCTGTTTGCATATCATGGAATGACGAACAGTAGTCTCACATTCACTTCCGCTAAGAAAGACCTCCTGTTCACCGTTCAGACATCGATATTCAAAGGGCAACTCCCACTCTTCCTTAATAAAGCTATCTCCTAGCCGTTCATATCGTCCCACTGCAAGATGTTTCAGGCAGCTCGAGAAACAAAAGGTCGAAAACGGTAAATTAATAATGCCGTGTAAGAGCCAGATAGTTGAAGGACTCTCTGCTACCGTGAAGGGCAACTTATCTAATTTCTCTACTTGAAGCAAGGTGAAACGAGCCTCCCTTTTAGCCATTGTCTCTTGTTCCCTGGAAAAATTAAAAGCAGCAAATAGTTCACTCCCATTAATATATTTCCATGGAATGTGGCCACTTCTCAGCGTCTGCAATGCCCAACCCAGCTGCATGATAGAACGTAGCTGTGTTTGCCCATGATATAACCGGGACAAATCAGTTTGAGTGATATCAGTAGCAGATGACACTATATTTGACAGTGAATAAATCCTGTTGGACAGTGTGTTCATGCCATTGTCGACAACAGCCAATGTTTTTTCCAAATTCTCCTTATCAAGTTGCCTTAAACGTGCAGCAGCCTCGATTTGAGAAAGCTTCCAAATTTCATTATACATAGCATATAAAAACCGTTTCGAGCGTTGTTTTCTAGGACCTAATAGGAAATCTTGTAAGTCTATACTGTCAGAAAGAGTGTTCAGGTGTTGTTTAACCGCTGTTAAAGTGCTTGTCTGTACCCATTGCTGGCACAGCTTACCCACACTGTATGTTGTAATTATACCAGTATGTTGACCTGATAGAAAGCGAGGGTCTGGCCTATGAATGGAAAACCCCCCCTGAAGAATTACAAAAACGCCTCTAACACTCATCAGTGTCGGTGGGCCATACCAACCATCCCCCGGGACGGGAAAGTGAAGAATTATAAGCACCAGCCTTAACCATTGCATCTAGCCTGTCCTCTGAAACATTAAGAAAGTGTTGCCAATCTCTAAATTTTGTCGGTGTAGGGATATTGGGCGTGTTTAGATCTTTAATTTTTGCTAACCCCAGACATGATGTCTGCTCAACAGTGTCATTCAAAAAAATCATTTGCACAGGAATTAGGCAAGCTCAAAACAAAGCCTCCCTACCCTGTATTTGCCAATCTTGTGTTCCCCATACACTCTTCAAATCGTTAGTGTTCATCCAATATTCGTAACCCTCAATCGAAAGTCGGGAAACAAAGGGATCTGAATAAATCAGTTTTGTATCTGTTAGCAAGAGTTTTCTAAATTGTGCTATAGGTAATTTAAAATAATATGATTCAGCTTTCTTTGTATCATGCCCAGAAAAGTATGTGAATCTGTCACTGTAATACTTTGGACTCCCCACCTGTGGTGTTGAACAGTGTTCCCAATGTGTGTAGTTAAAGAGAGGCCTATATCTAGTTGCACGGTGCAGGTAGTGATGTCCCCAATTGTTATAGCAGAACATTTCCCCATAATTCATTGTATAATCAAATACATCATCACTTCCAAAAGCGGAGTAGTCCTTCATTTCAGTTAGCATAGAATCAACTGTTTGGACATCCCAATCATCAGAGACAACATTAGGTGTAATAACATCAGACATAGAAATTTTGAACACGTATGGTATTTGAATTATCTCTGTAGGCCCGTATATATCGAACGGAACTTTGTCCCATACAATCCCATCAGGAATTGGAATAGCTGTAATATTGACAGGGGACAAATCACGTCGGACCTTATGTGATGAATGATGTAGTGTTAAAATTACATCAACAGGCTCCACAGAGGAGCGATCTGCGATATAGTGACAATTAATTAGTAAAAAGAAAGCAGTCACAAAACCAATCCATAAAAATAATGCAATAAATGTAAAACAGAACCAGAGATAGTTCCATGGATATATCAAATAGTTCTTCTTAAGCCATCGATAGAATTTGCTACCTCTCGAAAGTTTGTCAGTCTCAGTTGAGGATGAATCTGAAGAAAAATCAATTTCTACAAAATAGCCAGAGGAAGTCTCCACAAACACAGGACACATTGAATTCTCATCCACTGCTCGTGGAAGTTCTTGATAGACAACGTTATTAGTCGTGGAAGTGTTCGTGTAAAATACAGCCAAATCATGTAGCGGGGGGTTCTCCGAAGTTGTTACTGGAACCAACAAAAGTTCATTTTCCGCCCTCCCCATGGTCAAGGAAGTGTCCGGAACAGCAGTTGACATAGTTGCATAGTCAGTAGTAGCGACATTCATCCTACTATGCAGAGGGATGTCCTGTTGGATAGTGAGAGGGGATCGAGAACTACCCAAGGGACCTCCTGGTCTACTGTGAAGAAACGGCCACATGGTGCAATTTGATGTCATCAATGGAGATAAATCTGTTTGATTTGGAACCAGACAACGGTGGAAGGATGACAGTCCTGGTGCCTTTTATCCCCAAGACCGGTACAGGTGCTCTGTATGATGGACCAAACTCTTTTCACAGCGATCTTCTCACGAACCAGATCCCCAATGTTAGGAATCCAGCCAGTCGAACTTTTCGCCAAGTCCCTTATTCCCAAGGTGGCAGCACTTGCAGACAATTTATTATCACGGAATTGTTGAAGCTCCTGTAAAACAGCGAGACGTTCTTTTATGTCAAATGGTGTTTCTGCTGCCACCATACCAGGGGCATCAAGATCTGGGGCATACATAGTTGTGCCAAAGAGAACCTCATATGGAGACTTGCCCCCCAAGGACCGTCTTGGCAGATTATTCAGTGCTCTCTGGACCCCATATAGGTGGTGTAACCAACTGCGGCCTGAACCTAATACTCAAGCTGTTAAGGACTGCTTTAGATCACGATTCCGCCTCTCCACAACCGAATTTCCCTCGGGATGGTATGGTGAGGAGTAATGGAGTTCAACACCCATCGTCCTCATGGTGTCCCTGAAAGCCTTAGAGGCAAATGCAGGGCCCTGGTCCGAATGGAATGCTGCAACCGCATATGTACCGATAAAGATCAGCAAATCTTTTATAACAGTCCGGGCGTCAGCCGACCGCTGTGGCCGTACCCACAGGAATCTAGAACAGGAATCTACAGCCACTAAAATGTATTTATATGCACCATCAGGTTGCAAGGGACCACAATGGTCCAGGTACACACAATGGAGTGGCTTGTCTGACACTAAGAGATGTCTGCGGAGGGCGTTTGATATTTGAGCCCTTAATCTGCTGACAAATGTCACAGCAAAGGACATACTGTTTAGTCCGTCTGCATAGACCAGGCCACCAGTACAGTTGTTGTAGAATGGTGATAGTGGCCTGTATACCAGCATGTGCAGAAGCGACACCCTCATGTGCGGCTGTAATCAGCTCCAATCTTTGGTCTTCATTTGGGATCACTCGATCACCAACATCAGGAATTGTTGCAAAAGCAACATTCTGTGCACTGATATGATAGGTATAGTTCGTAGGGTATCCTTTCGGAAGGGTCTTGCCTGCAGCCGAAGCTTTAACGGCAATCAGTACTTTATTATCCAACCTCGTCCGAGAATGAGTCACTGCAGCCACAGAAGCAGTAGCTACTGATGCTTTGGCCGCTTCATCAGCCAACGTATTACCGGCAACATGTATTCCTACACGTTGGTGCCCCAATGTATGAACTACATGGACACATGGCAGCTTATCCTTAAGATCAGCCACCCTTCCCCACAACATTTTGTGTTTAATGGTGTTCCCTTTAGAATCTCTACACCTGTTCAGTTTCCAATGATTGAGATATTCATTGGATGACTGGACACAGTAATATGAATCACAGACGATCAAAGTCTGTGTTCCTGGCTCCGAATGTTCGAACATTAGAAGAAGAGCCTTAAGCTCGGCCAACTGGGCTGTGCAGTCCTCTAAGGTCTGAGTGTAGGTATTATGAGGATGGAAAACTCCGTCTTCCATTACCCCGCACACGGCTGCGCAAGCTGCCGAGTATTGATGTTTAGTACCCACAGCCGGTTGTGCCGATCCGTCAGTATAAATGATGGTATCATAACTGTCTATTGGCAATATGTGTAGAGGAGCGGGGTACTCCTGTTCATACTGGAGAAATTCTTGCGTCTGAAGTCTTGGGTCAAACACATAATCAACATCAGTGGCGGTCAGAGACGTTGCCCATTGAATCCAGCGTGGATGTAATGCTTTAGCGTTTGGAACGCTCGCTTTAGTGACAGCCTCTAAGGCCGGCACCGGGGAGACAACAATAATGCGCTTCCCCTGGGCAAGTGGCCTCTCCTTTATGACGTCCATCTGAACTGATGTCAGAATTTTTTCAGTAGGAGCAAAACGTTTCTCGGCATTGGAGTACAAATGTGATTTGTATGCTATCGGCACCGTGTCACCCTCATTAAAAGGTGACACAGGTAAATCCAAGGGCACCAGCTATTATTCTGATGACCAAATTTGTTTTATTGTCACATGTGTACAAGTGTCTAGCTTCCAGCATGTCCCGTTGTATGTCCCTAAGGATGTGTGTGTGTTCAATCGTCCATCGCCTGCTAGAAAAGTTGGGCTGAATTAAGTCATAAAGTGGCTTGATGCGTTCAGCATAATCTGGAATGTATGTTCTGCCAAAATTAAAGAAACCCAGTAATGACTGTAATTTCTTAAGCGTATTTGGAGGTTGTAGCTGAGCACACTTTTCTAGGAAGTGCGGGGCCAGGCTCTTTCCTTTGTTGGATAGTTCATATCCTAGGAACAATACACTAAGAAAGGCTATCTTGCTTTTCTTAAAATTAAATTTATAGCCAAAGGCTGCAAATCCCAAAATTATCCGATCGACCCTTGCAAGATGAATGTCAAGGGTTTCGTCAGTGAGATAGATATCATCCACATAGGATAATGCATCGGAATCAAGCTCGTGCAAGATTGATGTTACACGGGCCGAAAACAGTCCTGGGCTAAACGACAAAAGCGTTTCTGAGAGCCAAAGGAAAATGCAACTTAGGTCCCTACTTTCATGTGCTAAATTCTGGCAGAAAAACCCATTAGATATATCCAATGTAGTTTTGTATTTTTTACGCACTATATTATTAATCAGCGCTGTGCTGTGTGAATTTTGTATAGCATATGTGCGTGTATGACTATTCAAGTGTCTATAATCAACCACTATTCTATATGAATGATTAGGTTTCGCAACGGGAAATAGCAGATTATTCATTGCCGATGTACAGGGCTCAATTACTCCCTGGTCCAAGTTGTGACAGTATCTCCGTCACTGGAGCTTTTGCTTCATGTTTAACAGGGTATTGTGGCTGCGGGTGTGGTGTAGACCGAACTGGATAACATGACAAGGAGAGTCCTTGTCCCAACCTACATGATTACGGTATAATGCAGGTGCCTGCGCTAAAGCCCATTCAGCAGCATAGGCTTTTTTGTCTGCCTCCGGAACAAGATCGGAGAAAGAAGGCAAAATGACATCTTCCCCATGTGGGAGCTTGCGGACATGTTCAGGTGGCCAGTCTCTCTCGGCCAACAGGATATCACTAGTAAGTTCATCCCAGAATATTACACTAATAATGCGTTCCACGTCTCCCTCTATCTGAATTGTTAAATCATAAACCCGATCGGGTGGGAGAACGCGTCCATCCGCCGTCTCAACCGCGATGTAATCGCTAGTTGCTGTCGCATCCAGATGATCTTTCAGACTCTGGCGACATATCATGACCTCTGCCGCGCTGTCCAACAGAGTCACTGCCCACCTCTTGTTCCTCAACAGTGTACTCAATACTACTTGCATTTTTAACGGTCAGTGCTGCCACTTTCTTTTTTTTAAATTGTGGCTTTTTGTTGAGGAGTCTTTTCTTCTTTTTTAATGGTAGACTGTGGCAAGTCTTTCTTTTCTTTCACGTATTCCGGACGTCGATCTTGACGGCCCCCTCTCTCGCTACGTCTATCCGGTGTGTCCTGAAAGGAACGAGAAGGACGTGAATCAGTATATCTGTCTGGAGTTCTAATGTTATCCCTATTCCTGAGATTATACCTCCTTTCGGAGTACTCTGGATGTGGAGAATCAGCTCTTTTATTTCTCCTGTCTTTGAAATCTTTTTGCTTGTCCCCGCGCTTTTTAGAGCCCTCTTGTGCTTGCTTCGTACCTTCCTTATGGGTGGTACTCGGTAAGTCCAATTTTTAGGTTTGGCTCCCAACCCATCTCGTCCTATACTAGTATAGGTATCGGAGATTATTTTCGGTAGCTGTCTCTCTTGTTCCACATTTGGAGTTTCCCGGAGATGCTGGCGTATTGCCAGTGCCACCGCTTCCCCTTTAATATTACTTAGTATTATTGAGGAGACGGCGTCAAAGTTACGCATCAATTTCATCCCAGATCCAGGGCCGGTGCAGCCCCATGCACGTTTTGTATTTGTTTTAACACTTCCGGTAAATTGGCAAGTGTAGGGGTACCATGTGTGGTAGTATAAACGGCAGCGAAGACTGTACCCCAAGTGCCAAATTCATCCACTGAGGGAACCATCCCGAATGGCAAGCACATAGTGAGCAATCTATGTTTCTCCTGTGGCCCTGTATGGGGGAACACAGCTTCCAGCTGATTTGTTTTCTGAGCAATCCAGAACAGTATTTTTTCTCGTTCCGTGGGCACTTTAACCATAATGGTATGCACTGTTTGTGGATTAATCCCAGTAGCTAATTGATATCCACCAGGTACTGGTGGTGCTGGACGCGCTGGTGTAGTGTTCAATGTTCGCATTACGAACTGAACCAATCGTCTATATAATGCCACTAATTCATTATATAATATTCTTAAATCTACAATCGGCATAGTCTGCATGCCTGGGTGAGGTGTATATGTGGCAAACATGGGCCACGTAGGCCCTTCATTACTTAAAGGACCTAGCCTCACCCGTCGCAGTACATGTGGTAGGGCGCCTTCAAACCAGTTCTGATGCTCTTGATATGTGAGCGATATTTCAGGATACTGGTATGCTTCATATCTTACGGGTACGTCTGCAATGTCATATGTGTGAAATGTCTGCGTTCGTTGGTCAGCCTCAGGAAAGGCAACCCAACAGTAAAATGTTTCCGTTTGGTAGGCTTCAGTCGCTTCTATAATCAGAGTAACATCCCCACCCTCTTCTGTAATGCCATGCGCTAATAAATGTTGTGTAAGTGCATGTCTAGCATTTGCAGGAATGTCTATGGTATTAGCCATAGTTGTTTAGAGAAACGGAACACCAAAACCAAAAAAATAGGGGAAGTTTTTTCCTTTTGTGAGTTCGAGCTCGAACAACCTACAGCCTAATTAGGTGTTACCTATTTGGCTGAGGAGGATTCTCCCAAAGACCACGGACGTCTCCGTATAATGGTACTGAGGGTACCTGTTGTCTGTGAGACAGTGATAGTCAGGGTATCCGTAAATTAGTGCCTAAACACCATCGCTGGTGGCGCCATGTCCTAGTTTGGACTCTTGCTCTGAGCAAAACTGCTGGTCTCAGGATGACAGTACTTTCGTTTGTAGGTGACTAAGTTTCTTCCTACAACTAGTTGTAACTGTTGTCAAAACCTTACCGGCTTACTAGCAGTACCTCACCAGAAACACAATAGTAAAAGGTGATTTGTAGCAGTCGCTTACGCATGGACTCAAAGTAAGATCTCTCAGGGTTGTCGTGGTTAAACGGAAATTACCCTTTTCTCACAGATTTATTATGTCTCATACAAACAAAGGCAATAACACAGATGCAGTGAAGTTATAATAGTTTATATTCAACATAACTGAAATTTGCGATAAGTTGCATGAACTGCAATGATTAGGATAATGAATATACCAAGCAACAGTATTGTGAAGAAGAGAGTCATTGTTATAAAGACCCCCACCATTGTGCAATATATGAGAGAAATATATGTATATGTATAAGATGGAATAAGCCCTAATACCTTAAGGAGAATAGGTCTAACCTCCTACCTAAAAGGAGAGCTGGGTTCGTTAAACCTAATCTGCCAAAGCCGTGTCCATGAAAGGAGCCCCCAACCCTCGTTACCTTGGAATGAGGTCTCTATCTCAGACTTCGCAGGGACACGAAGACTGGGTCAGCGTCAAGATGACTGCAGCATCGGTATCAGCGATGGTGGCGATGCCCTCTGGTCGGAATCCCTCTGATTATCTGTCTAAAAGTGTGTTGTATTTATACAGATCTACAAGGTCCCCTGACATAAGTGCATGCTTGGGACGGCAATTAATATCAACAATCCCTCGAAAGTATGGAGAGGGAAAATCCCTAAGTGTGAATGCCTACTGTATGTTTGTCTTTCGTGCTTGATCTTGACGCCTTGGCGCAGTGACACTGATAACAAGTGGCCTAACTATAAACAAGGCCGCCATCTTAATGGAAATAAATAATTAAATGGACTAAGACAGAGCAAGCTAAGTAGGTTAAAAGTCACTGGGTGACGGGGGCACGAGTTTACAAGCCTACGGCTAAGCTAACTCCTGTTATCCCATTAAAACAAACTAGGATTCACTACAGTGCGTCCCATGCTGCAGTATGCCCCCTCGCACTTTATAGCGCTCATTGGATCTGGCAAGTGGGAGCAGGTGATGCACAAGATGGCTGCCTCCTGGGGACGCAAAGCAGTTTGGGATATGTAGTCCCTTTGTTCCCACTTAGCGCGCGTCCCAGGCTGTGGTATGCCCCCTTGCGCTTTATAGCGCTCATTGGATCTGGCAAGTGAGAGCAGGTGATGGACAAGATGGCAGCCTCCTGAGGCTGCAAAGCAGTCTAGGATATGTAGTCCCTCTGTTCCCAGTAAGCGCATTACTTAGTCTTTATATGTAGCTTTTCAACTACTTTAGGCAACTTCAAAGCACTTTCACAGGAAGCATGGCTTAAATGGGAACAGAAAGTGACACGGTCAGTAGTCATGGTAAAGGTAATTCTGGTAGCTGAATTTTAAAACCAGGCAAAACATTTGTGGTGGTGTCATAAAACCTTTAGCAATCTCGGAAAGTTGCCTTTTAATGCGAAGAAGTAAGAAAATCAAGCACCAGAAGGAGGAGCCGTGTACATGTAATGTGCTTCTTAAAACACTTCTAGCTTAGAGCAGTGGTTCCCAACCTTTAGACTTTTGTGGATCCCTACTTTATCATTACTGGCACCCAGCGACCCCCACTGAATCATAATTCGAATCAAGGGACCCCCCCCCAACTGAGTCATTACTGAAAGCTGGGGACCAAATGTGTTATTATTTAATTTTTTAAGAAGTAGCGGACCCACCTGAGGAGGCTTTGCGGACCCCCACAGGAGGCTCTACGGACCCCCAGGGGTCCCTGGACCGCAGGTTGGGAACCACTGGCTTAGAGTACATATGGAAAAACTAATCTGGATGGAAGGTGATTGGTGTGTGGTCAGTGCAGAAGTGCTAGTACACTTCAATTTTCTGAATGGGGGCACGGACAATGAACCCTAAACCTTTTAACTGCTAAGCCCTCCACCAACACCCATGCCAATTTTTTTTTTTTTGGACTGACTGACTGGGGTAGTTTTCACTTAGGCCCCCATAACTTTTTGTTCGCATAAGCTATTAATGCCAAATTTGTGCCCTTCAATTCCAACATCCAGGGTATTCTACAGGTACCCAGAGTTTGTGGATTCCACTGGAGGGAACTGAGAAATTAACTAAAATACAGCTAAATATGTTTGTTTGTGTTTTTTTTTTTAAGCAAAATGGGACAAAAGGGCTACAGAAGAAATCATTTGGGGTTTTTTCCCCCTACAAATGGCATCAAGGAAGGGTTTGCAGTTCTAAACTCACTGTCTTCCCAGCTTTCAGTAACAGACAGACTTGTATCAGAAAACTTGATTTTTCAACACAGTTTTAGCATTTTCCTGGTATGTAGCCCTTTTTTCCTATATTTTGTGCTTTGAACCTCCTTCCAGTTAGAGGTAGAAATGGGTGTGAATCCAATAAAGGTATGCCAGACAGTTAAACATTTCTGAAAAGTAGACAACATTCTGAATTCAGCAAGGGGTCATATGTGTAGATCCCTCAAGGTTTTCCCAGAGAAAGTAATAGTTGAAATAAACAAAAAATATTGAAATTGAGTTGAAAACAAAAAAGCTATTTGGGTCTATGTTGTCTTCTGAAACTTCTGCTAATTATGGCAGATTTTAGAATGCAATATCCTTTTACGTCCTCTGGACCCTTCTGTTTGTGGAGACATATAGGGCTTGTAGGTTCACCAAGAACCCTAGTTACCCAGAGCCAATAACTGAGCTGCACCTTCCAATGGTTTTTCATGGTGTATTTGGTATACAGTAGTTCATTTCATGGAATATAAAGAGTGAAAAATAGGTGTCAAGGAAACCTGTGTGTTTCCAAAATGGGCACAAGAGATGGAGCTTAGCAGCAGTGGTTATTTGCACCGCTATGAGTTTGTAGTTACCCACACTAGCATGTGAATTTGAGGGCATTTCTCAAAATGACTTCTTTCTCACAAACTGTCTTAAATTTGGAAGGCGCAAATGCAGAGAAAGACAATTGGTAATAACAATTATTCTCCTATTTGTGATCCCCTAAACCTCCTGATAAAAATGGTACCTCATTTGTGTGGGTAGGCCTAGTACCCGCAACAGGAAACACCCCAAAACAGAGCATGGAGACATCAAATATTCCACACAAAACTGACCTGTTTTTAACAAAGTGGGTAGCTGTGATTTTTGGGCCCTTCCTCAGCTGGCACCTAGGGAACCCTAACACAGTACATTTTTGATACCTAGACACCCATAGGAATCCAGGATGGGGTGAGTTGCATGCCTCTTACCAGGTTGTGTTACCCAGAAACTCTTGCAAACCTCAAAATGTGTCAAAAAAACAAATTTTCCTCACATTTCTGTGATGGAAATTTCTGGAATCCGAGGGGAGCCACAAATTTCCTAACACCCAGCGTTCCCCTCAGTCTCCTGATAAAAATGGTCTCTGACTTGTGTAGATGGGCCAAGTGCCTACCACAGAGAAGCGACAAAAACATGTAGAAATTGAGGGAGAACCAAAGGTGGGCCAAAAGGGCAGTTTTTTTCCCATACGTTTTTATGCTGACTCTGCTTTGGGTACCCACGCAAGTGGAATGACATGTCACGAGCGCAGATCATCATTTTACTGAAACAAAATGAACAGCCTTGGGAGATGGGGAAGATCTCCCCACCATCTCCTTAGGCTGTTTCTTTCCCAAAGAAATCCCTCTGGTGATTGCACCAGAGGGATTTCACATGCCATGTGCGCAGATGGCCAGGATCCGTCTGACACACATGAGCACTGTAGCGTGGGATGGCTGCCTGACGCACTGAAGTGGTTAAGTGCCCTGTCTGTACTTTCCATTCTGATTATATATATTTTGAAATTACACTTTTTTTGGTAAAGTAAGCATGTTCTATTTATGTGAGTAAGAAAAGACTGGGAATACTGTCATATTCTCTTTTCACTGGCTCAGCAAGAGTATCATTAGTTGAAATTACAAAATAAAATTGCAGCCAAAGAATGTAACAGTAAGCACAGCTCTCCAAATACAAATTCTCTCAAGTTAATAAATAATGGTTCCTATATTTTTAATTCTCGATCAGAACTTTATCAAGGATACCTAGATGACTGTAGCACCACCAGTTCCCCTACTTCCAGCACCACTGGGTCATCTGTGTCAACAGGTGAAGGCTGCTAAGCCAGGAATGAGGAATTCCTATCGACCCAATACGCCAGACATTTGATTTGGGATCAAGGATAACTAGTTTTCATGATTATTTTGACAACTGGATTATGAGGCCAGACTATCCACCAGCACAAACACTATGGGGTTATTCCAACTTTGGAGGAGGTGTTAATCCGTCCCAAAAGTGACAGAAAAGTGACGGATTTACCACCAGTCGTATTACGAGTCCATTATATCCTATGGAACTCGTAATACGGCTGGTGGTATATCCGTCACTTTACCGTCACTTTTGGGACGGATTAACACCTCCTCCAAAGTTGGAATAACCCCCTATGTCTGCTAGTTTACAATACCATGGTATGGTTGTGGGAGAGAGGACTGTCTGCTGGCAAGATAGCCATCAACATGTATAAGCCCTTGTTGCTAAGCCTATACTGTTAAGACAAGCACTCCAAGAAAAAACAATGAGCATTAAGTCCAGCTTGCATTACCGATAGTGGTGCCAAAATACAAACATGTAGACTCACAAAATGTAACAATTAGTGGTGATGTTTAATATTACTAAAGTGCTCCTAGATTACATGCAAATGCATGCTATGGAAAAGAACAAAGAAAGGCGAGTGTTCAAAATAAAATGTAGCCAAATATCTGTAATTTGTGAGAAAAAAGAATATAGGTTACAGGCAGTTTTACTATATTACTGTGCAATTGTTAATGACAGTTTTAAATTCCATTTCTATTAAGACATCAAATATTATAACGTATGTGATGCATGAAGGTACTTTTAAAAATAATAACGAAGAATCAGTGTAAAACCAATAAAAAAAAAAAAACATACAGGCTACCTTCTTAAAACATTTGTGCAATCCATTTTCGAATTTCCATGCAAAATGTGCAGAGCACCACAAGATAACTTGTTTAAAAGTTTTTTTCTTTTTTCTCCAAGCCAGGCTAAAATATTTTCCACTAAATGGAAACTCATTTCCTTCCACCCTCACCTTTTTATTGGAGGGGGTTTGTGTTCCTCTGTGGAAAAGGCTTTACACTTTCCCTCGTCAGGAGTAAAATTCTATCTTTCTAAGGGAATTTAGCCCTTGAACTGCCACTCCCTGACTACTTCATGATGAGTTGTAATTTGACACCTCACTGAATGGCACAAGAGAGTCAAGTAGACATTACACAGGATCCCTGAAACTTCCTGTCCCTTGGACAAGTAGATATTTTATAAAAATTCATCACCCTTATCACTCATTGTGCACAACGTCTAGGTTCTTATGTTAGACATCCTGTTTGACAGCAGAATTAGTGCTGGAGAGATCTAGGCTGTGCACTTCATCCTTCTGCATTGGGCTGTCCACCTAATTTTGTACTCTTTGCAGTTTGGCTATTATCTTTTTAGTAAGCTCATGCAGATTCCATTGCTGAGGACTAACCTAGTGACTACAACAGTTAGCCCAAGGTAATCCTTTGCGAAAGGCATAGAAGAGGCAAGAGTCTGCATAGGACACAAAGGTAGCAAGCAACACATTGTAAAATATATTGTGGAGTGGAGGAATTTACCAATAGGTTTTGTCTAGATTAACTTGATTGCAAACAATCTGACATGGGTATGGTGGCTGGTCCATTAAAGGAAGGCAATCAAATGGAAGCACTGTGATTTCTCCTGAATCACAAAGAAGGACATTGTACTTAAAAGAAATAAACCAGAGGCAGTTCTTGTGCCTCCGAGGTTTGGATGTTTGCTATGAAATCCATGAGTGCTGAAGAACTCAAAGCTGGTTGGAAATTTTGACATGCATTTGAGAATAATCCACACATAGCTAGTATCCCATATTGAATATACGTGAGAATAGACATTAAAGACAGTACGGTATGAACTCTGAGGAAAATGCACGTGTTGTTGAAGAGGGTAAACAGACGGGTGGACAATGTTTTGGGGGAAGCAACTAACAGAAAATAAGTAAAACACTGGAGCAAGTTTTCAGTAACTGTAAAATTGATGCAAGTTGGTTCTGTGTATTAGGTGGTCAATGGAGTGAAGCTCTTTCAAAACATCAAGGACAGGTGTGACACTTTGGCACCAGACCAGAACCACTGCAAGCTAATCACAGAAAATCACCCAAACATATATGAAAGTCACTGAATTATCTTTTGTCTCAGGATGGATAAAAGCGAATTCACATTCTTGTCTAGGAAAGAAATGAATAATGAGCGCAAAATATCATTGTTCCTCTACTTGTAAGGCCACTGAAGGTTATTAATCTGTCAGTGGAAGTGGGAGCGTATCATTGAGTGGTTTATCTACTTTTCAGGAGGTGCTGTCTTTCCTATCGGCTCAATTCATGCTTTTGGCCCAACTCTAACTTGACTCTCGAAGTATGTTTGCCTGCAGCTATTGGTAAATATACAAAAATATTCCCCCTGTTCCTAGAAAGATTATCAACTTAAGCAGCTGGACAGTTTGAGGCTATAACATTATTTTCAGCGTGCAAAGTCCCCTGAGAGTTCGTCACCCACAAAGCACTCTTCCAAGATAAGAAATGTATTATCATTCTAGTGTAGGAATTTTGGATAGCCAGTGGCTCACTGGATAGTCCCTTCGCAAGAAGGATATACATATGCACCCTTCAAATACACCAACTCCAACTACTATGTAAGTATATAGCAAGGAAACGTCTCGGAATCAGAAAGAGCAAGAAACTTCAGGACTGTCTTCTCAGGAACCTATAATAATATCTTGACTTGGATTTCCAGGGTGCCGGTGTCTGAATGTACTGAAAGTGCAATGACTGGCTTGAAGTGCTTGGTGCAAGAAAGAGAACAAGCATTTTCAATGCAACAGGTCTCCCATTTGTTCGAGTTAGAGCTATTAGCGTTGTAAAGCAAAAAAAAAAAAAAAAAACGCAGTGCGATTGTGCTATGTAAAATGCAGCGCGATCGCGCTGCGTGGAAAATAAACAGATAAACCAGTCCTGACTCCAGGCTAAAAACATCGAGCCTCGTATGTTTCTGGTAGTTTACCGGTGCTGTGTAGGTGGGCTAAACACTGGAAAAGGCATGACGTATGCATGCCTTTCACAAATGAAAGCAAGCAGATTTTAAAAGGCAAGCCCACAAACCAATGTAAGTGACTGACGTGTCATGGGTGTGGTTTCAAGCCCAAAGAGAGATTACAGAATGGACGGAGCATCTTGTGCTCGTCCATAAAAAGGGGAACTAGAAGTAGACTGAAAATGCAACATCAATTATCAAGTCCCATTTCTGCCAAAATGATGGTGTTGACAAGACCCTTTCAGTGCTGCATGAAGGCTTCTGCAAAGGGTCAGAGCCTTTAGCAGCTGAACTGAAGATTTCCGTAACTCAAAAACAATGAAGCAGCTAAACACATTAAGCAAATGATTTAACCAACATCTCGCAACACTTGCCCTCTGGAGATTCAATACTTGATCGGCCTGCTTAATCGCATCTCGGCGGGTATTACCATATCAAATGTGAACTCGATATAGATTCAAGGTAACATGGTTTGTTGATTTAAACCAATTAATTACCCTTTTTTTAATCTTAAAACAGCCCTTGACTAGCTGAGATCTTTATTTGGGGGCAGTCTTTAGACAATCAGTAACACTCAATTCAATTACCTCGTTTTTGCTGCTTAGATGATTTTATCAAATGTTTATCTAAATCTGGTTTGGACATTGAGGTTCCTTGATCATTTGACTCTCCTGTTATATATTATGACCCACGTTCCCCTGGATAAAAGCCTTGCTGCTCAAGCCACGTTACCAAAACTAAGCCAAGGATAACTGAAATGATCACTGGTTTATCTTTATAGAATGGACTGAGGGCAGATCAACTCCTTACACTGAGATAAACACAAGATGTATTGCTTGTACCCACAAGATTTAATAAGCCATCTATTAACTTCACAACTTGAAAACAGGTTCCAGCTGTTACTATTTATGGAATGCATCACATGGTTATTCAGTAATTCAAAACACACAACATAAGATACAACATCAATATGATAAACTGAGTTTATTAATGCAATCTTACCACTCCACGGATATTTTCAAGACGCACAACAGATGGAACGTTTCTCACATATGCCTCCAAAGAAGGATAGCCTAGCCTCTTGAATGGTATCCAATCTCCAGTTAAGCTATGGTACTCATTTTGAAGACGGTCTAAGGCCACTCCCTCTTTATTTGATTGGAGTACTGCTCGTAGCATTTTAGCCACCAGATCCTTCTCTGCTTCCACCATCTTGATCTGCAATTAGCACAAACAATTATTCTTAACAACAGTGTACACAATAAATTCACAGTATTCTCTTCCAGATTCCTTCTATTTAATTGATTCCTTCTATTTTAACCTGCTTCAGAACGCAGCAGCTTTTTTGATTGAACCAGGGACCATGCTATGCACACTATGCCAATGGGTCTACACTCTATTTTCAAACATCTTTCAAACATCTTGGATACTACCTGCGGTGGGAAAGAAGGACATGACGAATATTCCATAATAGGTGCTGTGATAGGACAATAAATCAAACACTACCCCATAATAGCTGCATACAATACTATTTATCGTCATATTAAGAGTACACCTGGCATCTCATGGACAAAGACCTGATTTACATTTGTTTAGCAATGCCTCCTACTTTAAGTGAATTGGATTTATTCTTTTCTGTATGTTACTGTATTAATAGTGCATCAACTTAGCTAAAAAGGGCAGGCAAATCATTAAAGAGCAACAGCATACGTAGCAGACAAGACAAGTGAAGAAACAGCCACATATAATTACTTTTATAATGTGAACTGAGAACAAAATGTTAATGAGACATCAACGCAAGAGTGATAGGCGCCAATTGTCACCCTAAACATGGGATCCCCATTTACCCTGGTTTGATTGTGGGCATTAGGTCAAGCCACCAAAGTCGGGTAGCATTTTTATCGGACGTGTGGGGATTGTGAACTGGTAGGAACTTTGTGGATTCCTACTGCTATGGAATTTAGGTCACAGAACGTCTGAGAACGTAAGAACAATTTTAGACCAGGTTTGAGGCTTGCAGGGCATAGTGGATAAGAAAAATAAATAAAAACGTTGTGGGAACAACGTTAAGCACACCACCCTGGATTCCACAGTGTGTCTAGTTGTTGGAAATGTCTGGGTTTGGTAGGCTTCCACAGGTTGCAGTCAAACGGAGCCCAAAAGTGCAGCCATTCAGCAATTGAAAGTGATACAATGCTGGCATTTATCCCCTCTCTGTTGGCCCCATTAGAAAACAGCACCTATAAAGTATTGAAATTACCTCCCACTCTCTTGCCATAGGAAAGGGAATGCTTTGGCTCCCAAGGGAACAGAAAGACTGTTGAGACTTTAGGGTTGAGGCCTGATGTCCAGATGGACCAAACGCCATTTCATTATTTAATAAATATTACTCCTCATATCCCCCTGGCTTCCCTTAGCCCTGTGGGGATAACTGGAGAAAAGCCTCTCTCGACTCAGGGGCAGAAAGACTGTTTAGATCATTTGGACAGTGGGGGTTTGCCCAATAACTGGGTGGGGTAGGCCACTGCTACCTTGTTTTATTTCTAAAACAAATTCCTGGAGTATAGTGTGCCTCCTGACCACCACCCCCCAAAGGGCCGATTGGAGGGAAATAACTTCTCAAGTGTAAGGGGGTTGAGGGGGTGCTTTTCCTGGGCTGGGCAGAACACTCTAATAGCCAGTGTGGCTGCCACTCCTTCCTCCAAATGCCTGCGTGGGCCATCCGCACCCCTTTTTAATTCCCAAAAAACATCCCTGGTGTTAAGTGGGATTCCTGGCCCTTCGCACTCCCCTGAGCACATTGGAGGTAATAAGCTCCAAACTGCTTCTAGGGAGGGACAGACAGAATTCTGTGGTTGTGGGGAGTGGTAAGCAGTAGCCAACTGCCAGGGTGGGGGGTGGGAACGCCGCCTCCAAAAATACTCCCTGGCTTCCTGGTGTTTAAGGGGTGGATCCCTATTTCGGGACTGTCCTCCTGTGGGTTAGGTCTACATAGTTAAACAACTGGCAATTGCTCAGGGTACCTTTCCAACCCATTGCTTTTTTTTTTCCATTAAGCCACCTCAAATTAGACCCAACCACATACAAATCAGGCTTGGACTTGCGTCAATATGATCAGTCCAGCCTAAACTGCCAAGCCAGATCCTCTTTGGACTGTGTGTTTAAATGCAAGAGAATAGCCAAGACTATAAGGCAAAGTTCTGTATGGAAACATATGGTTCACAATGACTCCCAGGACATCTGACCCCAGAAATGTCACTTGGCCTGCTATAGTAGTGTATGAACTGGGAAAGACATTATCAACCTTTCATGGCTTTCCTGACCAGAAAAACCTTCACTCCTCTAAAACCTGTAAAAAGACAACTGTAAAAAGAACAGATGATGGATGGAATGCTGAACAATGTCAAAAATATACGCCCAGTCAAAAATCTGGGCCTAAATCCATTGTGTTTTTTGCTCACCGCACCATTACAGTTTGTACTTAGCCATATGCAAATCAGTCTTGACCCTATTCCGCATGAGAATAGTCCAGCCATAACTGCCAGGCTAGGTCCTTCCTGGACCGGAATCAAGCACTCTGTGACTGGTATTGCAATATCACCTCTGATCAAGCAGGCTGGCTTGAATCTGGTGGCATAGCGAGCATGGGATCCATGTCTAGGTATACCCTTCCCATTTAGGGCAACAAATACAAAAAGAACAGATGATGGACATTCACCAGAGTCAAAGATCTGAGTCTAAATCCATTTTTTTTTTGCCTACCGTGCCACACAAGTTTTGACCCTGCCATTTACAAATCAGTCTTGACCCTGCTCCCCACGGGAAGAGTCCAGCTCGAACTGCCCGGCCAGGTCCTCCCTGAATCGAAAACAAGCATCCAGGGACTGATTTCGGTGAATCACCCCTCATCAGCCAAGCTAGCTTAAATCTGGTGGCATAGCGAGCACGGGATCCATGTCTGGGGATACCTGTCCCACTCAGTGCGACAACTGCAAAAAGAACAGATGTGGTCAGAATGCTGAACAATGTCAAAAATTCATCTATAGATCTGGGCCTAAATCGATCGTCTTTTTTTGCTCCCCATGTCATTTCAGTTTGGACCCAGCCATATGCAAATCTGTCTTGACCCCGCACCTCAAGCATTCCATCCATCACTGCTTTGTACACTAATCATGTTGCAATAAATGGGATGTATAAGCCCAGACATGAGTCCAGTGCACACACTGTCACTGAAACCAAGCTGTACCTGGCTGATGTACCCAAACCTAGGGTGAAACAGTCCAGTGCTTGTGTTCCAGTTCAGAAAGGACTTGGCTTGGCAGTTTGGGCTGGACTGTTCAGAATGGAGCAGGATAAAGACTGCTTTCCTGTTGCGACCACCTCCATGGTCAAATGTTGAATTCACCATCTTGCATTGAATATAGCTGCAAAGTCCATACTCCCTTTTGTGTCTGTGTAGAAGGCCAGGTCTGCTCTAGACTGTGGTGGCCGATATCAGATAACCCTGCTGCTGAAATGGTCTATGAATATGATCCAGATAGATGTCCCCTCTAACTTCCTGTGTGGCAGTGTTTTGTCTGGAGGACTGACATGGCCTTTGCAATATTTCTTCAGAAGACTCACCTCACTGGAATCATGCAGAGGGTGTAGCTGAGGTGCCACAGTAGGCCTGCTACTGGTAAAGCACAACCTTCTGACACATCTTAAGAGACTTTGATTTGTTGTAACCTATACACTCCTGCCACAGTGTGTACTTCAATTCCCAAGAATGACAGCATGGTCCAGTGACCCTCGGATTTGTCTTTTGCTAGAAGCATGCCACACCTGGGACTGTTCAAGGAAGCCCTGCAAAAACAACTTACAGACCACGAAGCCCAGAGAACAGAAGGTGTTCCAGGTATTGGACCAAGTCCTCTGAGGCCAATACATTTTAACCACTCATTCTAGGAAGTGACACAAAGCTTCGAAAGCAATTGGGCAGGACATAGGCATGGATTGGTCCACATAGTATTATTCATTGATGATAAAGCCCGTGAAACAGATATCTTCTAGGTGTACTTGGAGCAGACAGATTGTAGCTTCAATGTCTGACTTTGCCATCAAGGATCAGGGACTCTGCTTTTGAAGTTTAGCTCTGGCCACAAAGATGTATATGAAGCATGCAAGTATCTTCAGGCATGTCATCAATGACAGTCTTCCGCTGGGAAGGAGAAATTGTTAATCAAGAACTTGCCTGGTTCCTTCTTAGGTACCAGCAAAATCATAGAACAGACCAGGCATGCAAGTGGTACTTTATCAAAAGGGCCTGCCAGTCTTCCAGCCCACACCTCCTGAACATTTTTTTCCCCACTGGTGACTTCTAGCCTCAGTAACAGACAGTTCTGCTTCTGTAGGGAAGGGGGGCTGGGAGTATTGGAGACGAAGGTGTTCCTGAAACCCTAATGCACAAAATTTGCACCATTGCTGTTTTTACATCTACCAAGCAAGTATGCCAGGATGTGCAAAAGTACAGGGAAAGGCTGCTTTAGCAAGGGTGCCATAAATCCCCTTTGGGAGCAAATATCTCCTCGGCTTTCTATGCTTTTGAAACAATTTCCTTCAGAGTGGGCTTGAATGCCACAATATTAGCAAAGGTGTTAAACCTTTCAGGTGGCACTTTGGCGGAATTCTTTCCTCTTGACAGCAATACAGTACCGTTCTATTTTCCTCCCATCCACCCGCATGAAAGGAATGATGGAATCTGCAAGTGACTTAGCCCCTATTAATATCGGCAAAGCATACTTTTATCTCTTTCTGATCCCAGGAAACGCATGGCCTAAATGCCTTCACTTGTCTAAATTTTATATTGTGCTGAAACCATGCTGATCCCCAAATCATCAGATGTTGCATTCTGAATTTGGGACAAGTAACCAAATACCTTGAAGGAAAGAGGGAGTTACACCAGGGAACTTTCGCAAGGAAAATTTCTGCATACATGGAAAAACCGGTCACCCAGCTCTTAAGTGAACTACTCGACCCACATATTCTTTGGTCTTGTTTCGCCACCCTTCCCCAACTTCCTTTTCCCTGGGACTCCTCCTTATTTAATCAAATCAAATACATTGAAGGATTTGTATTTGTGTATTCTCAATCTTATATGCTGTGAACATGACATGCCACAGATAAAGGAGCAGGGTACTACTCCCTTAGAGAATTGCTGGCACTGGGCCTGCAGTGGAGGGCTGGACACTTTGAGGGAAGGGGGTTTTGATGCTGGGTTACTGGAACCACCGCTAAGACCCCTGTGACCACATCAATGTGCTGGAATGGTGAAACTGTAATGTCTAGGCCCACTCCGGTTGGGGAGGAACCCTCACCCACCCCATTACCTCCCTGATTCACCTCAAGGATCATGTTAACCATAAACTGAAATTTAAAAACTCTTATCCTGGGATAACAGACTAAAATAGGGATGGACCAGTTATCTCATTGTATTCATGTTAAGAAGTTCTCAAATGTTCGTCTCCGTGCCCTTGTCGAAGTTGAGATGGTGATAGGACTTGTTTTGGATAGTCAACACAGTGTCCATGTTTCCGACTCTCAAATTAAACTAAAAAAATTTGACTTGCCTTTCTTGTTACATCTAAAATCCTTTGCATATTTACTTATGAAGAACAGGTTGCGATATAAAGGAGAAGCAGAATCCAGAGGAAAGAAGCAAGCAATAAAGGAGAAGAGAAACAGTAGCTGATAAATCGTCAGAAGTGCACTGCACACAGAGATGAGGACACCATCATTATCAGAAGTGTACTGTACACAGAGATGAGGACACCCCTCTTAGGACGTCCTTCTCCCATGCTTCTGGTAACGTCAGACCAAACCTTCAATGTGAACACAAGAAAAATAAATAATAAGAAACGAAAACATTAGGTTGTTTCTTAATAATTCCCCAAGAAGTCGACACCCAGAAAAAACAAAAAGTAAATGAAAACTTCTGGAGCCGCCTCCAAATGTCTTCTTGCTTTTTCCTTAGTGGCAATTGTAACAGTCTCCAAATGTTTGTGAAAAAAACTCGCCCAGTTCTAGTATGAAGATCTGAAGGCCTACGAGGTACAGGACACAAGAGTAGACAGTTGGAAACTAATGCTCTTTGCAGAAGATTTCAGTCCATCAGAATAACTGACAATGGGAATTTGGTCACAAATCAAAATTAGGAAAAACAAAAACAGGATACAGAAACAATATAGGAACTTCTGTTAGCCTGTTGGGTGCGGGTCATGACCAGTGGCCGACACCAGGAAGGGTATTAATAAATCCTCGGGTGCATCGCACCCGAGGATTTTTTATTTTTTTTTAAAACCTTCCCCCGGGAGACACGGAAGCTTCCGTGTCTCCCCCCGCCCCCCCCCCCCACCCGCCCCTTTGTGACGTCAGCGCGCCGCAAGGTGCGCTGACGTTTAAAAGGTGTTTTCCCCATCAAAGCAGGAAGCAGCCTTGCGGCCGTTCGGGAAGGCCTCGTAAGAAAGGGGAGAGTCTCCCTTTTCTTACGAGGCCTTCCTGAAAGTGTTTCCTGGCCCCCGATCGCAGCACAGCTGTCGCAGCTGTGACATAGGATCAGAGACTGAGACATCAGATACTGAGACAGCATCTGAGGGATAGGACAATGGCGCAGACTCTGGGAGTGATTTTTCAGTCAGAGGAGTCCCAGTCGATAACTCCTCTTCCAGTACATTATGAGGGAGGTGATGAGGACAGTCCTGCTGTCCCTTCGCAAGCTGTTCGTGCAACTGGGTAATAGTGGGTTAGGCCAACCCAGAGAGCAGGTGAATGCGGCGGCAAGCAGAGAGAGAGTGCTCTCTTGGGAGCTCCCCAATTTAGTTCAGCCCCAAATTCCACCACCCAAATCATATTGTGGAGACATCAAAATTATCTATGGCAAAACAAACTGGTTTTGTAAGGCAGGCACCTGTGTTTTTGGTCTTGGATTCGGCGGCCATATAGAGAAACACACTAAACCCAAACATTTCTGGAAACTAGACATTCGGGGGAGTCCACAGAGGTGTGACTTGTGTGGATTCCCCAAAGTTTTCTTACCCAGAATACCCTGCAAAGCTGAAATGTTGAAAAAAAACTCAATTTTTCTCGCATTTCTGTCACACAAACTACAGGAATATGCTGGGATCCACAACATTCCTACCACCCAGTGACTCCTCACCTGTCCTGATAAAAACACTACCCCACTTGAGTGCCTACACCTAGTGCCTGTGTCAGGAATGGATCACCCCAGGGTCAACAGCTGCCTCACGTAAGGACCAACATTGACCGTTGTGTGATCTATTCCTGTCGCAGGCACCAGGCCTAACTACACAAGTGAGGTATCATATTTATCGGGAGCCTTGGGGGAACGCTGGGTGGAAGGAAATTTGTGGCTCCTCTCAGATTCCAGAACTTTCTGTCACCGAAATGTGAGGAAAACGTGTTATTTTAGCCACATTTTGAGGTTTGCAAAGGATTCTGGGTAACAGAACCTGGTCCGAGCCCCACAAGTCACCTCATCTTGGATTCCCCTGGGTTTCTAGTTTTCAAAAATGTGCTGGTTTGCTAGGTTTCCCCAGGTGCCGGCTGAGCTAGAGGCCAAAATCCACAGGTAGGCACTGTTTTCTATGAAAAAATGTGATGTATCCACGTTGTGTTTTGGGGCATTTCCTGTCGCGGGCGCTAGGCCTACCCACACAAGTGAGGTATCATTTTTATTGGGAGACTTGGGGGGAACGCTGGGTGGAAGGAAATTTGTGGCTCCTCTCAGATTCCAGAACTTTCTGCCACAGAAATGTGAGGAACATGTGTTTTTTTAGCCAAATTTTGAGGTTTGCAAAGGATTCTGGTTAACAGAACCTGGTCCGAGCCCCGCAAGTCACCCCTCCTTGGATTCCCCTAGGTCTCTAGTTTTCAGAAATGCACAGGTTTAGTAGGTTTCCCTAGGTGCCGGCTGAGCTAGAGGCCAAAATCTACAGGTAGGCACTTCGCAAAAAACACCTCTGTTTTCTTCCAAAAATTTGTATGTGTCCACGTTGCGCTTTGGGGCGTTTCCTGTCGCAGGCGCTAGGCCTACCCACACAAGTGAGGTATCATTTTTATCGGGAGACTTGGGGGAACGCTGGGTGGAAGGAAATTTGTGGCTCCTCTCAGATTCCAGAACTTTCTGTCACCGAAATGTGACGAAAACTTGTTTTTTTAGCCACTTTTTGAGGTTTGCAAAGGATTCTGGGTAACATAACCTGGTCAGAGCCCCACGAGTCACCCCATCTTGGATTCCCCTAGGTCTCTAGTTTTAAAAAATGCACAGGTTTGGTAGGTTTCCCTATGTGCCGGCTGAGCTAGAGGCCAAAACCTACAGGTGGGCACTTTGGAAAAAACAGCTGAGTTTTCTATAAAAAAAATAGGATGTGTCCATGTTGTGTTTTGGGGCATTTCCTGTCGCGGGCACTAGGCCTACCCACACAAGTGAGGTATCATTTTTATCGGGAGATTTGGGGGAACACAGAATAGCAAAACAAGTGTTATTGGCCCTTATCTTTCTCTACATTTTTTCCTTCCAAATATAAGAGAGTGTGTAAAAAAGACGTCTATTTGAGAAATGCCCTGCAATTCACATGCTAGTATGGGCACCTCGGAATTCAGCGATGTGCAAATAATCACTGCTCCTCAAAACCTTATCTTGATCCCATTTTGGAAATGCAAAGGTTTTCTTGATACCTCTTTTTCACTCTTCATATTTCAGCAAATGAATTGCTGCATACCCAGTATAGAATGAAAACCAACTGCAGGGTGCAGCTCATTTATTGGCTCTGGGTACCTAGGGTTCTTGATGAACCTACAAGCCCTTTATATCCCCGCAACCAGAAGAGTCCAGCAGACAAAACGGTATATTGCTTTCAGAAATCTGACATTGCAGGAAAAAGTTACAGAGTAAAACATAAAGAAAAATGGCTGTTGTTTTCAGCTCAATTTCAATATTTTTTTATTTCAGCTGTTATTTTCTGTAGGAAAACCTTGTAGGATCTACACAAATGACCCCTTGCTGAATTCAGAATTTTGTCTAGTTTTCAGAAATGTTTAGCATTCCGGGATCCAGCATTGGTTTCACACCCATTCCTGTCACTAACTGGAAGGAGGCTGAAAGCACCAAATATAGTAGAAATGGGGTATGTCCCAGTAAAATGCCAAATTTGTGTTGAAAAATTTGGTTTTCTGATTCAAGTCTGCCCGTTCCTGAAAGGTGGGAAGATAGTGATTTCAGCACCAGAAACCCTTTGTTGATGGCATTTTCAGGGGAAAAAACACAAGCCTTCTTCGGCAGCCCTTTTTTCCCATTTTTTTGGAAAAAAATAAATTGTCACTGTATTTTGGCTATTTTCTTGGTCTCCTCCAGGGGAAACCACAAACTCTGGGTACCATTAGAATCCCTAGGATGTTGGAAAAAAAGGACGCAAATTTGGCGTGGTTAGCTTATGTGGACAAAAAGTTATGAAGCCCTAAGCGCGAACTACCCCAAATAGCCAAAAAAGGGCTCAACACTGGGGGGGAAAAGGCCCAGCAGCTAAGGGGTTAGCTTTATAGTGGACGGAGACCAGAAGAAATGTTAAGTGTTTCGAGAAGGCACCTGATGTACCCAATTAGTAAGCGCCTTTGCACAGATTTGCTGAGTATTGAGATTAGCGTTTTCTAGCACGCTACCTTAAAGCCTGCGCCATAGAACCTGGTAACAGTAAAATGTGATAATTAAGAAAATACCAAGTCACAAAGAGAAATCGAAACCGTTACATAACCACGTTTCTGTAACGGAAAGTTCCAATGCAAAAAGTTCTAATGATGAATATTACCTTGTGCGACGGCAGATAGCACTGAATAGGCTATATGTATTTATTCATTTATTTAATTTATCTATCATCTATGGAAATTCTGTACTTCACACAGGTGCACCGCAATTTCTCAACCACCGGGATGAACTCCTTCAGATTAAGGGGAGTAGCGTATTCATGAAAAAGAGCTGGCAGGTACACTTTGTGCCAGAATAAAGGGTAAATTTAAATTAAAAATGTAAAGGATTTTTGATTAGCAAATTAAAAAAGAGCATAATTTAAAATGATAAAAACTAAAAGCTGATGTTCGAAAGAACAACGTGTGGGACAACGTCGTAAATTAATATGGAAAAGAGTTAAACTCTTCCTGCTTTTCCATTCACGCATTAGTCCAGGGATGGGGTTATACACCAAATAATCTACGATCAACAATAGTGTTTGCCTATTCATGCAATCAAATGCGCCACTCGGATACACAAAGAACAGGAATCTTTTCCAGCCTTATTATACATTCTAATGAACTAATATTCATGCCATCCTGCTACTCTTTACCTCAATCTCAAAACAATGTCGTCACATGAATTCCAATTAGCCTCAATGAGTTAAACTGTTTTACTAGCATGGTGTTTACTAGTAATCTTGTTTAGTAGCTTATGTTTCTTCACCTTGATAAAAATAAAACAAGTTTCACAAAGGAAAGCAGAAATATGTAAATCATAAGATTACACTTAAATTTGCATAGATTTCTGCAATTCAGACACTTAAAACCATCCTCTAGATAACGCTGGAAATCAATTCAAGTTGTAGATTTGATGCCTACAGCTATTCTTACTCCTGCAGATCGCCCGCGAGGTGAACAGATCACGACGATAAGCACTGCGGGAATGTGCATTTGCAGCAGTAATGTAATTCAGCTTTTTTCCAGCAGTCATATTAAGTATGTGAATTAGCCATGAAGGACTATTGGACATCTATGTGAACACCACATTCTCAATGGTTGTCCCCAGTCGCTTCAATTAAACATCAAATTCCATACCCTAAAGTCTAAATGTTCACATATAAATGCATGTCAGTGGATTCAATTATATGGACTCAAGACCCATAATTTTTGGTCACAAGTGGCACATTCGCATTCCTGGGTGAAACAGGTACGCACAATGTGTGAATCAAGCCCCTCGAGTAAATGCAGTGCCAAAGAAACAGGTTCTTCTCTAGCCACATCTATAAAGCACCATATCCATAACCCGGAGTCAAGTTACTTTTTCAGTCAAAACCTTAGTTACAGCATTTAGGATTAGAAGTCGTGAATCCCACACAGCCAGAAAGGCTACCTGATTGTGACTGATACATAACTGGGAAGGGCAGAATCCATGCTGCTGGGGGAACAGTACCTTTAGAACAAAGGCAAGTTTGGATGAACCGGCCTCAACGCATTGCCAGGATGTCCTAATATTGCCAGATAGCTAATCCAAGCGATTCAGTTGTGCATATGATAAGAATTAAGATATTCCCAATTCTTAATCCACACCGATATCTTGGAATCACTACACAATTATCTGTTTAATAAATTCAATCCACACAATGTACGTTCTGATTTTGTTTACTTTGTTTTTTGCCTCATACCACTGGTGTTTTATTTGATTCAGGTTCATATTGGGTAGGAGGACTTCAGGTAGGTTACATTAAGTTTATTATATCAACAGCACGACTTCAAACGGTTCCTCTCCACCACCGGCTAACTGCAATACATTCCTTTACAGAGCCGTATCCCCCTCATGCATTCCATAGTTCACGCACAATGACAGTATGACATAACATGACATTATGAAATATAACATTACATCCCAACACATCTTTCCCCTAAATCACAAAACAAATAAAAATTAAAAAAATAAGTTATAAGGTTCAACAGAGGTTAACTTAGCATACCAATATTCCTAAAATAAAATTTACATGTGAAATATTCCATCTTTTATCAACTTAAAATATCATACAATTTTGTGAATTGAAGCTTCATCATGTATTCTTTAAAATCTAAATGCATATATAATGTATGCAGTTAGCAACATGTTAACATTACTATTTCAAAATATAATGACTGAATTTATTAGATAATCTAGTTACCCTTGTTGATGGTTTGCGCCTAAAGCCTCCTTCCTTCACATCACCCATATCATCCATTCATTCTAGCTTTTCATCCTTCTGAAACAGAGACACAGCTACTTTTATCCTTGTTCCACCATTTGCTATCCTCCAACTTACTGAAAGCTTTCTTATTTCCATTTGTTCAGAAATTGTTGATTCACCCTTGGGCATAAGCAATATTCCCTGTGCAGATGATACACAGCTGATGCTATCATTTAAGAACAAGGATTTGTGATCACGGACTGTTCAAAGATTGCATGCGGACAGTCGGGGACTAGATGAAGTTGAATTTGGATAGCGGAGAGGCTGTTTTCTTCAGGTCTACGGACCACCCATATGCCGAAAATTGGTGGCCATGTGAATTGGGGTCTCCCCCTTCTTCAGCCTTGGTGGTAAGAAATTTAGGGGTTACTGATTCTTCTCTTTCATTCGAACCCCAGATTAAAGCAGTGTCTGCAAGATGTTTCCTCATGCTGAAGAAGGTTGAGTAAGCGATTCATCAGATTCCAGTGGACTGCCGAAAATCTGTAATTCATGCTTTGGTGACATCGAAATTAGATTGTTATATTAGCCTCTACTTGTACTTACTGCAGTATCTGCTCCATCGCTTAGATATTATCCAGAACGCAGCGGCCCAGCTGATCCTGAAGATTCCCTCTTTTGTATTGGGGACAGCCTCGTTATGGAGACTTCATTGGTTACTATTTGCAGTTGCATAAAACTTTGCCTTCAGAGCCTGTAACCAGGGAGACCCGGGCTACTTGAGGAAGCGGCTGCTGCCCTATTGTCAGGCGAGAGCAGTCCAGTCCAACGGACAAAGACTTCTTCTTGATCCAAGGATCTGTAGGGCTAGAAGAGCCGGTTGTTCCTTTTCCTACTTGACTACCAAACTAAGAAATTTCTTGCCTTCCTACCTCTGCTTTGCTCCTTGTGAACAGGCCTTTCAGACACCCCTGAAGAACTACATGCTTGATAACTAAGCATTTGGGTGTTGTTGTAGCCTGTTTACGTGTTAGGGCTGATAGCACTGACGCGTTCTTGGAGACAGCCATTCACTTTATACGTTTTATTGTATTGTATAATTCTTGAGCATTTCACTGTCACATAATCACCAACCCTTACTTTTAACTTCCTGACTCCCTGCTTATGTTGGGTCTAAACATATTTACTTTGCGTTTGTACCCTTTTCTTCCCTACTGCATCATTTTTTCCTTTCGGTATATCAAACTGACCCGTCCATTATTTCAATGATTTGGATGCTGGTACACGCTCTCTCAAATATATGAAGGGCAAAACTTCTGTGTCTGCACTGTAGTGGTCGGTACTGCCCACAACAACTTTCACAACTGTAATTTACAATTGAATCTACTTCTCTTACCCAAATGAACATTTTGCTTAATAACTATATTGAATTACCAACTAGACCATTACTTCTTGGGTGATATAGAGATGTTTTAGTGTGTTTTATGCCAAAGAACCTCAAAAACTCCCATAATTGTGCAGATGTGAACTGGCATCCATTATCTGTCAAAATCTCATCAGGGATCCCTTCCTTTGCAAAGATAGATTCCAGAAACTTTACACATGTAGAATTTAGCACCCTCACAAACTGAACCATATTCAGGAGTTCCTCTAGATAATACCACTGAGCCTATAATATCAATGGCAGATTTGCTCCGTGCTTTCTTTGGAACCATAATTACCTCCAAAGGACTTAAAACAGTCACCTCTGATTTATCGCTGATAGCACAACTCATACAACCTCTCACAAAATTCTCCATATTTCTGTCTAATCCTGGACACCAGAAATTGTCTCTTACCCTTCTCTTCATGGCACGCATGCCAATATGACCGCCATGAGCCAGGATAAGTACCTTATTCCTAATTCCTTCCGGTACTATTAGCAAACTGGAATGGAATAAGACACCATTGACAGTTGATAACTTCTCAAAAACATGTATGTACTTCATTCCATAATCATCCTTGAAACCTCATTTTGAAAACCCAGGACGTATTCCTTGCACGACTGAGTTCTCCACAGTGCACACAAATTCTGGGTTATCTTCCTTAATTTCATCATTAACTTCATCGCTTCCACTACCTGTTAATCTGGATAAGCAATCCACTAAGACATTCTTTAGTCCAGGCACATACTCGGCTTTAAAGTTGTGCGCTTGAAGTCTGTATTGCCATTTAGAAATTATTGGTGTGGCCCTCTCACCCCCTTTGGTGGTAAACCACTGCAGCCAATGGTTTATGATCCACCGACACAATGAACCATAAACACCACGAGTATGGAAATATACTATGCCCCACTAACAAGCCAGTGCTTCCAGTTCCATCCCTGAACAGCTCCCCTCAAGCTCCTAGAAGTGAAAGCAACCAATTCATCCTTTCATAAGCACTGCTCCTAATCCCCTCTCACTGGCATCCGTCATAAGTATGATTTGATTCCAGGATATTAAAGGCTTCAACGGAATGGGAGGGGCAACTTCCTTCTTGATCTGGTCAAACTCCCTCTCACATTCTTTGCTCCATATGAATTTGGAATCCTTTTTCAAAAGATCCCTCATGTTGAAGGTTTTTTCTGCACAAGAGGGCACATATCTCGGGTAAACCTCAATGAAACCCCTGAACGGTCTCAAGTGATCCTTATTATCTGGTGAACAAAAATCCTCAATTGCCTTCACCAAACTGTTTTTTTGTTCTATCCCTATAGCCATTAATTTGTACCCTAAATATCTTATAGTGATAGTATGCATACTTTTTTGAGGACTGAGGGACATATGTATGAACACATTTTCCCACAGACACAAACCCTTTGATACATATGGCCCTAAGTGTTACACTTTTGCTCCTTAATATATCCGATACCTGATGCAATCACGCATCATGCTGTTTACAATGCTCCCCATAAACTAGCACATTGTCCTGGAAAGCCTTCACACCAACAATGCCCTTCAACAAACTGTCCTTGCATAACTTCAAGTTTCTTTTTCAGCTCTTCTCGCAAGGCTAATGGTACCCTACGGACCTAATGAACCACTGGTTGAGCATTCTCATTGACTTTTACTTTGTGCATTGTTGGAAAGTGGATTATTGGTAAGGGCAGGTAAGTGCCTACAGTTAGCAATAGGCCACTGACCTCCACTTTGGTCCAGTTAGGTCTCAATAAATTAAACCCAGCTCAACGCTTAGTAGCTTGGCAACAAGTGACAAGGCTTAACCTGGGAGACGCGTGTAAAACATTTAAAAATCACAAAATAGTAAATAAGTAAAAACACAAAGCACAATAAAAATCCAACACCAATTTATAAAAATAGATTTTGTTTTATCTTTAAAAGGACACCAAAATGAATAAAATTGGAACCGGGCATGTGCATTTTTAAAGAATTAGTGTTTTCTAGCACCTAGAAACAAAAAGCACCAATCTAGTCATCTGGTTGCACCTCGACCGTGGCAAAGTCAAAGTTTAAGGCCGACGGCAATGGAGCCCTGCTCAGCTACAGCAAGCAAGAAGCCTCAGTCAGAAGTTTACCTTCGAACTTAGTCGTTCTCTTGAAGATTTTCTTTAGCGGGATGAAGTCGCCAGTCCAATCCGACCTCCCTGGGGCCCTTCTTCAGATACGTGTCACAGGAGACCTCAGTGGAGATTTCTAAGTTCGGGCTTAGATGATTTTTCGAGATGAAAATCCTCGACTGGGCCAAACCTGAATCTTGGTCCGACCTCCCTGGAGCCCTCATTGGATACAATGTGTGGGAGGTCCTTGTCAACTTTCTACGTTCGGACTTAGTCACTTTTTTTGGAGATTTTCTTTAGCCGGATGAGCCTGCAAGTCAGGCCTGGTTGTGGTTGAGGCAAGCCGGCTAGACTCACTGCAGCGGGTCAGTCCCTCTATGGAGCTTTTTCCAAAAAAGTTCACAAATCTTCTCCAAATTTCTGGATCTTCTTCCAGAATGTTTTGAAGGTCATTTAGGAGTCCGCAGCTCACCCCAATGTTCCAGAAGCCCAGAGTTGCTCCTTGAGGGGTGTGGACTCCAACTCCCAGAATGCACCTGGCTCAAACTCCAAAATGGCCACTGGACAGTGGTTAGCTGGTCAGTTTCCTCAGAATTTGTTGCAGGAGACTCTGGTTAGCTAGTTTTCACATGTAGCAAACAGGGAGTCCCTCCTTGAAACAGTTGAAGCCAGGCAAAGTCCTTCTTGTGGTGAAGCCCAAGTGTGCAGCTGCTGCAGTCCTTCAGAGTGCAGTGTCCAGGTGCAGGTCAGGGGTCCAGCAGGGCAGTCTTTCTTCTGATGTTCTTCCTTGTAGTGATATGAGGTGTGGGTGCAGCTCTGCCACATTTATTCTTGCTCCTGGGTGAAAAGCACGGATGTCCTTGGTATCCAATCACAGGCAGGCTCAATCCTCCTTTGATGGCCACTTCCAGTGAAGTGTGGCAAAAAAGTAATCCAAGGGAGCAAAATTCCTCAAAAATCCAACACGGCTGAAAGTGATTTTTGGAGGTTAGATCTGGCACAGCCCACCCACTGGTGTGGCTAAAAATCCTAAACACACCCCTCTCCTGCCCTCCCCTAATCGAATCAAGAGGGCACCTAATTGTCTGGGTTTGAGGGATGTGAGGGAGGTTCTGGGCTGCTTCAAATGTCCTTCCCTGCCTTTGAAGACCAGTTTGGCTGCTCTTCCCCCATTCTATTCCCCCAACTGATGAGCAGATCTCCTCCCCCATGCAAATCCTTTGTGTTCAGCCCAGGCCACTTCATATCTCATCAAGGCAGCCTGGCGAAGCCAATCAGAGAAGGGCACTACAGAGCTGAAGTTGACAACTTTCAAGTAGAGTTTTAAAACTCTTTATCTGAACTAGTTATATTAAATCCAACAATTGCAAGTTGTAGGATTTATTATAACAATTAATTTGATACCAAACTCAAGGTATCTGGCACCTATGCTGGGGACCCTAAACCTACATTCCCTACCATATATTAGGGACTTATAGGTAGGATGACATAGCCAATTATAATTAGCCTAATTTGCATACTCATTTTATACAGAGCACAGGCCCTGGGTCTGGTTAGCAGTACCTAGGGCACCATCAGTCAGGATAACACCAGCAAAAAGTGAAAAATGGGGGAAAAAAGTTAGGGGGCCTCTGCAATCAGCCCAGTTTTCTCACATGCATGAACTCTTTAAACAAGACTAACTCATCTTTGAATGCCTGAGGGTATGACTCTTCCCAAACATTTTTCGATACTAGCACATAATCCTGCTTAAATATGACTTTTTTAGGATTATTGGGGTCCAATAATATACCTAAGCTCCCTTGTTCATATCATCGTAAAAAACACACAACATCCTTTGCCAGATATACAATCCCTTGTGTTTTGTTATTCCTGAATTTAAACTCTGCATCCAACTATCTTAACACTTTAATGGTTTTACCCCCATATCCCACAGGATGAATTGTGGATCTCCTCAACGGTATTCCTTGCTTGCAGAATAGTCCCTTCCACTTTCTTTCACTGGTTAGTGAAAATGGAGACCCTTAATCTGCCATTACTCTGACCGCCACCCAATGTATGTATAATAGGCAAAAGTGTATTTTAGTTTCATGTAATGCCTCTCCCCATGTATCCTCCTCGTGCAGATCTGAAACGGACTCTGAAATAGTGACCACCACCTTCTTTGCTAGATAACATTTCTTCCTCATAGGGCTTGTTGAGATCAATTTTATAGACCTTGCTTAAGGTGAGCTTGCACACCCTAGCAAAACTACCTTTTTTCATGAAGTTAGTGGGAATGCCTTTTCCTGTCCTCATGTTCGCTGATGACACCCTTCTCATCTCAAGAACCCCGATTGGTCTAGAAAACAAATTAGACTTCTTTGCAGGATTTTTGACAATAGGGAGCTAGAAATTAATCCAGGGAAATCTAAGTTCATGGCCTTAAGACCTCATAAATCCCTTAGGGGGAAAATGCCTATTGGGGGAGTTACCATCGAACAAGTTAGGCAATTTGATGACCTGGGCATAAGACTAACAGATAATCTATCATGGATTTACCCAAATAGAGAAAAGTATTGTCATCCTCCAGCAGAGGACAGTGGCAATTGGAAAGGAAATTAAGAATTCTACGGGAGGCCCCCTCGCCCCTGCCCTTATGGTGTATAAGGCTGCAGCAGTGACAGCTGCAATTTATGGTGCGAAGCTTGGGGGGTCACCATAACTCGCAGCGGCTAACTCTGATCAAAAATAAGTTCTTACGTTCTCTGCTACACTTACCCACTAGCACGCCTCTCATTCAACTCAGATTTGATTTGGCTCTTAACCAAATTCATTGTGTAATAGCTCTGAAACCTCTTATGCTGGGTGCGACTTTGGTCCTCTGAGCCCTTGAGCCCTTATAGAGCTGCCATACTAGAGGTAATATCAATTGATAAAGCGGTTTCAATTTCCTTGCCTAAGCACATCAAGGATTTGTGCCATTGGATCAAAATGGAGGAGGTATGGAGGTGCCCACAGAGTATAACCAGAGGCATGGCACTGCGCATAAAGCAACTTTATTGGGAGGCAGTACTATCCCAGATATGGCAAGCCCAGTCAATAGGTAGCAGAACAGAGCAATTCTCAAGTCATAAGTGCTCTCCTAAGTTTAATTATTACCTGGATAGTATATACTCGGCCCAGGATAAAAATCTGTTTATAAAATTTTGATTGGAAACTTTGCAGTTGAACTCTGTCACTTCTAAATGGAAAAAAGGTAGATGCGCGAATAGTTCTTGCCCTCACTGCCCAACGGAAATAGAGTCTTTGGCCCTATTTTGTTTTATTTTGTCCAAGGTACCTAAAGCCCAGGAGGAAGTGGATAATTTCCCTATGCAGGCTTCTCGGCACCCAGAATTGCAGGGAGACGCTTTGTATACTAACAAGCGACACAAGTAAAAAGGTAGAGTTTGCAGTCTCCCGGTACTTACGATGTGCTTGTATCGTGTGATCAAAGGAGACTTCTCATTTTGCAGACTGCAATTCTTGTATTTCGGTCACTGGTTGAAAGGTGGAGATTGCAACAGGGCTTTATGCCCCACTTCTCCTAGTGAATAGCAGCCCCTAGTCCTAAAGTAAGAGCTCATTCATTGCTGCTAGCATGTAGTAGAGGAACCATGTCAGTGACAGAATGGATACGGCTGTCGAGAATGTAAATCTACAAAACGGACTGTTAGAGTGATTATTTCCAAGGAGAGTTTTAAAACTCAACTAGCAAGCTTCATGCATTGGAAGCTTATCTATCTATGATTTTATGTCCTGTAAATATGTTTTTAGGACAACATGCATTTTTTGCTGTTTTTAGTGAATGTATGCTGCTTTTATGGATCACAGCCGAAATAAAGCTAATTTATTATTACCTTTTTTCATGCATTTGTCATATGATTTATCTGCGGCTGGACACACATTTGCTTTACCAAGGTGATAAATACTCCCACACCTGAAACATTCCAAACATTTGAATGTCGGTTTCTTGTCTACTTTTTCATTTGCTTTCCCATGATCATCTTTCTTCTTGCCAATTTTATACTTACTTCTGACAATCAAAACAGTTTGCTGTTGTAGTTGTGTTTGTAATTTGGCTTCCGATACAGACATCTGTTCCATGTATGATGAAGTACTCTCTATCCTAGTTGCTATTTCAAGAACTTTTTGTAATGCTAAATTAGGTGTAGACAATAGGGCGTCTGCATTTTCTTATTACTGGTCTTTTCTACAAACTGATCTCTTATCTCCTCCTCAAAATTCTTGCATCCACAGGACACAGCTAGAAATCTTAATGTATGTACATAACCTGATGTGATTCACCTGCAGCTTGTACCCTCTTGTACAACGTATGTCTTTCTAAAGTGACATTCTTGCATGCTTTAAATCGCACATCTAACGACTTGATGGCAGAAGCATGTTTATCCTCTACTCCATTTCCATCTCCGTCCACTACTAATACCATTTCTTTGGGACTGTGCTTTAATATTTTAAGACCTTCCATACCTAAAGAGTGTTTAAATATAGCACACTTTTTATGTGTAAATAGCTCCCCTTCAAGTGCATCTAGATCTGTTGAAACCGCTCCTTCCACTGCTCCCAATCCATCTTAGGTACCAGTGGATTAGGTAGAAATGCAGGAAGCAGCGCAATTGACTATTGCGTTGTGGAATATAATTTTTTTCACTGAGAGTCAGATATGACAAATAACCCTCTGCTTGCTGGACTACTCTTCACTTTAATTGTACAACAGAGAGTATGAGGTGTGCGTATCACCAATCTGAATCAGCACACTAATACATAGAACTTTTTAAGCAAATATATATTTAAAGTGTGCGTCACTTTTGAATGTGCAGTGTGCGCATCCCTAAAAGAATTGCAGGGCAATTGCCTCCTTATACCATATATAGAAAGGCGTGTTACTGATGAATGCATAGTGCGCACATCACTGAAAATGTGGTAATAAGCCTTTCATACTTTTACCTATTCTAATTATTATTTTAAATATTAATATTTCTGATGAAGAACCAGGTGTGCTCGTCAACAATGGACACATTTGTTTATGGTGCATGCATCACCTCTTGATGCACACAATAAGTAGTTATTAGATGCACCAGTAATGTAGAGATGGTGTGCACATCACGCCAATAAGCACTGAGGAAATAGTTCTTGTATTCCAGAAATAGCTGCGGTTCACCATTGCCCTATTTTAAAATGGTCGCTACACTGAGTTAGGTCACACACACAAGCCAGACAAAGCATAAGCACGGAACCTCACTGCCGCGTGACAGCTTGAAGGAGCTCACACAGCTAAGTTAGCCAGCACAGGCTCAGACATCCAAATAGATCCAAGATTTAAAATAAAGTTAGCAGTACCTTAAATGATGGTCTAAGGTTCATATTCTTGGAACCAAAGACCCTCCTTTGGACCACCTGGCTCACAGAAATTGAAGAAGTCACTGCCGGTGTAAGCCACAAGGAATAAGCCTTGTACATTGCTTCTTCGCATCGCAGAGCTGAATCCCTTATTACACGTGGGATGTCTGGCTGTTGCTGGTTACTAGTCACCAATGTTAGGAAGAAGGACTTCAGGTAAGTTACATTGCAGTATATACATCAACAGCAGGACTGCAACGGCTACTCTCCAACTCCACAACCCACCTATCACCCCTGTTCTTTCCCTTCCAGAACCTTATCCCCCATGCATTCCATTGCGTGCTCACAATGACAGTATGAGCACTCAAATTGACCGTATGACATATAACATGCCATTATGAAATATGACATTACATCCCAACAGTTGACCAGCAGCAGTGTTCATTAACGCCCGGTACCTGGTAAAACTTGCAGCAATGAGGAGTGTGCATTATGAAAATGTTGAGGCATCCAAATGATCAAATTAGAGCTGATAGTGACAGAAATCTACCATGGAGCAGGTCACTCTTGACTAACAAAATTTTATAAGAGGGATACACTGAAGTCGGTTGTAGGTTCATAGGTATGCGGCATCTCAGGTACAGTTGTAGGAAGTATTGGTTGTTCCAAGTTTGTCCAGCATTGCACTGGCTTTCAAATTCTCATATATAAAAGGAAGGCTCTGGCTCCAGGGCTAGTCACTTGCTGCTCTCACACCTTCTCCCCTATACTTCATGATGAGGAGGTGTGACCACTTTCATAAATAGTTGTTAACTCTTTTTTTTGTTTTTTTGCATAGGGTGCAGACACTTATAATGACTATGCATTGTAGGTGGAAAAAAAGTCCTGTGTCTATATCTTGTGTTGGTATTGTCATTGCTCGTGATAAAACAAAAAGGAATCCTCAGATTCATGTTGAGTAAGGCTGTCAAAAATGGTCTTGTTTGAACCTGTACAAACACACCGGGAGCTAAAGGCTTTTATTAAAAGCCAGATTGCCTACTCCAACTAGCCACCATCTGCCATCACATTTGGTAAATTCATATTGAGAAAATTGAGCAACATCAATGCTGAATTCCTTCACCAAGCTGTTCCATTCAATTAACTTCTGATGTGCGCTTCAATTCAGTGATCAACTTCCAATGGTTTGCTTCCTCCCGTAAGCATCAGGCCAGATGGCAACTAAATTAACCACAGCCAATGACTAAGTGGTACCGTACCACTGTAAAACCCCCGTGCATGCCCTCAATTTGTGAATTCACTACTGTTCAGGAAGCTCAATCACAATCCATTTTCATTATTGTTCATTATTGAGTGGCCTTTCCCACAAAAGTCTCAGGTCACAAGGCTTTGTCAACTCCCCCTGAAGCAGCTCTTTAAAAAGTTAAATAATGCCTAACTTTACAAATTTGAATTTCCCCACAATTTAAGCATGCAACAAATTAGACTGCTGAAAAAGTCAAATGTTCACAAGTCTTTAGTGACCTACTTCCCAATCCAGTCTCCTCTGCTGAGTCAAAAGTACACAGGGCAGTGGTAAACATAACACTGTCTACTGTGAACATAATAACCTAAATAGAGACTTTCAGTCTGGGTTCTGTCTGTGAAAGTGTCTAAGACCTTCATGAAGAGCATTCGAGAACAACTGCTCACCACACTGGGCCTAAATCATATTATGCTTTGATCCTCCTTAACAACTCAGCAGCACTCGACACAGCCAACCATAACATACTTCTAATATGACTTGAAAGTGTCTGTAGTGTACGAGGTACAACCCTCAAATGATTCTCATATAGATAAAACTACCTTCCAAACTAACCCCTCTCCCAATGCAATCTGTGGTGATCTGCATTTTCATTTCTCAATGCACATAGCACTCCTCTCAAACATCAGCAACATCAGGTATCAAACGTATGCAATGTCTAATTCAGAAAAGACAACACTGCCCTCAAAAGGGGAACATACCCACAAGCAAAGCCACCTCTGTTAGAACTGATAAAATCAAAACGTCTTCCAAAGATATTATCAGTAGTGAGGCAGGTCTAGGGTGGAGCTTGAAGGAAGATTATGCTAAATTACGTATTTTTTTCACCAGCTTCAATCTGGGTTGGAGAGCAAATCATCAAGGCAACCTAGGACAAAACATCATTTGGATAAATAAAATATGCCCCAACAGGAAAGATATTGATAATTGGTAGAGTGAAGGCCTTTTATAAGATACGGAAAATAATGTGATCAGTAACAAAAATTAGTTTTTGCCATACGTCAGAACTATAGTAGCATCTAAACACTGCAGAAAAATTCTAAAAGATGTCCTGACATTGTTGGAAGTTCTGCAGATGTTAAGAGATGTGGGGTACAAGATGAACGAGTTACTTACCTTCGGTAACGACTTTTCTGGTGGATACATTAGCTACCTGTGGATTCCTCACCTCATGAATACTCCCATGGCGCCAGCATTCGACGGAAATCTTCTTACTAGTCTCTGCACGTCGACGAGGACGTCACTGTCTCGCACGCGACGCCGTCTGACGTCATACAGGCAATAAGAGGTCCTCGACGACGTGCAGACGTCAGTACCAATCATTTTTTACGTGCATGAGAACAACCAGCCAATGCAATGAAAGAGCAAGGCAACATCCATTATATTGTAAAATACACCACATTGTATGAATAACTGTAAATCTTTTTATGTACATATATATATATATATATATATATATATATATAAAACTCTCTCTTTTAAAATATATACACACACCAAGTATATACATAAAGATATATACACATATACACATATATATATACAAATATATTATATATATACATCTATTGCACCCTCAAGGACCAAGAGGAGCGCACTCAAGGATTACTTGGCAAGACCATAAAGGCAACGGGGAGGCGGGTGGGACCGTGAGGAATCCACAGGTAGCTAATGTATCCACCAGAAAAGTCGTTACCGAAGGTAAGTAACTCGTTCTTCTGATGGATACAACTACCTGTGGATTCCTCACCTCATGAATAGAGTCCCAAAGCAGTACCACGCCCGGCGGTGGGTGCCTAAATGGTCAAACCAAGAAATCCTGCAGCACTGACCGTGCAAAATGGCCGTCCCTTCTAACCTCAGAATCTAAACAGTAATGTTTTGCAAAAGTGTGAAGGGACGACCAAGTTGCGGCCTTGCAGATGTCGACCACAGGAACACCTCTGGCTAAGGCCGAAGTGGCCGACTTAGCTCTGGTGGAATGAGCTCTAATGCCCTCAGGAGGATCCTTCTTTGCCAAAGAGTAACATATTTTAATGCAAAGAACAACCCACCTGGATAGTGTTCTCTTGTGGACTGCCTTTCCTCTCCTCTTGCCCACGTATCCAATAAACAGCTGATCCTCCAGCCTGAAATCCCTTGTTCTATCGATAAAGAAGCTCAACGCTCTCTTTGGGTCCAGACGGTGCAGTCTTTCTTCCTCTTTGGAAGGATGAGGCGGAGGATAGAACGTGGACAAAGTAATTGCCTGAGCCAAATGGAAGGGTGAAACAACCTTCGGGAGGAAAGCAGCCTTGGTCCTCAACACCACCTTATCCCCATAAAAAGTTGTATAAGGGGGTTTTACTGATAAGGCCTGCAACTCACTCACTCTCCTTGCTGATGTTATAGCTATCAGGAAGACTGTTTTTAAAACCAAATACCTCAAGGGGCAAGAATGCATAGGTTCAAAAGGGGACCCCATAAAGAAAGTCAGGACTAAGGACAAATCCCATTGCGGCATAACGAATGGCTTTGGAGGATATTGATTTAGAAGACCTTTCAAGAATCTGATAACAATAGGGGATTTAAATAAAGATGGTTGGTCTGGAAGACATATGAAGGCTGACAAGGCCGATAAATAACCTTTAATGGTAGCCACTGCACAACCTTTTTGCGCCAGAGATAGAGCAAAAGACAAAATGTCCGATAGATGAGCATGTAAGGGATCAATCTGCCTCTCTCCACACCACGCAACAAATTTAGACCACCTATTAGCGTAGATAGATTTAGTGGAGTGTCGCCTGGCCGCTAATATAACATCCACTACCTCAGGCGGGAGAGAGAAGGAACTCAGGTTGCCCCGTTCAATCTCCAGGCATGTAGGTGCAGACTCTGGAGGTTGGGGTGTAGAACCTGCCCCTGCGACTGTGAGAGGAGGTCTGCCCTGAAAGGGAGACGGAGCGGCGGGCACGTTGAGAGTTGGAGAAGGTCTGAGTACCACACCCTCCTTGGCCAATCAGGAGCTATTAAGATTACTAGAGCCCGGTCTTGGCGAATCTTCCTCAATACTCGAGGAATCAAGGGTATGGGAGGAAACGCGTAAAGCAACTGGCCGCACCAGGTCATTTGAAACGCGTCCCCCAACGCTTCCTGCATCGGATACTGAAGGCTGCAGAACAACGGACAATGCGCGTTCTCTCGAGTGGCGAACAGATCTACCCGAGGAAACCCCCACTTCTGGAAGATTAAACGGACTTGATCTGGATGGAGACGCCACTCGTGGTCTGCCGAGAAGTGGCGACTGAGACTGTCCGCACGCACGTTCAAAACTCCGGCCAGATGGTTTGCTATCAAGCAAATCCGATGGTCCTTTGCCCAGGACCATAGTCGAAGAGCTTCTCTGCAGAGAAGGTACGACCCCACTCCTCCCTGCTTGTTTATGTACCACATCGTGGTAGTATTGTCCGTTAGGACCTGTACCGACTGACCACGAAGGGAAGGGAGGAAGGCCTTGAGAGCCAGATCCCCCAGATGAGCTCCCCACCCTAGAGTGGAAGCATCCGTTATGACTGTTGTCACTGGTGGCGACTGCTGGAACGGCTTTCCTTGTGAAAGATTGTTGCTTGCAATCTACCACTTCAAATCCACAGCAGCATCTCTGGAGATCTTGACAGTACCCTCTAGATCCCCTCTGTGTTGAGACCACTGCCTTCGGAGGCACCACTGAAGAGCCCTCATGTGCCAGCGAGCATGCGTGACCAACAGAATGCAGGAGGCAAAAAGACCGAGCAGACGAAGGACCTTGAGGACTGGAACTACCGCTCCATTTCGAAACATTGGAACCAAATCCTGAATATCTTGAATCCGCTGAGGCGGAGGAAAGGCCCGACCCAATGTTGTATCCAGTACTGCCCCTATGAACAGGAGGCGCTGAGAGGGCTCTAGGTGAGATTTGGGCTCGTTCACCGAAAAGCCCAGGTCGAACAACAACTGGGTTGTTGACTGCAGATGACGCAACACAAGCTCCGGGGACTTGGCTTTGATTAACCAATCGTCCAAGTAAGGGAATACTGCTATCCCCTTCCTTCTGAGCTCTGCCGCAACCACCGACATCACCTTCGTGAAGACTCGAGGTGCTGAAGTAAGACCAAACGGAAGGACCGCAAACTGGTAGTGTTGCGATCCCACCACAAACCGGAGATACTTCCTGTGTGACTTGAGTATCGGGATATGAAAGTAAGCATCCTGCAAGTCGACAGACACCATCCAGTCTTCCATGTTCAACGCCAAAAGCACCTGTGCTAGGGTCAGCATCTTGAACTTTTCCTGCTTGAGGAACCAATTCAAGATCCTCAGGTCCAGAATTGGTCTCAAACGACCATCCTTCTTGGGAATCAGGAAATACCTTGAGTAAACTCCTTGACCCCTTTCCTGCTCCGGGACCAACTCCACCGCGCCCTTTAAAAGGAGGACTTCTACCTCCTGTTCTAGCAACAGGAGGTGTTCTTGTGAACAATACGAAGGGCGGGGCGGGATGAGGGGCGGAAACTCCCGAAAGGGAAGGGTGTAGCCTTTTCCCACAACACTGAGAACCCAAGTGTCCGACGTAACAGTCTCCCATTTGGTGAGAAAATGCTGTAATCTTCCCCCTACAGGAGAGGAGTGAGTGGGAAATGGTGGAAGCCTAAGGCTGCTTCCCCTGCTGCACCCCGCCAGAGGATGAGGAAGAGGCAGAGTTCTGCTGAGAAGCTCCCCTGGTGCGGACCCTACCCCTCCCCCTAAAAGATCTATAGGGATGGGAAGAGGCAGGTTGCTGATATCTTCCCCGAAAGGAAGAGGAGGAAGAGCCACGCCCAAATCCACGAAACCTCCTGAAGAATCTGGAAGAGGCCGTGGAAGAAGGAGCTTGGAGTCCCAGCGACTTAGCCGTGGCCCTGCTCTCCTTAAACCGTTCCAAGGCCGAATCAGCCTTAGCCCCAAACAGTTTGTCCCCATCAAACGGGAGATCCAACAATGTGGACTGTACATCTGCCGAAAAGCCCGAGTTACGGAGCCAGGCCTGTCTCCTTTCCACCACAGTTGTGCCCATTGCTCTGGCTACCGAGTCGGTGGTATCCAGTCCCGTCTGGATAATTTGGGTCGCAGCAGCCTGAGCATCAGAGACAAGATCCAAAAGACCCTGGGGAAGCTCTGTAAACGAAGAGGAGATGTCATCCATCAGAGCATGAATATACCTCCCCAGGATACAGGTTGCATTGGTGGCTTTTAAAGCCAGACTGCAGGACGAAAAAATCTTCTTCGACTGCGCCTCCAGCTTTTTTGAATCTCTGTCCCCCGGCACCGTCGGAAAAGAACCAGGCGCTGACTTGGACGAACAGGAGGCCTGCACAACCAAGCTCTCCGGCGTAGGGTGCCTAGATAGGAAACCAGGATCAGTTGGAGCCGTCCGATACCTCCTGGCCACGGCTCTGTGAACTGCTGGGGAAGATGCCGGCTTCTTCCACACCTCTAAAACCGGATCCAGCAGAGCGTCATTAAAAGGTAATAGAGGCTCCGCCGCGGCTGAGGCCGGATGCAACACCTCTGTCAAAAGGTTTTGTTTCGCCTCCACCACCGGCAAAGGCAGGTCCAAAAAACTAGCTGCCTTCCGTACCACTGTATGAAAGGAAGCAGCTTCCTCGGTATATTCCCCCGGGGACGAAAGGTCCCACTCAGGGGAAGTGTCCAGCCCACTGGCCGACTCCAGTCCACGCAGGCCATCACCCGAGTCCTCTAGCTCTCCTTCCTCTAGGGCTCGTTGGTACTCCTGCTCCTCTAGTACCCGGAGAGCACGCCTCCTTGAATGCAGTCGTTGCTCAATCCGCGGAGTCGACAATACCTCCGCCGAAGTCGGAGATCGGCGCCGATCTTCCGAAGCCACCGACGCCGCATCCGGCGCCACAGGTAACTTCGGCGCCGACTGAAGAGCAGATGAAACGGATGGACCCACCGGAGTCACAGGCCGAAATCTCGACGTCGACGGGATGGAAATCCCTGGGGCCAATCCCTCCGAAGCCATCGGAGCGGCCACCGGCGCCGACACTGGCGCCGAGCCCACCTTTCCCAAACGGGAGAAAGGGCATAATGGGTGCCGGCCGAAGAGGCGCAGGATCACCCAAAGAAAAGGCCAAAGGCCCAGCCGGAGCACCCCCTGGAGCCATCTGTTGGAAGATGGCATACATCGCATTCAAGAACGCGGAACTATCGGCTCCAGGGGTGGGAAAAGCCGGATACTGGGGTGCCTGACTCGGAGGCGACCCCGACGCCGGCCTCGGCGTCTGCGCCGGAGAAAACACTTGAGGCTCCAATACCTCAATCACCGACGCCTGTCCAGGCGAAGTTGGAGACGCCGGAGAGAGCAACGGCGTCGAAGGATGCGGCGTCACCGTGGGGCTGACCTCCCATGTCCTCCGGCGCCGATCCGGAGACCTGGAACGAGCCTCCCTTGAATGACGCCGAGATTCTCTACGGCGCCGGGAGTCTCGATGACGCCGATGTCTTGGAGAAGACTTTTTCTTGTGATGCTTCTCCTTTGACTTGGCCATAAACAGCTTCGCCTCGCGTTCTTTAAGGGCCTTCGGATTCATGTGCTGACACGAATCACAAGTCGAGACGTCGTGGTCGGAGCTCAAACACCAAAGGCAATCGGAATGAGGATCCGTCACCGACATCTTGCCTCCACACTCACGACAAGGCTTAAATCCAGACTTTCTCTGCGACATTATTTCCACAGAGAAAGAGTACGCAGCAAGATATACACTGTAACCGCAAGAGTAACAGTTGCTCCCTCGAAGATAACCGTTTCGAATGCACGGAAAAAAGGGAACTGACGTCTGCACGTCGTCGAGGACCTCTTATTGCCTGTATGACGTCAGACGGCGTCGCGTGCGAGACAGTGACGTCCTCGTCGACGTGCAGAGACTAGTAAGAAGATTTCCGTCAAATGCTGGCGCCATGGGAGTATTCATGAGGTGAGGAATCCACAGGTAGTTGTATCCATCAGAAAAGTCCAATAACGTTCATGTGCCAGTCGGTGAATAGACCAAGAAAAATCAAAATAACAGATGGTGGGAGGGAGAACATGGTGAAAGGCATACATACTTGTAAGGTCAGTGTCTGGGGATAGCAATGAGGTGGGGTGGGGGATACGGACCAAGACACCAGAACTCCAAATCAAAGGGCATGGCTGGTTGTCATAATATAGAGACCGTTCCTGTGAAAGCAATCCTCCTACTGTGATCTGGCACGATGGTGGAACAGCAACAGCAGAGCAAATACTCTAAAAAGTTCAAGGTCTCTTTGTGCAATGCACTTTCTGAATGGCCATGGTGAAGAATGAGGAGAGGGTCGTTGGGAATGTGACAGCTTTGGGTTTACAAAAGGATCCTATCAAATGGGGTCCAGGTGACTTCAACTGCTCCCCTACTCCCCAATTTGCTTAATATTTTCCGCTATATCTCTCTGCAATAGCAGTACTCCTATGTGTCAAGCTCTACTTTCTAACAGAAGGATCCGTGTGGTTGCATACCACTTGAAAGTTGATTGTGCAATAATCCTGCAATGGTGTGTGACCTTTTTGATAGTCTAATGTAAAAAGTTTTGATGTTGAAGTGAGCTACTGGCATGAGCTCTTCTTCTCTGTTGGGGTGATGTTTATCTTTAGAAATGACCCTTTTCCAAGGTCTCGCCTAAGACAGCAAATGTGCTGTTGCTTGCAAGACAGTTTGCTGAAGTACAGGGGTCTTAAACCTCACCCACTGCTTACCACGGGTTGGCTCTATCATCACTCATTTGGTTGCTTCCCATGTGCAGCGGTTGCCGCCACCACTGCCTCGAGTGTTTGGCCTCCCTGGAGCATGGCCCAAGTACTTGTGTCCTTCCACTGCTTGCGCTTTGGAAGTTACTTTCTTATTTTTTTGAAGAAGCACTCTACAGAGTGCTTATTTTACAGCTGGATCCCTAAAACTCTACCTCCCATTCATATGTTTGGTTGATCCCAACAACCCTTGCACCCATTGTATGTGGTGTTCCCTGGTACTCTCACTCCTGTTGTGTTACTCCCATGTACTCTCAGTCTCCTGGTCTGTGTTGCTTGGTGGTACCCTCCCTCCCCTTTCCTGTTGCTCGCTTGTGCCCTCCCTTCCATCTGCGCTGCTTTCTGGTACCCTCCCTCCCATGGTCAGCACTGCTCCCTGGTACCCTCGCTCTCATCGTCTGCGTGGCTCCCTAGTACCCTCCCTCCCACTGTACATGTTGCTTCCTTCCACTGCCTCCCCAGATGTCTGAGTTGCTTGCCGTCCCTACTCTGCTCCCGTTGATCGTGCCAATTGTAGGCCCTGTTGTCCATGTTGGTTGTCGTCCCTCCTACCCTCTCGTCGTCCGTGTTGCTTGTCGCCTCTCCTACCCTCTTGCTGTCTGTGTGGCTTGTTGTCCCTCCTACACTGTCACTGTCCATGCAACTTGTAGGCCCTGTTGTCCGTGTTGCTTGTCATCATTCCTACCCTCACAATGTCTGTGCGGCTTGTGGACCCCACTGCCTGTGTCTTGCTCGTAATCTCACTTTTCCGTGCCCTGCTCGTAATCCCAGTCCCCACTTGTCCGCGTTGCTCTTGCTCTCAGTCCCACTTGTCCGCGTTGCTCTTGCTCTCAGTCCCACTTGTCCGCGTTGCTCTTGCTCGCAGTGCCCACTGTCCGTGCGGCTCGCAGTGCCCACTGTCCGTGCGGCTCGCAGTGCCCACTGTGAGCACTAAGGGCTGCTCTGAATGGACCATTGGACAGGAGTCCCAACTCAAGGCAAGCCTTGGTAGAGCAGTAGAAAAGTGCTTACTGCACTATTATGAAAGGTTGGAACTAGACAGCTCATTTATCTGGGACCTTTGGAATTATGGGGAGCCCAAGGGGGCACACTGCGACGTTGATCCTTACTGTATGGTTGCCTCTCAGTCCACCATTACAGTGTCAACCGGACTCACTGAGAAAGTTGCGCAGACTGATACAGCTCACTGGACAGACAGAGGCATATCTGATCACACACCTCAAGCCACTCAGGAGACACATGTGGCAAGAGACAACACGCTAGACAGTGTCACTATTGAGGCTAATCTGCATGCTGATGGGTGTAAACTAGAATACAAGAAGGAAGGCACATAACTGAAAATGGTCCCAGTGGAATCCGGTGTAACAGACCTCTGCGGCCTGTGTAGAATTTTAATGAAAAATGCATATTCTTGAAGAAATTGCTGAAGATCCTGAGAAAAGGTTACATTACGGGCCTTCCCAAGAAGGCAGTGGGCCAGTCTAAGGATCTATCAAAGATTTCCATTGAAAGGGTGCATAAGGTGCAACCTCTAGATTCTAGCCTAAACTATTTGTAGAAAAACTGCTGAATTACAATGACTGAGGCCATAGCCTACAGAGAGTAAGACACACTGGTCTTACACACTATCAAAATATCATTATGTATATCTACCCTGACTATACACTTATGTACTCTTGGTGGTGAACAGAAAGCTCTGTGCTCTGGACCTCAATAAATTTTGCTATTTTTCCCACAAGACTATGCCAGAGAGAAAAGTACCACAGAATGACAATGAGTATCTGGACACCCTATAGTAATGGTCAACCAAGGAACAGACAGCGTTGAGAGAGGAACAGAAGATCTGTAAAAACACAGTCGGAGAAAGGCAAAACTATGCCAAGCGCCCAACTGACAGAAATGAAGCACAATTCATCACAGTGCAGCATGGCTCTGAGGTGCACTATAGATCTGAACTCTGACCAAGAGGATTCTGCAGCTAGTGCAACTGGAGAACCTTAGGTGATGCTATTGACTGGTTTGAACTTTGTTGGACAAGCATGTGACTGCTAACCATGCATCTTGTGACACTACAAGCTAGCCACCCATGCTAACTATATATCCCTATGTATTACTTTATTGAGCCACAGAAATCTATGCACACTAACTATCCCACATTATTGTAATACGTCAAAGAGGTGAAAAGCAGGGTATTATAGAACAGTGAAAAACATCCACTCTAACTTTCTTGAACTTGTTGGTAGAGTAGCTTATAACAATGCAACAATGTTTATAATATTTAAGTTCTGCTGTTTCTCTATTTTTCTTTTACATTTCATGCACAAATTTAGGGCGTAGTAGAAAGTCTGGAATCCACTGGATGGGAAAACAAAGCACCCTGTCAAGGGAGACGGCGGAGAAGAGGTGGCTCAGGGAAATATGTGGAAATGTGGTCTGGATTTACTGGGAGGATGGAATGCATGTGGGGTCACCTCTTTCACTTCCAGAAGGATTCATCAGTTGCACTGCCCAATATGACCATGCACTCGGCCCACCCTTAGAGCTAGACACAAAAAACTGGTGTTAGGCCCGGCATCTTTAGCATGATTTCCCCAATTTTTTTGCGTTCAGCTCTCCTGTTTTACTTCATTTTTGCTGACTCTTAGGATTGTGGGTCAGTGCAGGTGCACTCTGAAACATGGTAACATTGGCTTCTCCACGATTGGCATCTTTAATTTACCTGTAAGTCCCTAGTAAAGTGCACTATATGTGCCCAGGGCCTGCAAAATAAATGCAGCACTAACTTTGTCACCCACTATAGTAGCCTTTCAAATCAGTATTAGGCCTGTCACTGCAGAGCCTGTGTATGCAGTTTAAAGTGCCATTTAGACTTGGCAAGTGCACTCATTTGCCAGGCCCAAACCTTCCTTTTTGTTACATGTAAGTCACTTCTAAGGTAAGCCCTAGCTAGCCCCAGGATAGGGTGCAATGTATCTAAAACAATTGGACATGCACTATTAGGTTTAACTTGCCCAGATAGTGAAACACTCTTAATTTTTTGTTTTTTTTTCTATTGCAAGGACTTTCGATCCCATAGGTTAGCACTGGGATTACCTTCAAACATCTTTTAGCAGAATTTCCAATTGGGAATAGATAGAGCTATTGAGTTTGGAGTCTCTGGACTCACAATTTAAAATCACAACTTATGGTGAAGTCAGATTTTATATTGTTAGTCTGAAAATGCCACTTTCAGAAAGTTGGTATTTTCAGACTTAAACCATTGTGTGCCTTATCCCGTTTTAGATTACAAATTTGGGCTGGATGACTGCTATACTTTATGAATTCCATCCAGACAGACAGACAAACACAGGACACTCAACTGCATCTGCATTCATCTTCATACTGATGGGTCTTCCTGGACAGAAAGAAGGTGAGGGACAGACACACATTTCAGAAAGTGGTGTCCTGTCTCCACACAGAGCACTGATTACTCCCCACAGGTATCATGGCTGACAGGGCTAGGATGAATGGGACTTCATGGGACTCCTTTGATGTCTCCCCCAATTAAAAGCACTTTTAGGCTACAAGTACTGGACATCAAACTCCAGCAGATCAGATCTCCACTGGATCCAAGAACACTCTGCAAAGAAGAAAGACTGCTTTGCTGCTTGCAGGGACTGCCACTCTGCAAAGGCAATGCTGTGTTGGCCTACTGCTGCTGTTGTAGGAGGGACTGTCACTCTGCTACTTGCTGCGCTGCGCTGCGCTGCGCTGCTGCCTCTTGCCTGCAGTGAGAAGGATTGGACGTGCTCTCTGCATCATTTAACTCAAGAACCTCCAAGGGCTTGCTGGCTTGCCCCCATTCTTCTGCTGTCTCAGGGACATTAAAGACTGCTTGCAACTCTCCTGGTGTTGCTGGACTCTGCCATCTGCAAGTCCTACCCTAGCCTCAAGTGCCTCCTCCAGCACTGGGCCACAGAAGTGGATTTTGCAGCTACAAACTTCAAAAAGCAGGATATTGCCTCGAGTGAGGCAGAAAAATGTATGCATCGCTACTCCAACGGTGAAGCAGCAGCTGCCCTAGGACAAAGTAGGTTCTGTAGCCAGCCTACCCTTCATCACATCCAGCCCGGATTTTGGATTTGCACCAGTCCCTCCCGACCTCAAGTAATCTTTTGACTGCTATGGACTTCTAAGCTTTGCTTTCACAGTTAATCTTGAAACATTCATATCTTGAATTCTACTCATTGGATTTTTGTCATTTTGGTCTTGTTTTAGTCAGATAAATATTAACTATGTTTCTAACCTGGTATTGAATATTTTTGTTATGTCTTTCACTCTATTACTGTAATTAAGTATAGCACAAATACTTTACATATTGCCTCTTAAGTTTATCCTGACTGCTCCGTGCCAAGCTAATGGAGGGTGAGCACAGGTTAATTTAGGATGTGTATCTGACTTACCCGGACTTGGATTGTGTCTTCTACTTGGACAGAGTGTATACCTCTGCCAACTAGAGACTCAATTTCTAATAACTGGCAAGAAGTGTTTCTTAAACAATAGCGACCTGGAATGTTTGGGGTATGGATGATCCAGCTAAGCAGCAGAAAATGTATGTCTATCTGAAGCAAAGGAGGGGCTGATGCAGTCTTTCTAAAAGGATGTACATGTCCATGGTAGTGGAGGCACAACTCTCAAAAGCACTGGAAGGAACAGGGGTTCAACATAAGAAGCTCTGCATATTCAAGGGAGTGCTAATATGAGTGAAAGCTGGAGTGGCAATTTTTTACACACACAGAATGGTGGTCCTGAAGGCAGGTATCTCATGGGAAAGGAGAGACTGCATAGTAAACCCACTGCACTGTCTTTACACCCGATGTAGTCAATACAATTTGCTATTAGATTAGTTTCACAACTGCTTTTGGAAGCACATGTACCTGCAATACGGGGTGGAGACTAATTGTACAGCAAACCCAAAATGGGCATGGTCATTCCTGTTGCCGTCAAGAGCATACAGTGGCGTGACAGCAATACAATTCTGGGAATGAAGAGACAATTGGAATTTCGGAGATGTACGGCAAGACTCTCACCCCTTAGATAGAGAATATGCGTACTACATAGAGGTTTATGATTTACACACCAGGCTAGATGCATTACTTTTGTTATCACACGCAAATTGTTCAACTATTAATGCTGAATGCCAGAACACCACAATATTCAACCGTTCTCTCCTCCCACTGTCGCAGCTGCGGGGTAAACATTCCATCTGCATACTCTCATACACCTGCAACCACATGCTTTATAAGACCAAGCCTTCAAGGGGGAGATTCCAAGGTGTTTGTCCTATCCTCTCCCACAGAACCAGCATTTTTGTAAATGTACTAGCTGAGTGGCCTGTTTTTAATGGTTGCGGTCAACAATATATGTATAAAGACAGTATGCAGAGTGACCTGCCCTGCAGAAAGAGCCGAATGAATTGGGGAATAACATGCTCTGATTTAGTAAAGGGATGGTTCACAATGTCTCAGCTAGGGGAGACTTACTGAAATGCGAAGAAGACACGTTGCACTTAGAGAAATTCCGTGGCTGGGGATGACATGTGAAAGGGAATAGAACAGGTCTGATGTTTGCTCATCTAGTCAGAATGGAAGCTAATTACTGTGATAAAGGCAGGTAAATCGGGGAGATCAACTACTTACAGAACAACATTATCATGATAGTCATGGAGTATTATTCTTGGCTGTATTTGTCTACTCCTACTTCGACCATCTCAGAACTGGTGGCTTTTCTCAATAAGGTATGACTTCTGTCCCTCTCCTGAGATTTTAGGAACAGTCTAGATTACGTCCTTACACCTGGACACATTAAGAGAGCCATGCAGTCACTGAAAGCAGTTAAGATGCCAAACGATGCATGAAGGCCTGTTGCTTTCTCAACTTTTTGATGTACATAGGCCATAGGAAGCTAAGAGCCTGCTGTGTACTCATCCTGAGACACCTTAAACAAGTCATCCTAACACCCCCACTGTCTCTGCTGAACACAGATCACAACATTTTAGGTAAGGTACTAGTGACCAGACTACTGAATTTCTACCAGACTAAGTCAACCAGGACTTAAGAGGTTTTGTTCCTAAAAAGGAACACCTCTACAAATGCAAAGATTATTTCACTTCATGAACAGCCTTCCAAACATTATGTTCTCTACAGCATTAATAGACACTGCAAAGGCATTTAATACATTAGAATGGAACACTATTTATGTGAGTCTCTGGAGCGCATTAAATTTGTTGCACACTTCCTTCACTGGATTAAACTATTCTATGCACATGAGGTGAGACAGGACATGGTATATCCCAGGAATGGCTGACTCAGAGAAGCACACAGCAGGGTTGTCCCCCACATGCTCCTGCTATTTGCATTGACAATGGAGCCACTTCCTTGGCATCTAGGGAGAACCCAGAGACATGAGGATACGCTGGGGCATAGCATGAGACACCACATTGCACGCTATACAAGCCACACACTCTTATACAAGAGCAAGCTATGATCCAAAATAGCCTTATTTAATCAGGTAGTTCAAAGATATGGATGCTTCTCTGGCTTACAAATTAACTCGACCAAATCTTGGGTTTATCATTTGAGGCAGGGCAGGATTGATTACTCTACTTGCTAAATGACTGTACATTGCAGTTGGCTCTGGATACCTTTAAGTATTTAAGACTCACGATATAGCATAGACCTGAAAGTCACTGGGAGAACCGTATGCGAGCAGTGGCATCACTATGTGGCTTGATATCGTTCTGGCTCAGATAGAAATTATCACTGAAGAGACAAGTTGTTTTGACAAACATGGTTGTACTTCTCAATAAGACAAACAGAAGGCTGAGGGTATGAATACCGCACTTCACCACATTGTGGGATATTTTCGACTAAACCAAAGAAAACAATGCAGGAGACTTGAAGAGCAGCCCTTCTAGTCTCCAGAAACCCAGATACATTAAAAAACTGGCCGGATGTGGCACGATATGAAATCCATACAATTAGTGTAGAGTTTGAAGATGGACTCTGTGTTTTGAAGATGGTTTTAGTACACATCAGCTGGATGCAGTACAAGATGAAATTGGATCATCTGCTTACAATCAACAACAATGAGTCTAGTGTTTATTTAAAGATGGCCAACGTGTTTTGAAAGTGGTTTTAGTACACTTTTTTTTTGAGGCACCTCCATTTTGTGTTCCTCTGTGCATCTCCCCAGTGTCCTGATACAGCCCAGTGTTCAAGGATTGCAAAAAGACCTAGGTAAGGAGCCCAAAGATATTTTCTAGTTAAATAGTATTAATTGTTCAAAAAGTGTTTGTATTACTGTGGACTCTCTGTGTTTTCAGGCAGCCTGGCCTGTTTTAAAGTGGTGTTTGTTTAACAATCGTTTTTGCCGTGACTGTGGGAATTCCCTTGCTAGTTTGTGGCTCCCCCCCTTTTTCCCCCCCTCTGCCCCCCTTTTTTCACCCCTATTCTTATTAAAAAGACTACATACATCTTTCAGAGTGGGGTTTTAGGAGACTGTTTTTAATCTGTTTGTGTGATCTAAATTGTGCTTAAAAGCTGTCTGCCCCCCTGTTTTTTTGCCTTAAAAAAGCCCGATTTTTAGAGTGTGCGCCCAGAACTATTGCAGTGTTTGTCTCTTAAACAATCTCCCCCTTACCTGGAAAGTAGACTCTGCTAGCTCGGAAGTGTGGATTCAGCCTGTCTGTATCCAAGGAGATACTGAATAGAGCAGCAGTAGCCTCCCCCCAGGCCACAGGGACTGGACTTTAGTTAACTTGCTCCTTATATAGGTTCCTCGTGGTTGTTGCATATGCTGTTGTGATTGTTTTTTGGGAGGTGGTGTTTCATTGGTTGCTAGCTCCAGGGATGCAGTTATGATTGGTGGATAGGGCTAGGATTTCTGATTGGCTGTTGGTTCTAGGGCTGTGATTGGTGGATAGGGCTAGGATTTCTGATTGGCTGTTGGTTCTAGTGCTGTGATTGGTGGATAGGGCTAGGATTTCTGATTGGCTGTTGGTTCTAGGGCTGTGATTGGTGGATAGGGCTAGGATTCTGATTGGCTGTTGGTTTTAGGGCTGGGGCTGTGATTGGGGGTCAGGAAATAGGGCTGTGACTGGTGATTATGGCTGGGTCTCCCATTAGTTGGCTAAATCAGGGTTTAAAATCGGATTGGCTAGGGTTAGGACCAGCTTCTTATTGGCCAGTAGGGCTATAAAAGGCTAGGAATCAGGGCATCTGAGCCCGGGCGTCGAGGCAAAGGGCAAAGAGGACAAGGGCAGTTGCCTGTTTGGGCCTGTTATGGACAGCTAGGGACTAGAGACTAGGGCCAGAAATGCTGCCCAATTCACATTCCACCAGGAGTGGTTTCTACCCCAACACATCCCTCAACATGCAAACACATTATCTGCAAAGATATCCAACTCATGCATCACAAACTGACCACAGACATATTGCATTGCCCCACCACCCAACACAATACCCTACATACAACACATATACACATACACCCCATAACTACTACAGTCAAACACCTTCATTCTCACAGCAAACACTACTCTGTCCCCTCCCACTAACACTACCTGCCACCACCCACACAATACAAAACTACAACATACAATTCTCTCAGTTTCAGTCTCCCAGATACACACTCCCTACTCATACTAACCAAAAACACTATCCGCTGTTCGCTTCACACAGACCGCCTGTCTTCATAACAATGCCCAAACCCTGCCTTCAAACACATCATCTACAAACACTCTTCCCCTCTGCTCACCAATTACACACAACCATACAATCCCCACATTTCACTCCACCACACATATTACCTCTTCCAGTCATCTCAACTAATACTTATCTCCCTGACAGACACCCATCACCTCTTACACACCTCGAACATTCATCTCCAAAACACATCAACACCCCATCTAAAACTCAAATTCCACTTAACAGCACTAACTCACATACAAGTCCCTCACCAAAAACAACTACACCAATAGCCCCTCTCATTATTCCACAAAAACAATACCGACCACAAACATCAGCACATCAAAGCAACACAATCTTACATTACACTCATCATCATACCCACTCTCACCCCCAAGACTACACAAAGGATACAAATTCCACCCTATCTCCACCCCTACCCCCCCACTCTTCACAAACACCTACCACAAGCACCCCATCCCAGCAACCTTCATTCACTCGCCTCTCCTCCATTGCACAATTTAGAGCCTTACATCATGATCCACATGCTCCTCCACCACCCCTAACCCATACTCCATCCACACTAAACAAACACAAACAAAATAAAAAACATGCCACTCATAGCAACCTCGCATCCCCTTGTTTGTTTCATAATAAAACTACCCTACAAAAAACACTACACTCCTCATGGCTCTCTCAGCCACCAAGTCCACCACCCACACACACAGACCCAACAAAATGCCTCCTTTACCTGCTGGAAGAGGAACACTATGTTGAAAAGCAAGACTATTGTGAGCCTCAAACAGTTAACACAACTAGCAACACTCCTGCTTCAAGCTCACATTATACTACTTACCCTTCTACTAAACAAAACAACACTACCACTAACACACCCTATCTAAACTGCCAGCTCATAAATGCTCGATCACTTTCAAAAAACAAGCACCATATCTACGACCTGCTCACAGACACACAACCTGACTTACTATTCATTACGGAATCCTGGTTGGGAGATGACATGGCACCAGTATTGCACGAAGCCCTTCCTCCGGGCTATCAAACCATCACACAAAAGCGTATAGGCAAGAGAGGAGGTGGACTAGCTATTATATTCAAACAGGCAATAAACCTCAGTAAAACAGACAACATCTCCATACAAGGTTGTGAAGCCCTCCTTACCAGATGCCACCCTACTCCAACTTCCACCTGTAACTTTCTCCTCCTTTACAGACCTCCACCTAACAACTCCACTTTCCCAGATGCCTTTCTTGACATAGTCTCAAACCTTATTACACTATACTCCAATCTATGCATTCTTGGGGATCTAAACATTTGGTTTGACAAACCCAATATGCCCCATCCAAAAGCTATCACCACTGGCCTACTCGCATTGAATCCACATCAGATTGTACACAATCCCACACACATCGCTGGTCACATCCTAGATGTCATTTTTGCTAAGCCTGAACTCGTTACTATTCATAGCATCACACCAACCATTATTAAAGAAAACAAATCTAGACCCGCAAGACCCCAACAACTACAGACCAATCACAAATGGACCTTTCCTGGGCAAATTGATAGAAAGAGCAGCCTTCGCCCAGATGTCACAATTCATTGAAGACAATTCTATACTTTCAGACTTCCAAACTGGATTCCGCCCAGGAAGAAGCACTGAATCGGCACTCATGGCAATCTGGGACGATCTTAAAAACACAGTTGACCGAAATGGAGTTGCTGCACTACTTCTCTTGGACCTCTCAGCTGCCTTTGATACGGTTGACCATGACACCCTAACTCAAAGACTCCACGAAGCCGGCATACAAGGGATTGCTCTCGACTGGATTACTTCCTATCTCCAAAAAAGAGCAAATATCATCCACTCACCCCCCTTCTCATCCGAACCCTACCTCACAAAAACAGGGGTCCCCCAAGGGTCAATCATCTCACCTTTGCTTTTTAACATCTACATGATATCTTTATCAGAACTGATCAATGATTTCCATCTCACATGCTACAACTATGCAGATGACACACAAATACTACTTCAATTAGAAGACCCCAAAAACATTGAAAACTCACAAACCTTCAGTTGCCTCAGAGCCGTTGATCAGTGGATGACCTGGAGCCATCTCAAACTAAATACTTTCAAAACTGAATTACTCATATGTGGTGACTGGAAACATTATGACCCTCTGTGCATCTGGTCTGACGATCTCGGACCACCTCCTCAATTATCCAAGGAAGTGAAAAACCTAGGAATCACCATGGATTCCAAACTAACTATGAATGCCCAAGTAGACAAATTAGCACGCACAAGCTTCATCACCTTAAAGACTTTACGACGCATTTTCCCCCACCTCGGATTTCCACACAAGGTGCAAGCTACTATCTCACTTGTATTATCCAAACTGGATTATGCCAATAGCCTCTACCATGGATCATCTCCATCTGTTATGAAAAAACTACAACGTATCCAGAATTCCGCAGCCAGGCTACTACTACATATAAAGCCGCAAGCCCACATCTCCCCTGCCTTGAGAGCACTACACTGGTTACCCGTTGCCAGAAGATGCACTTTCAAGCTGCTTTGTATCACCCACAAAGCTATACATGGAACAGGACCGCTTTTTATCAGAAAGAAAATTACCAAATACATCCAACAAAGAACCCTCCGCTCAAGACTGGCACCCCGCCTTAGAACACCACCATACAAGAAAAAGACTGTAGGTGGTACATCCTTCTCCGTCCAAGCAGCCAAACTATGGAATTCATTACCCCCAACTATAAGAGCCACAGATAACTTTCTTGTTTTCAGGAAACTACTCAAGAGTTGGCTCTTTCCTTCATAACCACCTTTTTCAAACAACTATGAACTGCATATGCCTATGTGGATAATTATTTTTTACAGATTATATGTATATTTCTATTTATTTATAGTTTCTTTGGAAAATATGTATTGCTACTGTCATAACAATAAAATACACACACACTCTTTTAAACCTGTCTGACTAAGTATTTTTTACCCATGATTCTAATTATGTATTGTATGTGCATATGTGTGTGTATTCATGTGTGTGTATTCATGTGTGTGTGTGTATAAATATATATATATATGTGTATATGTTGTTTCTGTGCCTGGCATGTTTGTGGATCATTGCATGGCTCCTGGTTTTTCAGGGTTGTTATACTAGATACCTATGAATTTCTGCTCTCTTTTTATCACACTTATCTACTCATCACTCTTATGTCATGTCTCTATCAAACTATCCTCCATTCTCACTCTGACTCATCCCAAATCCCTTCGACCACTTTCATCTCCTAAATGTCTCTGCCTAAGCTCTTCCCTCCACCTCCACATCTAACTCACCAAACCTCACTCTACCTCTGTGACCTCCCACACAACCCTACTAAATTCTCCTGCATTCATCTCACCCTGCTACTATGCTCTCCCTAACCCTTCCACATCCTCTTTCCCCTCCGCCCCCCTTTTATTCATCCCAAGCCTTTGGATTGAGTAAATGAAGGATAAACTCCCAATTAACACTTCTGGATTTCTTTCCTCCTCCACCCCTCCATTACTCCAGTCAATCTAACTAACAAACTCTCATATCCGCAACTCAAATTAACTCATAATAATACTAAAACTGTACTCATTATTAAATTATACTAATCCATCACTAATTCTTGTTGGGTACCGGAGTAGCGTGCTACTCATCGAAAAGCGCTTCGACGCCTCGTCAGGGGTAGTAAGCGCTATATAAATACGATTACAATACAATACAATACAATACACTGGCTGGATGTGGTATGAGATGGAATTGGGTCGTCTGCTTACAATCAACAATAATAATAAGATAGTTTCCATATGTATACCTCGGGGGCACATCATGCCGTAAAATGTACAGACATTCAAAAACTGAGAAAATGACATATGGGCTTGAAGTGGTGCGGACATTATCTATCCTTTCATCATGGCCGGGATATCGGCTGGGAGTTTGAATGAGATTTGCGCTGGCCCAACAGGTGCTAGTAATCATACCTTTGATATAAAGATGGACGTATGAACACTTGGATTTCTCTATTGATTTTGTCATGACGGGATGCCCGATGTCAGCGTGAAAGCATTTGAGACCTTAGATGCAAGGCTGGAAATGTATTATAGACATATTAGAAGACTAAGGGCCTGATTACAACTTTGGAGGAGGGTGTTAATCCATCCCAAATGTGACGGATATCCTGCCCACCGTATTATGAGTTCCACAGGATATAATGGACTCTTAATACGGCGGGTGGTATATCCGTCTCATTTGGGACGTATTAACACCCTCCTCCAAAGTTGTAATCAGGCCCAAAGTGTTTTCCGAACTTCCCTCATATGCAGTAACTTTAATCAAGGCTGGGGGTGGCAGCTAAGAACTAGGCAATGTTTATGCTTAAGTTGGTTGTATTGAATGCCACGTTTATAAAGGATGGTGGCGTCATAAGCACACATGGGTATTTTGTAAGGATAAGCGATTTATTTGGAATGGTTGATCTATTTTCTTCTTGCTATTCATTACTTTGTTCATAAGATCTCAATGCTTGTTATTTGTGGATCTTTATCCTGTAGTCTGTGTATTCATGCTTTGTAATGGTTACAAAATCAGGTGATTAATAAGTGGGAGTGGTGTTACTTGGTCTTTGTGATAAGAAAATAACAAATCAAGGCAGACAGGATTACTAATCTACGGTAACATTGTCCCACACGATCAAATGGTTTTGAATACCAGTGTCCCAGGTGTTAAAAATGGCACTGATAAGCTTATCCGATTGTCGATCAATGGGTACAAATGGAGAACTTATATGACAATGAAAACATACTAAAGTTGTGAAGAACGTCTGCTTGGATTTGTGATGTTGTTGAAGGTACGATAAAAGATATTGATCATATTGTGAACATGTTGACGTGTTTCTTTGAAACTAGCTGCTTACAGTAGAATAATTTACATATACACAGGGTAACCCAATAGTAACCCGAAGGACCTGGGTTGATCATAATACAAGACTACATTGGTCCATCCGGAGAACATTTCTCATTGATAGATGTTCAATTAATGATCCATACCGGAAAGGAACTATATTCTGAACATGCAGCACAACATGACAAAACGCAAATTACTCCATATTAGAAAATATACACTTTTAAATATTCCTTACGTGATTCTAAAATTCCTACCACATCAAAACCGAAAAGCGGACAAAAACATATTTGTGCAAAAGAAAAGTGCTCATGATTGAAAAGTGGAAAGATAAACAACCAATCTAAAAGAACTTCAAATTAGGAGGCCTGTTGGTTGACCATTTATACAGTTACGTCAAACTCGTTTTTTCCTGGTCTTATTCCCCTAATGAATATTGTCCTCAACTTGACTTAATAAACCAGTCCAGGCTAAAACATTATCGTCAACGTTTAGACCCAGTAACAACAATAGGGCCAATTCGGTGCTATAAGGCGGGTCTTCATCAGGAGTCCGAGGTAGGGAAGGTCCATACGCTTCAGTTTAAGGAGAGACATTAATGCCAACTTCTAATATATGTCTTTTCAAACGGATCTATGATATATGAATCACCTCCATATCCAACATCTACATCATAAAGAAAAGGGGTGTATTAGTCACCACGGTCCCACTTTTCTCCTTAGGGTCCCGGGCGGCGTGTCAAAGTTACTCGTTCCCCTCCACAGACCAAGAAACCAAGACAGAGGTTTTAGAATCGCGTAAGGAATAATTAAAAAGTGTATATTTTCTTATATGGAGTTATTTTGTCATGTTATGCCGAGTGTTTAGAATATACAGTTCTTATCTTGTATGGATCATTAATTGAACATCTATTGATGAGAAATGTTCGCTGGATGGACCAATGCAGACTTGTATTACAGTAGAATAATAGCATACATGAATCATCAATATTCCTCAATAATAATGATTTATTTCGCTACATCAAATTGATTCAAGTATGTCCTTGTACCTTGCTTCTAAGAACATGAAAGGTTGAAAGCATACTACATGATGTGTAAAGTGAGTGAAATTGAGCAATAGGACTATTTTTATAGTACATGGATAATATATTGTTTGGTGAGTACAAACGAGATTACTCCACTTGGTTGATAACAGTTATAATAGATAAAATAAAGAGAAATGTTTTATATAAGGATACTCATTAGGGCCTCTTTAGAATAACATGTTCCAAATGAATTATGAGGGTAAGAAGACTGGGAACCACCATATATAGGGTAGGAGAGGTATCTAACATGTAATAATAGGTTTATTTGTTTATGATTTTTGGATACTATGGCACAGTCATATTTCGGTATAAATAATTGTGATATTGTGGTTACTAATATGAGATTCTGTTGGAAACGATCAAAGGGAATGGCACTGTGTTGTGAAGAATTGGAATTCTGCAAATATGTGAATATTTTATATTTTTTGCAAATGAGAAGGGAAGTTTTAATGTGTGTGTAAATTTGGTGTTTTTAATATAATGCACACATATATGTTTGTATTTATACACATATTTGTAAGTTTTTAGCCCTGAAGAAGTCTGTGAGGATGAAACGTGTTGGCTAAAACGATTTGAAGAAAAGGATGTTTTTGGAAAATATACAAAGAAAAAGGAAAATGTTTTACTAAGAAAGAAGTCTTAGGAGTCTGTGCCATCCATATCGGGAACTGAACTTTATGGAACATTTTGATTATGTTATATGGTCTATGCCGGTGCAACGTCTTAGTTGAACAGGGATATGGAATTTCATAAAATATCTACTTGTCCATGGTACAGGTTGCTTCTTAAACTACTTGTCCTGTAAAAAAAAAAAATCTACTTGGCCTTTTGGTGCCATGTAGTGCGGCGACAAATTATGGCAGCAATCCCATTATATAAGAGCTCTGATAACAGCCTCTCTGATTATGCCAGGGCTACTACTATAGTAGGGTTTGAATACTTGCAAGTTCAATCCCTACTATAGCAATTTCTTTCTTCTGCCACCTTTCCGCAGGTCTACATACTGGGGCTGGAGGAAGCAATAGTTCAAGGGCTTGAATGCCTTTGAGGATGCAAACCTACTAACTTGCATGTTTTAAGGATTTTCACCAGCTCTTCTATAAACTTTTGTCATGATGAGAAAGGTTGGATATGTACTCCTGACAATGAAAGAAGTAAAGGTTCTTCCAGGGTTGGGAAAAAAGTGGTTGGAAGGAAAGTGGACTTGTAAATGCTCAACAGATTTTCTCATGAGCAAATATACACATGCATATTTGCTCGTGCTAAAATACAGTTCACAAATATTTTACGATTTCCTGGTCCACTTCTGCAAGTTCTTGTGAATTTGGGGACCCCCTGCAAAGAACATGGAGGCCCCCTTCTCCAGACTCACTCAGGGCAGGTGCTGTGCTGAGGGGTCCACCTGGAGGGGGGCTGAGGGGCCTTTGTTACGCCACTGGTGGCAATGTGTGCTGGCTGTCATCAGCAAAACGGAAAGTGTGATCAGGAAGAGAGAAAAGGATGAATCTCACCTAAAGGTTTCCCTTGATGTTGCACAACGGAATCTGCAGTCCCACCTTTCACACCTACCATCCCCAAACCACAGTATTCAGGGAGGCTAATTAGGAGCTCCTTGTCAAGCATGGGGACTAACAATTTCTAAATGAGCCTTGACTTCAATCCCCTTACTTCAGTGGCTAGGTCTCCTCCCTCCAGGTTCAGGAATGTCAACCAAAAACTTTCAGTGTCTGGGAACCTCACATAGATGTTGTGCAAGAGGCCAGGTCTGGGTATCCAAAATGGATCCCACACGGGTTCATTACTCTGGCTCACTCACACACCATGTATGAACTACGCTGCCTAGACACACACACAGAACCATGCACAATATACACTTGGGAGGTTAGTGCCAGGAGTCGTGAAAGAGCTCAGAAGCTGAACTTTACATAAGTTGACCTACATGCCTCAATTCTAGTGAAAGATAAAAAAGCCTGGTCACAGCTATGGATTTACAAAATACTATACACTGTCATCAATGCTCTGTGTCCTAAACCAATGATGGAGGCAGTAGTCCATTGACAATGGGTCATGCTTGTTGCTCCACTCCATGTCAGAGGACAAGACCATGTATTAAAAATGCTGTAAAGTATGAACTGCTCTATGCTTCTGTGCTGTCTAGGGGCAACTGAATGCCTAAGTTCGACCTCCCAATAAAGATTTTCACTCGCCTTAGTGAGATACAAGTGCTTCAAAACAGGAACCACACATTTTTATGACTCATTTCTCTGGAACACGCTCATTGTGTTCCTACCAGTATCAAAGCAGACACTGTGGATGATCAGTGTGCACACCCACTAAACGTGCAGTCTGAATTTCAACCAAATACCGTCTGTTTGTTGCTTACCGGCTTCCTAAACTGCGTTTACTTTCCCTTTCTTTTCCGAAAAACTTTCTGTGGCAAATGCCAGTCACAGGCAGCAAAGATCAAAAGAGTTTGTTGTCCGAGCATTCTGTTTTATTCCGTTTTGCATCTGAACCTCAATGCTTGCAGTAGATTGTTCTACTCTTCGGGTCCTTAATAAGAATGTTTGTATTTGAATTGGACAGTTGGGCTGGAGACACTGTGGAAAGAGAGAGTACCAATGTGCACTGCTGAGGCATCTCACATTATTTATGTTAAATTAAAATAATTCCTACAAATTACTTATTGTGTCTGTAGCTCCTTACTACAACAACAATTTATTACCAGAGCTAATATGGATTTCAGCTGTTTAAAGGAGGACTCCTCACTCAAGTAGGACTGTTTAGCCTGCTTCGATGTTGTGTCTTGTCACCAATGCAAGTACTGTACATATATGAACTTGCACCGAGGTGATTTACTACTTTATGACTAGCGCGGAGCTACTACACTCACTATTAACCTCTGCAGGGCGCACGCTATGGAAAGAGCTTGCCAGCCTTTAATTTTAGCCTCCATGACGCTTTTGTTGATGTAGGAGAGCACACTGGGGAAACGTTCTGGCTAGCGTTCTTACAGACTATGGGAGCTGACTATTACACACTAGCGCATTCACCTTCTTTAACCGTCCACAGGGATTCATTGCTTCTCTTCATCCCAGGGCTAGTGTCTTGCTGCACAGGTGCAGTGTTCCAACAGAGCAGTAACGCCAAACTGTTACCGTCATGTTAAAAGTATTCATGTCTGCTGTACAGGCTCAGATGAGGACCAGCTTATTTGAAACCAGAGCTATCATCCAAATGTCTGCGGGCTCTAAATTGAACTTGTTCCTGTTTACACTCTCAACTGAATTGCACTTACATTCATGTAGGTTTGTTCCTTGTTTAATAATAACAAACCAGACTGAACAAACCAATTATAACAATAATCAGATAAAAGTACAAGACAACAAATTCAATTGTTGATGTATATATTTTTTGTTCATAAAATAATACATAAGCATTAAAACACCAAGTGTGAAATAGTGAAAAGGTGTGGATTATGCAGTGCTCACAAAATAGAACAGGATACAAACAAAACATTACAAAAACTGTAGCACAGTGTACATTTCCCAAAAGTTCTTTAGGGTAGCCTTACATCAAAGCTAATACCTCATACATCAAAACGTAGTCCTCAACCATATAGGGGATTTATGTTGGCGTTCCGGCCCCACACCAATAAAGGGGTCTCTTCAGGACACAGTCATCCACCTCACACACCACCATGATGTCCCGGTCTCCTATCTGTAATAGATGTAAAAACAAAATATAAGACCCCAGATTGGTTCACCCACATGAATGTGCAGTCAGAATTTAATCTGAATGATCATATCGTATAACTTCAAGCTCAGGAGCGGGTCCATAAAGAAAAAACAGTGCATCATTTTTGCAATTCTGACTGCTGTGGGTCCTTAGTACGCCTCCCTGAACTCACTCCTTGCTTCTAGGATTCATATCACATGATGAACAATTGAGTTGGTTGTCCAGCACTTATAGCTGATTATTGTTTCAGAATGGTTTATTATTGAATAAGAAATAGACATACATGAATGTAATTGCAATTCAGTTGAAAGTGTAACCAAGAATAAGTTAAATTCAGAGCCAACAGACCTTTTGAATGATAACTCTGGTTTCAATTAAGCTGTGGGACTTGTTATGTACTGATTGTTCTTTACCCATGTTCCATGGGCATATTGGGTGGTCCTTGTTGAATATACTGATGAGGAACCGTGCAGCAATCACAGAAAGATGCTGCCATTTTAAGAGAGCCTGTTGTGTTTAGCAGTGGATGACTCTCCTAACAAGTATACGCCATTTAGCCACTGCAAATTTCAGAGTGCTTAATATTCCTCCATCGTTTTGGCAGCCATGCAGGATGCGTGCTATAAGTGTTGAGGGCAGTATCACTCATTATAGCACAGAAGGTGATGTAATCCTTATTTATTGTGCATTCTATTTACAGTAACAAGCACACTTTGGATCTTGCTAATAATGGCTTGTCATGTAAAGAGCATGTCATCAGTGACGAACACACTTTATAAGTTATTGCTTGTCACGTCAGGCTCTTTACAGAACATAACCCCAGTGACAGGCATACATACTGAACATTTCATTATCACAGTGACTAGAATATTTACCTGTGTCAGTTATCTACTTATACTGCAATTAATAGCATTATTGAACTTTTTAATGGTTAAGATTTTGTGATCAATGTTTCTTAGTTTTTAAAAGCAATCAATCGATTCTTATATAGCACAGCTTTTCACCCACTAGGGGGTCTCCAGGCGCTGTAGGGGCAGGGCAGGCAGCTGCTGGGGGGTCTTGGTTGAACAGCCAGGTCTTGAGTTGTTTCCTGAACTCTTGCAAAGAAAGGCAGGTTCGTAAGTGAAGGGGTATGTCGTTCCAGGCCTTGGGTGCGATGTAGGAGAAAGATCGTCCTCCGGAACGACTGCGTCAGATGAAGGGGACTTGAACCAGGGCGAGGGAGAAGGAGCAGAGTTCTCTTGTGGAAGTGAAAGCAGTTGTTGAGATAAGAGGGACCTGCATTGTGGAGGGACCTCTAGGTGTGGGTGAGGAGCTTAAAGAGACATCTCTGCTGGACGGGAAGCCAGTGGAGCACTCCGAGGTTAAAAAAAAAACTCATCTGTGCATAGTTTTGTTTATCATTTGTCACTGAAATTTAGGCACTCTGTGATATATTTATCAATAGCAATAGTATTTGTTTAGAAATTTAACCAGAATATATATTGTCAACGAAATGCAGTCAGTTGCTCCTCTTCCATAATTTCAATTTGCCTATAGATCCACTGGTCAGATGGTCAGTTTGGTTTGATGCATTGAAACAGATTTAGGTGCAATCGAGACATCCAAGTTTAAAGTCGAAAGAAAACAATGTCTATTATTACACTGTCGAGGGTTTGAAGGGATATCCACATTCAAACATTTGCCTGAATTGGTGTTAGATGAAGATGATGTGCTTGACAAGTACCAGGATACTGTCAAAAATCTCCAAATGAGATTTGATTAAACTACTAAACTGAGTTGTTTAAAGACAAAGGTTTTTTACGTGTAAACACAGGCTAGAGGAAGACATGAACACTTAAATTATATCTCTGTGCAGACTAGCCTCAAGAGTGTCTGTTAGCGGAGTTCACAGATCAGTTGATTAGTGATCAGTTTGTTTGCCAGTGCAAGGGCAAGCAGATCAATAAAAAAATATTATCCTTGTAAAATACATCCTTGGATGAAGTCTTCAAGACTGCAAAGAGTATTGAGATTTTGCAAATCTCAGTAAAGGAAATTGAGAAGGGAACTGGAGTCAGTGAATATAGTTAGGTCTGGTAAGTTTCTCTGAAAATGACTGACTTTCACATGAAAAATAACAGTTACAAAGGTTAGCCTGCTAAAATGGAAGCACCACCAACTATCATGCATTTCAGTCCAGCTACAAATGTCACTTGCAATTATTGTAAGAAAGTAGGGCATTTTGCTAAGGTCTGCCAGAGGAGAAACAATAATGCACTTTGATCTGTGGCGTCTGTGACAAGAGTCAGGTTGTGATGACGACTTGGGGTCTGACATTGAAGGTTTGAATGATTTGGTACTCAGAGTTGGTAACAATGACTCATGTTCTGGTAACACTCACAGCCATAGGAAGAGTGGTCCTGTTTCAGATGATTCTGCATCCTATGTTGATCCCATTGTGGACATTTATGTAGGTGATAAAACATTAAAATATTTAGTGATTCAGGAGCAAGGATCCCCATTATCACCCAGAAGTTATTCATGAACACATGGGAAGACTGAAGTCTATTTTTCCCTTATCACTCATTTGTGTCCTATGATGGGCTTAAGATTGAGCTCCTAGGGTACTTGGAGGATATAATTAAATTTAAAGGACGGAAGATAGAAGGTAAAATCTATGTGGCCATAAAGGGTCTAAATTTTCTAGGGTGGTTTCACCAGGGCCTATTTGGGATGGTTCTCAGACCTGGTCACAAGGAACAAGTTCTGGTCGTGGAATGTGACTATGTTACAGAGGACTGGAGCCGTAAGTTTCCTGAAGATTTTGCTGACACCCTGGGTAGTATCAATGGATTTAAACACAAGATCAAGGTGAAGGAAGGAGCTGTCTCGGTCAGGCACAACTTATGTGGAGTACCGTTCAGTTTAAGAGATGCTCCTGAGGCAGATCTCAAAACGTAGTGTGAGCAAGGGATCACTGAACCAATTGAGTCAACATCATGGTTGTCCTCATTAGTCGTTGCACGTAAACCTAGTGGGCAACTAAGTATGTGTGTTGATTTGAGATCACTGAAAAAAATGTAGGTTGACTGTCATCCATTGCCTCAAATAAATGACATGTTCCCCTACACTGTAGAAGCAAGTCTTTTTTTCCCAAAACTTTAACTTACCTCTGCATGTCACCAAGTAGTTTTGCAACCAGAGTCAAGACATTTCACAGCCTTTATCTCCCCTATAGGTACATTCTAGTATTGCTGTATGTTGTTCTGTCTTGCTTTGGTGGCATCAGTATTCTAAACAATCATGTGTGACATGTTAAAGGAGGTGCAATATGATATGGTGACTTTTGCTAAAGATGTCATACACAACACCATTCTAGAAAAGGTTCTCAAGATTGTCAGGAAGTATGGTGTTCACTCAAAAGAGAGAAATGTCTATTATTTTGCAGTGAGGTAGAATACTTGGGACAGATTTCAAAAGATGGCATCAACCCCTATGCCGGTATTGATTAAGTCCATTGTAAAAGCCCCTTCTCTTGTTGAAAAGTGTGGTGTCAAGGCACTTCTAGGGCTGTGTTAGTTCTACTCTTAGTTAATTCCGGAGTATGCATCCAAACTAAGATCCATCAGTAATCTTCTCAGAAAAAGTTCCTAGTTTATTTGGGTTGGGGCACGTTCTGAAGCCTTTACTTGGATTAAGTCTCAACTGGGTAGCAGCAAGGCTCTGAAACCATTTAATCCCTCTTTACCATGTTGCATCACTAGTTCAGACTGAACTTTTTACAAGTTCTGAGGCATAAAGAGAGTCAAATCAACACTTTGAAATCAATTGACAGTACACACCATTGGGTTACACATTAAATCTTGGAAACAGAAATTCAAATATTTATTACATATTCAAAGCCAGGCTTATGTAAATGAGTCCAGCGGTGTGGAATTTATTAAAATATCTACTTGTCCACGGGACAGGCTGCTTCTCAAATCTACTTGTCCTGTAAAAAGATCTACTTGTCCCTTTGGTGCCATGTAGTGTGGCGCCAAATTATGGCAGCAATCTCATTATGTAAGACCTCTTATAATAGCCTCTCTGATTATGCCAGGGCTACTACCATAGTAGGGCTTGAATACTTGCAGTTTCAATCCCTACTGTAGCAATTTCCTTATTTTTCCACCTTTCTGCAGATCTGCATACCGGGGCTGGAGGAAGCAGTAAGCAATAGTTCCAAGGCTGGAATGCCTTTGAGTCTGCAAACCTACTAACCTGCATGTTTTAAAGATTTTCACCAGCTTCTCTCTAATATTTTCCCATATTAAGAAAGGTTGGACATTTACTCCTGACAATGGCAGAATTAGAACTTCTGCTAGGGTTAGGAAGAAAGTGGCTGGAGGGAAAATGAACTTGCAAATGCTCAATAGATTTTCACATGAGAAAATCTACACATGCGTATTTACCCATGCTAAAATACAGTTCACAAATATTTTATAGGGGTACGACATATACCATGGGTGAACTTTTGTGACTTTCTTTAAGAATTTGGGGCCACATGTAGGTAGGTTCATATTTGCGACCCGCAAATTGCGAGTCGCAAATCCGAATGTAGGATGGTGTCCCTGACACCATCTGTGATTCGCAAGGGCTTCGCAAATGCACACCTCATGAATAATCATGAGGTGGGTCGCAATTTGCCACCCCCTTGCGAATGACGGCCTCACAGGGATGGTGGCCTGCTGCTTAAAGGAAAACGAGATGCATTACAAAAACGAAAAATGAAACGTTTTCATTTCATTTTTTCAGAGCAGGCAGTGGTCCGCTGCCTGCTGTGAAAAAATGTTTACAGTGACATTCACAATGGGGGAAGGGGTCCCCTTTTGTGAAAGTGTTAGCACCCATTTGAAATGGGTGCAAACTGCGATTGGTTTGCGCCCGCGTTCGCAAAACAATCCTACATTGCACTGCGAGTCGCAATTAGGAAGGGAACACCCCTTCCTAATTGCAAATCGCAAACCTGTTTTGCGATTCGGTAACCAGGTTACCGAATCGCAAAACTGGGTTTGTGCATCGCAATGTGCTTTTTGCACGTCGCAAACAGCGAAAGTCGCTGTTAGCGACATGCAAAAAGCTACCTCGGAAGTCAACTGCTGAAAACCTTTTTCCACAATGGAGTATTTGCTGCATCCACTCACAGTCTCCCACATATACATTATTTTAAGGACTTTGCTTCCACAACGGCTTGCTTTTTGTCCAATATACGTGACACTATCAAGACGAAATAGGGAAATACCCTCTTCCTAGAATACTGCCCATGCTCATTAACCAAATGATCAACTTTCAAGCTTTCACTCCTCAATGACATAATGCAAATTCTCACCAAAATCAACCCTTCTTCGAAAGCATGCGTCTAATGTAAACCAATTATGGCGAATCTACACCATATTTCTGATGAATAAATAGAGGAGGCATTTAGAGCACTATTTGTAAAACTATTTCAGTTGGATATCTTGAAAATGTGGCATGGATCCAGCCCTCTGGGACAATGCTGTTCTAAGCAGATGCAACCCAGCAACAGTTCTCAAAAAATGCACTGTGTGATGCCAGATCCTGCTTGACACTGTCTGAGAGCTTTGTGGCCCTGTGGCCTTAAGGGACTCTGCTTCGACGGTTTGTTGCGTGCCTCATTCTTGCCTACCTCTGGGCCAGTGGCTTGCCTTGGTCATTACTCCCGCCCTTGTCTTGCTTACCCCAGCACCCTCCCACTTAGCCAGGAGGAGGCCAGAGGGAGAGGAGGAGAACCCCAGGGTTCGTCCCTCAGCCCGACCGTCTTCAACATCTACATGGCCCCGCTCGCTAACATCGCCCGATCCCACAACCTCAACATCATCTCATACGCCAATGACACCCAGCTAATCCTCTCCCTCACCAAGGACTCCGCCAAGACCTACCTCCACGAAGGAATTAAGGCCATCGCCAAATGGATGAAGAGCAGCTGTCTCAAACTCAATTCTGACAAGACGGAAGTCCTCATCTTCAGCCCCAACCCCTCCGCATGGGATGACTCCTGGTGGCCTGCCACTCTAGGACCCGCTTCGACTCCCACTGACCACGCACGCAACCTAGGATTCATCTTGGACTCCTCACTATCCATGGCCCTGCAAGTCAACACCATCTCCTCCTTCTGCTTCAACACCCTCCGCATGCTCTGAAAGATCTACTAATGGATGCCCACTGAAACCAGAAGAACAGTCACCCAAGCCCTCGTAAGCAGCAAGTTGGACTACGGCAATGCCCTCTATACAGGAACCACGGGCAAACTCCAGAAGAGGCTGCAACGCATCCAGAACTCCTCATCCTGGACATCCCTCGCCACTGCCACATCACATGCCACCTGAAAAACCTGCACTGGCTCCCAGTCAACAAGAGAATCGCCTTCAAACTCCTCACCAACGCTCACAAATCATTGCACAACACTGGACCAGAATACCTCGACAGACGACTTCTCCTTCTACACCCTGACCTGGCATCTCCACTCCTCCGACCTCGTACTCGCAACCGTCCCACGCATCCACAGAACTACAACCGGAGGTAGATCATTCCTGCACCTTGCCGCCAAAACACGGAACACTCTTCCCACTCACCTGCTCCAGGCCAAACACCTCCTTACCTTCAGGAAACTTCTCAAAACCTGGCTGTTCGAGCAGTAGCAGCACCCCCCAACCCCACCTTTGCCCTCCTCCCCGCCTCCCCTCCTAACCGCCTTGAGACCCTCATGGGTGAGTAGTGCGCTTTACAAATCCCTGACTGTTTGATAAGCAGTGAAGAAGAGTGAAGGATCATGCTGGAGTGTAGCCTGACAGCAGCGCCAACGCTGCAGGCGAAGGGGGGGGTAGAAGCTGCCGGACAAGGTCCCGGTGCGGTTTGCCCCATCGTGTCCTGCCCTACCTGCACCATCTGTTAAATCAGTTGGGTTTCCATCCGCACAGCCCCAGCGACTTTCCCGACGCTCCCCCTGATGCCTGAGGATTGCTTGGTGACCCCGACACCTGGAGTGTGCTGTTATTGTAGCAATCTGCAGCTAGGGAGCTCCTGGAGTTGTTCAGAGGGAGGAAGCTCATCCATGAAGCCGTACGGAAGTTGTGTGTGGCGGCGGCGGCTGTCATCAGGCCCTACTATCCTGGATTTTTTCTGTATCTTGCCACCGCAAGTAGGCCTCTCCCTTGCCAGGAAACTTCACTGATTGCAAACTCAAGATCACTGTAGATCTCTTGAGTGTGACAGGTTTGTGGGAGACACACAAGACCCTTGCACCTCCAGAGGATGTACTAGTGTTAGTGCAGCAACAGCGCCTGTAACACAACGTACAGCACCAGACTTTTCATTTGTCATTTCTGGCATTTTTCACTGCCCAGCAATACAGTGGAACAGACAAGTTGGAGGGAAGTGAAGCACTAACCCAGGCCTCCCAGCATAAGGCGCACACTAGCAACTTTTACTTTCCTTGCTGCCTAGGCTAAGTGACAATGTTTTGTGACTACATGAACAGGTACATTATTCCCACCCATTCCTTCACGCTGCACCCTCTAACTGTCCTTTCTTTGCCACCCTCGAGGAGCTTCTCTATTGCCTCTAATACTAATAGTTGAACCATGTGATCTGGGAAAACTAGAGCCTCCCTAAACTCAGGAGACGACAACATGAACTGCCCCCATCACTCAAGCATACATAAACTGAAAGGTTCCAGGACACTCACTGCCTCATCTCTCCCAAAGCTATGATGTTTTAGAAAATCTCAATGAACGCTCTTAAATTCTTGCTCCTTGAAGACGCAGAGGCCGTAATTCTCTCAACAACCAAAAACGAGGTGGCTGGGTTGCCCTCTTCAAGCAGCCCGACAATAAAATCCACTCTTCGCAATAGCACCCACTCTGATGTTAATCATGCAGTCTCCATATCCTCTGTTGCAGCTGATCGCAACCTCAGTTCAAAATGTGAAGTCCTGGTGAAAACAGTGAACCGTTTGCCTTTGGGGACAGTGACTTTAACGACCACCCCAGTGCCTCTCAAAAGAACCTGTATAACTTCAACATCACAGGCAATCTGGATACTGTTTATCTTTGAAACATTCAATAAAAGGGGTTAGATTGCTTTTTTTTCTTTTTTTAACCAACAAATTACTTTCAACAACATCAGATAAACTGGTCAATGTCCAATGTGGAAATTATTCTACAAAAGGCCCGGTCTGTTCTCCTACTAAACAATTATATTTATCTTTTAAATACAAATTACTCCCTGCAGTCGTTCATCAGTGGGAACAGGATTATCATGTGCCAGACACCAGGCAATCCGCACTTAGCAGTAAATTAGTGGGGAAGCCTAGTCAAATGGTTATATCGCCTGCACCCCCCCCCACCCCAGGCTCACCTCCACCTCATCCCGAGCGAACAAATGTCAAATACCTCTGTTCGAGCGGCCACAGGCATTGGACTACGAGATGGAGCTGCTTTGAAGTGGGGCACTCATGGCAAACACCGTTCATTTGCCTTACGTGCACATTCAATCTCAATCTTTTTCAAACAATGATCCGGTCAGCACCCTCCCCACTGTTTTGTTTTTACTTTTAAAAATGTTTCAGTCCATGGTAGATGCTTTAAACTAGTTTTCGAACAAAAGGGACCGACAAGTTGACCTTCTGAACACACTGGCTTTGTCGCTGGTATAGACACCAAACTTGGCGAGTTAAATAACTTTTGCTCAATCACAGCACATGCTCAAGCAGACAGCATGCTCCTGCTCACTGACAAACTCAGTACCCTACCTTCAGCTCCGGATACCCTTATTAGTGAAAATAAAGTGAAGCTGAGATCCCTATTCATCAAAACACAAGTCAATCACCCAATGTAACGCCCCTATCCCCTGTATGTTTCCCTCAGAATGCTGTATACAGCTGACTGCCTAGTCTCCGCTAATCTAGAGGAATATCAAGCCACTGATCAAACAAAAGACGATGCAAAATTACTCATCACACCAGGGGACCTCCACAAACGCTACTCACAGTCTCATTTAGAAACATCAGGAAGGAATAGCAGCTGGAATACCAAGCATGCAAGAAACACTTTTATGGGGTTCTATCTCATCTTCAAACCTGCAACAATTAAAGTGCCAGTTGACAACCTAAGCAAAGTGCAACACCTCGTAAGTATAGTGGAACATACCACACAGCATGGTGTTGATGTTCAAAGAAGGAATCAACAGGGTCACAGCAACCCCAAAGTTTCCTCATCAACGCTAGCGGACGTTCAAAGTAGAGATGAAAATAAACGCACAGCTTATGGTCATTACCCAGAGGGGTACTCAAAAACCGTCACTTATGAACAATGTGGCTGTGGCGATTTCAAAACTTTTACTCCACACATAGCTCACTTCTGGGAAAGAGCTCAGTGAGTCAATAACTCCCTCATAACACAAGCACCACAAACCTAGCCCTGCGTAGTCAAGGTTTTACTTGTACACAAAGTGCCAGTACTAACAGCCCAAATGCCTCAGGGCTGATCAAGGTCATCAGATGAATGCATTCTCAAAGAGACACAACCTTCCTACTAGCACTTGTATCCAAAGAATAAGTGTCAACATTTTAACTCCATCAAGGCTGACTTGGCCAAATGAACCAAGACATCCCCACATCAAAAAAGTCCACAATCTTGCTCAATGTTCCGACACCCAAACTGTCACCAGTTTCTCTAGCCCTTTCCCCCACCAAGGTTGTCATAAATGAGTATACAGCAGAACATTCTTCTGCAAAGAGTAACAAGGTGACGTTCGCTTCTGATTCAAATTTTCTATATCGGCACCATATCCTCGACCCAGATGGCCGTTATGTAATACTGAATGGTAAGGAAATTTGCTTAATCAATGTTTATGCCCCTAACAACGATTGCCCCAACTCCCCCCACCCCAGAGGGGGCACAAACTGCTTCCCCATACTTAGCAGCAGATGTGATTAAGGCAGGGGATTACAGGTATGTCATAAATAGGTTTTTATCCCCATTCCCACACTGTCAACATATAAAATCACATATGATCACAGCATTAAAAGATCTTATGAGAGAACTTTACTTCAGTGATGTATGGCGAATTAGACACCTCGACACGCAACAATTCTCTTGTTACATACCACCCACGGGTACTCATAGTACATTAGATTATGCCCTGATATCAGACTCCTTGGCACCGCGGGTTCAAACCCTGTCTTATTTCCCCAGATATTTGTCAGATCATTTTCCTACACTAGTGATATAGAGACATCTGACTTCCTGAGCTAAGGTACTTCTTCAGCATCTTTGCACCGAGGCCCTTACTGATCCTCCCTTTGCCATGACAATCCAGGACAGATTATTTCTGTGAGAACTGGGGCTCTTGTGGTACCCGGGATACTGACTGGGAGGCAATGGAAGTCAAACTGCGAGATGTTTGCCGCAAAACGACCTATGGAGTATGGCAACTAGATCAGGATACAAAACAATCATGAACAGACCTTGAGGGCCATTGAATGACAGCTTCCTGCCCACTCCGAGCGCTTACAAGATTGGCGTGATGCACGCTCGGAGTTCCTTAATGATGGCGCTGACTAGTAAAATTCACCTTTACAGCATATCGCCAAAGGCTTCATGCAGAAGGTGTCAAAACAGGTGTGATGCTGGCCACACTGGTTAGACAGGAGAACCCTAAACCTCCTATCGTCACGTTACATGTAGACCCTTGTGTCTGTGCATGCACTGGGGAAGTAATCTCCAACTTGTTCCATTAAGGGAGGGGCACCAGGCAGGGTTGCCCCCTCTCGCCACTTTTATTTGCACTGCCGATGAAACCCCTTGTAGTCCGTCTCAGGCAAACCATGCACCCCTCGGTGATCACTGTGGGAAACACCACACGTGATCAAGCTTTATGCTGATGATGCTTTGCTATATCTCTGCAACCCCACAATTTCTGTCCCCATTCTTATACAGAAGCTGCAGGAGTTCGGAAAAATCCCTATCTTGAGGGTTAATCCCACTACATCTGGATTATCCCCAATGGGCTCCCTGACGGGCATCCAACTCGAAGAACTCCCCTTAATGGATATCCCATGGCAGCTCCACAATGTTTATTATTTAGCAGGGATGTGGAATTTATTAAAATATCTACTTGTCCATGGGACAGGTTGCTTCTCAAATCTACTTGTCCTGTAAAAATATCTACTTGTCCCTTTGGTGCCATGTAGTGTGGCGCCAAATTATGGCTGCAATCTCATTATGTAAGAGGCCAGGGCTACTACCATAGTAGGGCTTGAATACTTGCAGTTTCAATCCCTACTTTAGCAATTTCCTTATTTTTCCACCTTTCTGCAGATCTGCATACTGGGGCTGGAGGAAGCAGTGAGCAATAGTTTCAGGGCTGGAATGCCTTCGAGTCTGCAAACCTACTAACCTGCATGTTTCAAAGATTTTCACCAGCTTCTCTCTAATATTTTCCCATAATAAGAAAGGTTGGACATTTACTCCTGACAATGGCAGAGTTAGAACTTCTTCCAGGGTTGGGAAGAAAGTGGCTGGAGGGAAAATGAACTTGCAAATGCTCAATAGATGTTCACATGAGCAAATCTACACATGCGTATTTACCCATGCTAAAATACAGTTCACAAATATTTTATAGGGGTACGACATATAAAATGGGTGCACTTTTGTGATTTTCTTTAAGAATTTGGGGCCACGTGTAGGTAGGTTCAGATTTGCGACCCGCAAATTGCGAGTCGCAAATCCGAATGTAGGATGGTGTCCCTGACACCATCTGTGATTCGCAAGGGCTTCGCAAATGCACACCTCATGAATAATCATGAGGTGGTTCGCAATTTGCGACCCCCTTGCGAATGGCGGCCTCACAGGGATGGTGGCCTGCTGGAGACAGCAGACCACCATGTCTGTGACTGCTTTTCAATAAAGCAGTTTTATTTTTGTAATGCAGCCCGTTTTCCTTAAAGGAAAACGAGATGCAGTACAAAAACGAAAACTGAAACGTTTTCGTTTCATTTTTTCAGAGCAGGCAGTGGTCCGCAGGACCACTGCCTGCTCTGAAATTTTTTTTACAGTGACATTCACAATGGGGAAGGGATTCCAGGGGGACCCCTTCCCTTTTGTGAAAGTGTTAGCACCCATTTGAAATGGGTGCAAACTGCGATTGGTTTGCGCCCGCGTTCGCAAAACAATCCTACATTGCACTGCGAGTCGCAATTAGGAAGGGAACACCCCTTCCTAATTGCGAGTCGCAAACCTGTTTTGTGATTCGGTAACCAGGTTACCGAATCGCAAAACTGGGTTTGTGCATAGCAATGTGCTTTTTGCACGTCGCAAACAGCGAAAGCCGCTGTTTGCGACATGCAAAAAGCTACCTACATGTAGGTCTTGGTCCCTAATTAGGTCTGGTGTTAACAAAGACATATTGTTTTTATTAAACTTCTATTTCTCTCTCTTTCGGCTGGCTTTACTGTGAGTGATCGCATTCTTCTCTTCCACAAAGAGCATATTGTCAGGAACTACAGTGGCAATCAGTGACGTAACGAAACTGGAGGGTGCCCCTTTGCAAAGAATATGGAGGAGCCCCCTATCCAGACTCACTCAGGGCAGGTGCTGTGCTGAAGGGGCCCCCTGGAGGGCGGCTGCAGGGCCTTTGTTATGCCACTGGTGGCAACGTGTGCTTTTAGAGTTCAAAAACGTTTTGGTTTTTTTTTGCCAGTGTTTGTTACAATGTTGAGGGCCTGGTAGCTCCCACAACAATAAAGTGTTACAAAAGCCATGTCAAAACAAGACACGCATTGATGAAACTAAAAGACTTATAAAAATATGTCAGATCAGTTGGCTTTGTCAGTATTTGTTTATTTTCATGCTTCCCATAATCGTGTTGAAAATGGTTACACTGAAATATTTTTGGGAAATACTAGCATGCATCAAAACATTTTACTAAATGACACTTCATTTGCATCTAATCAGAGAGCATTCTGGGAGCATTATACTTAGCCTCATAGCTTAAACTTTTCAAACATGTGTATACACGTTTTTTTTTTTTTGTACTGGAACCAACGTCAGTAGTGAAGTTTGACCTTAAAACATTTATTTACAGCACTCACCCTAATAATGAAGGTTTTCAAATAATGAACCATAAATACAAGTTCGAACAGCATTGTCTTTTGGAAACACATTACCTCAACTGCAGAGAGTTCCACTCTCTGTAAACAGGCAGCCAAAGGGTTTGTGCTGCAGAGGGTTGGGCCTACTTGTCCCAAGGACAAAGTAAACATAAAAACTTGTTGCCCTTGACCCCAAACAAGATGTCCCGGGTGTCGGGCGATAGGAATTCCACATCCCTGTTTAGGTATCTATTTGGCCCCTACCAAAAGCGAGGATCTGAATATTTGGAGAGTAGTCACGAACCTTTAAGCATCAGTGCTGTTTTGGAGGGACTCATCTCTCTAATGAGAGGTGGCAACTTCCAAAATGATACTGCTTACTCAGCGTTTGTATGACATACAGAGTACCTTTAATAAGATCCCCGTCTAATACTTCCAGACACTGGCTGCGTTATTTATCAATCTATTATGGGCAAGTAAACAAAAATGAATTTGTCTAACCACCCTCAAGAGACCACGAGGCTCTGGGGGTATAAAAGTCCCCAACCTTCAATTTTATTATATAGCTACACAACTTCAGAATGTCATCCATTGGTTGGCAGAGGGGGACTCTTGGGAAGGAATGTTATTGGAAGGATCTTATGAAGGCATAACTCTCCCCAACTTGCTGCTGTTTGGCTCAAATGGCCCATCCTAATACATCTTATGTGATCCGACATGTGACCCACATTTGGGAGGACACGGTTAAAAGTGTCATACAAAAGGCTCCATTCAACACAGACCTCGCAATCTCGATATTTAAACCCTTTTACAAAATAGAGGAATCTATGTCATTCCATGGATGAAAGGGGGTTGCCTTACATTGGGTGATCTATACCCAGAGGGCCGCTTCACTACATATGCAGAGACGATTCAGTCATTCACCTTAGGTTCTGGTCAATTTTTACAGTTTCAGAAGCTTTCAGTGATCACCTGTGGAATTTGGCCTATGTTCCTGGATGCTCCACCACCATCTACCACCTTTGCACTCTCATAGATTTGGGGGGCGTAGCCTAACATCACATTTATAGAATTTGCTTCAGGACGATCTTCCACAAAAGCCTCTTCCAGCTCAGACTAGGTGGGAGTGCTTAACAGACCCATTAACTACCTGTGAATGGGAACACATCCAGGAAGAAGTACGCATAGCCAGTTCCAATGCATGATTTAAATTGATACACTATGATTTCATCCCTCAAACCTATCTTTCTTCCGCTACCCTAAGTAGGATTTCACCCACACGATCAGACAGAGGCCCTCGATGCCAACATCCGTCGGCTGAATTTATACATATGTCCTGGAACTGCGCGGATATATCCTCATGGTGGCAACGAGTTGTAATCAATCTAAACAGGGCCTCCGGGTGGGAACTCCAGCTAGAACCCAAACAGATATTACTGGGCCTCGTCCCTTTCCCTACCACACGGAAACCTAGTAGGAAATTTGTCCTATTGGGTCGAACATTGGCAAAACGATGTATAGCCATACGGTAGTTAAATCCCAATCTCCCTGGATATTCTGAGTAGTTTAAGGACATTATGGAGTGGACCACTGCAGAAGAGGTCCATATGAAATATATTCGAGTGGATGATAAATTGGAAGAGGATCTGCAAGCTTGGGCAGCCATGCCTACGAACCTTAAAACAAATCCCACACAAGAGAATGAGGTATAATTCCTGATTTAGTCCAAACTCATACCTACAAGTAATGCTGTATAACTTGGATGTACATGTTGCTTGACTTGAACAGTTCTGCAATATCAGATGCTCAAAATGCTTCTACAAAAGCTAGTTGGGTGGGGCGGGGGTTGTTATTTTTGTTAAATCCATAAGCCTGTATTATTGATGTCGATCATTTGCTCTGCTTTGATATGTAAAATCCAATAAAGATTGTTTTTAAAAAAAGACAGACTATCTAAAGGCACCTGAATAGCATTACTCAAAACATTAGTTCAAGACTTACACTCCTAGATTCAAGAAGCCAGTCACAATAAAACACTAGATCTCTGGTGATGCACTTGAATATTTTGAATGCTCTTCCACTGCACAAAACAGAGGCATGTTTGAGTGCAGTATTCAAGAAAGTCCTCAAACACCACCTTCTAAGTAAGATGACTTATTTAACCCAAACATACCTCTAATGTAACAATACAGTTACCTGTGCACTCTCACTGTACTAACAAGTTATGTGTCTCTTATGCTATAAGTTGTTATATATTTCGGCATTCGTTAATACTATACTAAATTTGCTATTTTTTTCCAAACTACGGCGCTCTGGCTGTTTTTTCACTTTGTGCAGCAAAACTACTGTTATTCAGTGCTCATACACTGCATCAAGAATTAAACAGATAGAAATATGCGAAACCCAGAGTACCTAAAGTTATTGTCCAGTCATGTCTTGGGCACAAGTGGTCATCTTCCTCCTTCATTGAATGTCTCCTCAACAACTGAAAGCTAATCGCTCAGGTATTTAGGTTCCATTACTCTAGCATTTTTTAAGAATAATTACGTAGTTTTACCTGCACAGATAGACCAGTATTATAAGCTAATCATGTTACAAAAGATGCCATTAAATGTTCAGAACGACATAGCACAAAAGATTACGCCCTCTGAGATTAAGGAAGTCAACCAGAAAATGCTGAGTGTAAAAGCTTGTGGCGGAGATTCTATAAAACCTTCTGTGAGGAGCTAGTACCGTTCAAAACAGAGTTATGCAATGCAATACTTGAGGGCGCAGAAATATCTCCAACATTCAAAGAATCAACAATAGTCAGTTTGTTTAAAAAAAAGATAAAATCCATTGAAACCAGATGCATACCGTCCAATCAGTCTTCCTAATGCAGATTATAAAATCTTAACGAAGGTCTGAGCTACCAGGATCTCACTGGTAGCGCAACAACTAATACATTAAGACCAAAATGGCTTTGTAGCCGGCAGACCGATGGCATATAATAGATTTTTTTTTAAAACAGGCAGTCGAGTATTTTTCAGTCAATGCAATCACTGCGGTAATGGTAATGTTAGAGGCAGAGAAAGCCTTCGACCTAGTGAACTGGGAAGCATTGCTATATAGTCTGACAAAATTCAGTTTTCCCTTGCAATTTACGCCAATTATAAGGCAGTTGTATCAGGGTGCCCATGCCAGAATTGTTATCAACTCAAAGGTCAGAGGCACAATTGAGATTAAAAGAGGCACTAGACAAGGGTTGTCCTCTTTCCACCTACACTGTTTGCCTTTTTTTTTTTTTTTTTTTTTTAAATCAAACCTCTGGCCCTTATGTCGCCAACAGTAGCAAGGCCAAAAATTAAGCTTTTTGATGACAACATCATTTTGTATTTAAAACCAGAGATCGAAAAAATACAAAGGGTGCTGGATAAAAACAATGAGTTTTCTCAAATTGAAGGCTATAAGATTAACAAAAGAAAAACAGAGGTTCTTATTAGCCGTTTTTAGCGCAGGAACAGATAAACTTCCTCCTGGCTTGCAACAGCAAGCTAATTCATCCAAACCCATTAGGTATTTGGGAATATATGTCACGAAGAACTATGGTCATTTGTTTAACCTAAACTATGCTAGAATGCTTGAAAAACTACAAACACTTTTGGACAGATGGATGGTTCTCCCGTTGACTCTGATAGGGAGAGTCTCCTTAATCAAGATGTCAATTCTTCCGATTTTCTTTTTTATTCAATAATCTGCCAATAAGAATAAATAGCTCCCATTTTCATAAATTTGATTCCATGATACAAAGTTTTATATAGAGGAAAACAACCCCAAGGGTGAGGTTCTCAGTTGTGAGACTCAATAAAAACCAAGGGGGCTTGGCACTTCCTAAGTTTCAAGTTTATTATCAGTCTGCATTGCAGGATACACTGGCACAATATTTGGATAACAGAGAAACCCTGGAAATATCTTGGTCAATAGGGTGATCGTAGAATCAGCAATAAGTCTCCCAGCATTTATCAAAACCACTAAACTCCCCCAAAAAATCTTGATATAACTATATTTGCGATTTTAGGAAAAGAGCTTAGATTTTAGGAAAAACACATCAAATATCATTAGGTTACATTAACTTACAACTGCAGGAGTGTAAATACTTTGGCCTACACCTTCCAGAAATGGTGATAGCTCAATCGAATAGTAGAGGGTTCAAAGAGATGGGGGCTTTTCTTCTAAGAGGCAGATACATCACTTGGGAGGGGGGGGGTCGCAATAAGGTTGGAAAATATAGCCAGTAGACTCTTTTTGAGCTTTTTTCAGATCTCGCATTTTCTTAATACTAATATACCTTTGGCAAGTACTCAAGAACACCCAATATGGATGGCTCTAATTAGGAGTAAAGTAGTAGGCACAGGAAATTGGTACAGATTGCTTGTTGACCAATCCATCTTTGAATTCATTACAGATTTCAGGGATAACATCTACAGAACACAATGTGTAATTTCTTGGAAAGACTGGAAAATTATTTCAGAAGTTGGGTACAAACCTTTGAGGGCAGCCAACTATAAAATAATGTCTTTCTTCTCCATATGGATGGCTTATTACACTCCAGAGACGATACACAAAATATTTCCATCAATTCCTGATCAATGTTTCTGCTGCCATCAGGAGGAACAGGGCAATTGGCAACATATTTTTTTTAGACTGTCCCAAATTAACTATTTTTTAGTTGGAGTTAAACAAGGTAATAAATCACAGCTCTAACTTAAGGATCGAGACTAAGCCAAGCTTAGTTTTGTTTGGAATATCTGAGAAAACACGCCAACTAGCTAAATATCAACAATAATGTATTGGCATTGCCTTTGCAGTAGCCACAGCGTTAATACTGCAGTTTTGGCGGACTCAAACGATTCCTACACTCCAGAACTGGTGGAATAAGATTTTACAAACCAAGATATATGAGGAGGTGTACTCAAAACGCATCTGGAGCATAAAAAGGTTTACAGCTATATAACAGTATTTAGTGGAATAGATAGCCATGTAAAGCTATGCAACCAATGGGAATACCGGGAGTAGAAGAGTTGTTTGTTAATACTATGTTAACTCTATACAAAATAATTGAAACCTTGACGAGGTTATATATTGGGAAGTGATTAAAGGGTTGTTCTGACTGTTCTGTTGATTCTACAATCAAGACAAACATACCAAATATTTTCAACAAATACAACTAATCGACCAATATGAAGGGACTAGAGGAGGGCATAGTGATGCGACCAGCCGAAGTAAACAACGTATTATTGCTGAATGCTACTTATGTATAGTTCCTGTCTTATCTTTGTAATATTTGTATCTGAAGTAAAAATAATATTTAAAAAAAAAAGACAAATTAAAATAAAACGCATTTTCGGCCATAGCTGGAATGGATTTCACTCCTACAAGGAAACAAGCTTTATTTTACATCTGTCTGGGTGAGGAAGCAATCATGTTATTCAACTACATTGCTCCTGTGGAAAAATAGGAAGTAGTTTAGGGCAAATTTGAAACTTAGAATGCAGTCTCACTTAGACACAAGTATGAGCATTATCATGGAAAGCTACAACGTCTAATATTTCTACAAGGCACTTGGAGAAACAATTGAAGCATGTGTGGCTGCTGTATGAGTGCTTGCTAGAACGTCCACATTTAAGGAAATGGATGAAATGATTAGCAACCAAATCATCATGCACACAGCATGCATAAAAGCACAAGAAAAGCTTTCGCACCTTAAAAACCTCAGCTTACAAAAGGTAGTGTTAACTATCTTAAGTGTACAAAAAGCCACAGAAAGAGTAAGACTCTTGTGCAAGCCATATTTGAAATACACTGAAGTCAATAGAGTGCGACGGATGGATGATGATTTCAATTGAAGGAAATAAAATTCCAAAGGCAATAAATAAAAGGAATCTACACACACTAGATCTGCATGCTACAGATGTGGTTCAATATATCATTTGTGTAGGAGGCTGGCCTGGATTGTAGTGGGTACCAGAGGTACTTACACCTTGTGCCAGGTCCAGTTATCCCTTATTAGTGTAGAAGAGGTGTTTCGAGCAGCTTAGGCTGATAGAAGGTAGCTATGGCAAAGCAGCTTAGGCTGAACTAGGAGACATGTAAAGCTCCTACTATACCACTGGTGTCATATGCACAATATCATAAGAAAACACAATACACAGAAGTACTAAAAATAAAGGTACTTTATTTTTATGACAATATGCCAAACGTATCTCAGTGAGTACCCTCAGTACGAGGATAAGATATATACACAAGATATATGTACACAAACCAAAATTATGCAGGTAATAGCAAGAAAAGTAATGCAAGCATTGTAAAGTTACAATAGAAGCACATAGGTATAGGGGAAACACAAACCATATACTCCAAAAGTGGAATGCGAACCACGAATGGACCCAAAACCTATGTGAGCTTGTAGAGGGTCACTGGGACTGTAAGAAAACAGTGAGGGTTAGAAAAATAGCCCACCCCAAGACCCTGAAAGGTAGGTGTAAAGTGCTCCTACTACCCCCAGAGAGCACAGAAGTTGTGATAGGGGAATTCTGCAGGAAGAACAAACACCAGCAATGCAACAATAGTGGATTTCCGGACCTGAGTACCTGTAAGACAAGGGGACCAAGTCCAAGAGTCGCGACAGTGTCGAGAGTGGGCAGGAGCCCAGGAAATGCCAGCTGAGGGTGCAAGGAAGCTGCCACCTGTTGGAAGAAGCTTGGAGTTCTGCAAGAAAGAAGATGACTAGGAACTTCTCCTTTGGAGGATGGATGTCCCACGTTGCGATGAAACTTGTAGAGGTGTTCCCACAGAGAAATACCGCAAACAAGCCTTGCTAGCTGCAAGGGTCGCGGTTAGGGTTTTTGGGTGCTGCTGTGGCCTAGGAGGGCCCAGGATGTCGCCACTTGGAGGAGGAGACAGAGGGGGCGCCCAGCAATGTAGGGAGCCCTCACAGAAGCAGGCAGCACCCGCAGAAGTACCTGAACAGGCACTTAGAAGAAAAGTGAATCGGAGTCCACCCGAAGTCACAAAAGGGAGTACAACTACGCCGGAGGACAACTCAGAAGGTTGTGCACTGCAGGAAGGCGTGTCGGGACCCAGGCTTGGCTGTACACGAAGGAAATCCTGGAAGAGTGCACAGGAGCAGCTGCAAATCACGTGGTACCCAGCAATGCAGTCTAGCATGGGGAGGCAAGGACTTACCTCCACCAAACTTGGACTGAAGAGTCACTGGACTGTGGGAGTCACTTGGACAGAGTTGCTGAGTTCCAGGGACCACGCTCGTCGTGCTGAGAGGGGACCCAGAGGACCGGTGATGCAGTCTTTTTGTGCCTGCGGTTGCAGGGGGAAGATTCCGTCGACCCACTGGAGATTTATCAGAGCTCCTGGTGCAGAAAGGAGGCAGGCTACCCCCAGAGCATGCACCACCTGGAAACAGTCGAGAAAGCCAGCAGGAGGAAGCGATACAAGGTTGCTAGTAGTCGTCTTGCTACTTTGTTGCGGTTTTGCAGGCGTCCTGAGCAGTCAGCGGTCGATCCTTTGGCAGAAGGTGAAGAGGGAGATGCAGAGGAACTCTGGTGAGCTCTTGCATTCGTTATCTGAAGAATTCCCCAAAGCAGACACCCTAAATAGCAAGAAAAGGAGGTTTGGCTACCAAGAGAGGTAAGAGTCTATCAGAAGGAGCCTCTGACGTCACCTGCTGGCATTGGCCACTCAGAGCAGTCCAGTGTGCCACAGACACCTGTTTCCAAGATGGCAGAGGTCTGGGGCACACAGGAGGAGCTCTGGGCACCTCCCCTGGGAGGTGCAGGTCAGTGGAGTGGTCACTCCCCTTTCCTTTGTCCAGTTTCGCACCAGGGCAGGGCTGGAGGATCCCTAAACCAGTGTAGACTGGCTTATGCAGAGATGGGCACCATCTGTGCCCATCAAAGCATTTCCAGAGGCTGGGGGAGGCTACTCCTCCCCAGCCCTCACACCTATTTCCAAAGGGAGAGGGTGTTACACCCTCTCTCAGAGGAAATCCTTTGTTCTGCCTTCCTGGGCCAGGGCTGCCTGGACCCCAGGAGGGCAGAAACCTGTCTGAGAGTTGGCAGAAGCAGCAGCTGCAGTGGAGACCCCGGAAAGGCAGTTTGGCAGTACCTGGGTTCTGTGCTAGAGACCAGGGGATCATGGAATTGTCACCTCAATGCCAGAATGGCATTGGGGTGACAATTCCATGATCTTAGACATGTTACATGGCCATGTTCAGAATTACCATTGTGACGCTGTACATAGTTTGTGACCTATGTACAGTTAACGCGTGTAATGGTGTCCCCGCAATCACAAAGTCCGGGGAATTTGCCCTGAACGATGTGGAGGCACCTTGGCTAGTGCCAGGGTGCCCACACTATAAGTAACTTAGCACCCAACCTTCTCCAGGTGAAGGTTAGACATATAGGTGACTTATAAGTTACTTAAGTGCAGTGGTAAATGGCTGTGAAATAACGTGGACGTTATTTCTCTCAGGCTACACTGGCAGGCCTGTGTAAGAATTGTCAGAGCTCCCTATGGGTGGCAAAAGAAATGCTGCAGCCCATAGGGATATCCTGGAACCCCAGTACCCTGGGTACCTCAGTACCATAGACTAGGGAATTATATGGGTGTACCAGTATGCCAATGTGAATTGGTAAATGTAGTCACTAGCCTGTTAGTGACAAATTTGGAAAGCAGAGAGAGCATAACCACTGAGGTTCTGATTAGCAGAGCCTCAGTGAGACAGTTAGGCATCACACAGGGAACACATACAGGGCACATACTTATGAGCACAGGGGCCCTGCCTGGCAGGGTCCCAGTGACACATAGACTAAAGCACCATATATAACGTGAAATATGGGGGTAACATGCCAGGCAAGATGGTACTTTCCTACAATTTGGAAATGAGTAAAACTTCCTTCTGTAAATAAGACACAATGGGATGTGAAGAAAGGGCACTTCATGCAGCTGAAGAGTAGGTATAAAGGTGTGCACTGTCAAGGAAGAGGATGGCTCACAAGATTAAAAAGCCTTATTGGTGAACTTAGTTTAGTATTGTTGGCTGCTACTGTTGGCAAGAATAATAATGAAAACCAATTGAAGTGCAACATAGAAATAAATGGACCTAAAGTGGATGTATGATTGATACACGTTCAAAATAACTATAACATCCAAAGATACTTATGAACACCTTAAGAACAAAGAGACCTTAAAAAGTAGGTAGGATAAAATCCGGAGCACATGAAGCGTACTTGATAAAGTTGCAGGGATGTGGAATGCCTATCACCTGACGCCCGGGACATATTTGTTTGGGGTCAAGGGCAACAAGTTTTCATGCTTATTTTGTCCTTGGGACAGGTAGGCCCAACCCCCAGAGGCACAAACCCTTTGGCTGCCAGTTTACAGAGAAGGGAACTATCTGCAGTTTAGTTAATGTGTGTGCCCACATGCTAATGTGGTTCACACTTGTATTTATGGTTCATTAAGGAGAAGCCTTCATTATTAGTGTGAGCTCTGTAAATAACAGTTTTGAAGTCACACTGCACTACTGACAGTGGTTCCAGTTTAAAAAAAAAAAAAAAAGTGTACACACATTTGGAAAATATAATGCAATGAGGCTAAATATCATGCTCCCAGAATGCTCTCTGATTAGATGCAAATGTTTGCAGAAGCTTGAAAGCAAGAGTGATGATTCTTAGCTTTCTAAATAAAATGTTCAGAAAAAAATGCAAGTAGGGAAAAAAGTTTCAATACCATGAAGTTTCAGGTGCTATTTCTTTGAAGCGTCATTTAGTAAAATGTGTTGATGCATGCCAGTATTTGCCAAAAATATTCATCATGGAAAATCAGTGAAACCATTTTTAACACGATTATGGGAAGCATGAAAATAAACAGGCACTGGCAAAGCCAACTGATCTGACATTTTGTTGTCTCTCTTGATTTCGTCAATTCAAGTCTTGTTTTGACATGGCTTTCGTAACACTTTATTGTTGTGGGAGCTGCCAGGCCCTCACCACTGTAACAAACACTTGCAAAAAGAAAAAAATGTTTTTGGCCTCAAATAGTACACATTGCCACAAGTGGTGTAACAAAGGACCTGCGTGCCCCTTAGTACAGCACCAGCCCCGAGTGAGTCTGGAGGGCCTCCATGTTCTTTGCAGGGGGCCCCCTCCAATTTTGTTACGCCACTGAGTGCCACAACAGTTCCTGACACTGAACAAAACCACTTTGTGTGCCAATATGCTCCTTGTAGAAGAGTAGAATGAGATCACTTGCAGTAAAGCCGGCCAATAGAGAGAGAAATAGAAGTTTAATAAAAACAAAATGTCTTAGTTAATGCCAGATCTAATTAGGGACCCAATTCTTAAAGAAAGTCACAGAAGTGCACCCATGGTATATGTTTTTGAAATAGTGGCTTCCCTGAATTCACAAGAACTTACAGAAGTGGACGAGGAAATCGTACTCCTAGAAAATATTTGTGAACTGGATTTTAGCACGAGCAAATATGCATGTGTAGATTTGCTCATGTGAAAATCTATTGAGTGTTTACAAGTTCACTTTCCCTCCAACCACTTTTTTCCTCAACCCTGGAAGAACTTCTACTTCTGCCACTGTCAGAAGTAAACTTCCAACCCTTCTCATAATGGGAAAAGATTAGCGAGAGCTGGTGAAAATCCTTACAAGATGCAAGTTAGTAGGTTTGCAGACTCAAAGCCATTCCAGCCCTGGAACTACTGCTTACTGCTTCCTCCAGCCCCAGGATGTAGGTCTGTGCAACGGTGGCAAAATTGCTATAGTAGGGATTGAAACTGCAAGTGTACTATAGTAGTACACCTGGCATAATCAGAGAGGCTATTATCATAATGAGTTTGCTGCTATAATTTGTCACCACACTACACTGTACCAAAGGGACAAACAGATTTTTTTTACAGGACAAGAAGATTTAAGAAGCAACCTGTCCCATGGACAAGCAGATATTTTAATAAAATTCCACACATCTGAGTTGGATGGGGCATTCTACATTGAATTTGGTTTAATGGAAGAACTAATGATGGTGTATGATGTTGATTGGAATGTCAATATTCTTGGAGGGATTGAACAACAAAATTTAAAAACGGTGATTAATCCAACTAAAACCGCCATACATTTTTAGTGTACAGGAATTCAATGTCATGTGTGCACTTGGTGAATAAAAAATAGTGCTTAATAAAAATAGTTTTAAAAAAACACAACGGAAAGCGATTACAGTGCATTTTTCCTTCATAACAGTGACAAAATAAATAACGTGTGCCACGGTGAAGCGCACTCAATATTACATTGCCCAAAAGGAGTAAAATGTAAACATGCACCTTCAGACAGGTGCGACAGACACACTCGTGCAAGAGTTCTTCTTGCATTGGTTAATGAAATGCATGTGCGAACTTCCAGTTCTCCTGTAACAGGTTTGTATAATGTGGCTCCTGGATTAAATTAAATTCAGCGACCCCACGATCGTTATCTATCATGAGCCATTCAATCACCCCTGCCTCTTTCGCTCATTTCACTTTGCACTCTGGTACCGGAGTTTTACTTTCCTATTTCGAGTGCGAGCTCCTAAACACCATAATGAAAAGTGGCGCTGGCTAAAGAAGATGTATTTGCTGAACGTCTCGAGGTGACATAGGAACAGCCGAGGACCTTTTCCCCGTCAGCTATACTTTAAGCTTTCAGTTGAATTGCATTCTTCCCTATTTAGAAATACAGTCCAAGTTGAGTTACTTTAGAATGGGATGGATGGGGCCAAGGGCTGTTCATATTCGGGGGGAAAAAGCAAAGTCCGTGGGATTCCCACATTATTAACAGTGCACCTGCTCCATCACTGTTTAGGGCATCGCATAGCTACATCATATGTTTGCAGCCGTCGGAAGTCTCACCGCACGCCTCGCCAACAAGGCTGCGCACCTTGCATTCACAATTCCTACCACGCCCTTCAGTCTCGCCTCGTCTGGTACCTCACTCACCTGTTGCGTGCGAACAGTGGCCGATGCCGGGTGACCAGCCTCTCCCTCCGAAGGGAGGAGGCTCCCTGCCCGGCTGGCGGAGCAGTGCTGTCTGGACGCTGACAACGAAGTACCTTCCGCGCTACTTTTTGCCGGTTCCGGGTAAAAATGCAATGCCCAGTCCGCCACGCTCGCGCCTGCCCCTCCTCTGGCGCTGACAGTTTCTTTTCCTCTCCTCTACGTTAGCTTCCAACTTCCTTGTTGACTCCGCCCACTTCGACACAGCGCAGGCGTGGCCACGCCCCCGGATTAACGTTGCTAAAGCTTCTGCAGGAACCGTAGGATCTGGGCAGGCTCTCTTGCATTCCATTGGAGGGTTGGGAGTTCTGCGCGTAACTCGTGCTCATTTCCCGTGCTGCGCCTGCGCTGCCTGTGTTGCTCTTCAGTGGGATCTAAGAGTGGCTATCGTTTTAACTGTAAGGTAGTCTTATTATATGGAGATTCTGTTTTCCTTGCGTTTCTACGTCAAAGTTGTTGAAGTGCAAGGACGTAACAACATCCTAAAACAAAAAACTGTACACGCGAATATTCGCTTACGTTCACGCAGAGGCTGCAGAAAAGTTACATATACTAATAGATTTTAGTGGGGTACATGGTTTTTGCAATACTATACTTCCCTTTACGAGAACAGTCTATTTTAGTTCACAATAGTGATATCCAAAGGTCGCAATGGGCGTTATCCGTTGGACACAAACTTTATCCTAGATTTTCAATTTTATTAACAGTTCCAATACTTGTGAAATTCTAGTCGTTCCTGCACTGTTAAGTGAGTTGCTTTAAAGTGCAAGCAAGAAATTAAGGGGTTCGCCTGCATTGTAAAGGTTAGTTTAACTTGCATTTGTTTTTCATTTAAAGTGTGAGTTATATTTTGTATGCAGCTACCTCTGGGAAAAATCCAACAATGTAGTTACAGTATTTTTTTCAGCTTTTCTTTGTTGATTGTGTTTCTTTTGTCACCAGTGGCAGCAGCCACTGAACAGGGGTGGTGCGGGATAAATAAAAAATAAAAAAATACACCTGGTTCGTCGGGAGACAACTTTATCTGCTTCGTCCTCTTCCAGGAAGCACACAGGCTTCCACAACTCCCTCAGCCAATCACAACGCTGCTGTCACCAGCATGACAGCAGTGTCATGATTGGTGTGAATGGCCTCATTTGGCGCTCACCCAGTGAGTGCAACCGGTTCACTTTCTCTTACCGGCTGTGCAATACAGCCGGGTGAAGAAATGCTAAGTGTGCATGTCTGTTTGGCCGCTGCAGGAAGGTGGCCTGCTGTGTAGTGAGCACCTACAGTGTTATCACCTTATACCAGGTCCAGGTATTCCCTATCAGTGAAGTGCAGGCAGTCTTTAAGAAGCCAGGTCTCTCTAGAGGTAGCTGTGGATGAGCAGCCAAGACTTATCAAAGAGACATGCAAAGCTAGGCAATACCACTGTAGTCACAGAGCACTCTCACACATGAAAGTGTGTTACAAAAATACAGGTACTCTATTAGGGTAACACAAATACTAGGGTACTGAATAGGCAATCCCCCAACTGGAGGTAAGTAAACACACTATTATATACACATTAACAACCAGTAAACAATCAGTAAATAGCATAGAAAGCAATAAGCATTGGTAAAAGCAATAACAAATAGTGAGGACCCTGGGGGAGGACCAAACCATATACTAAAAAAGTGGAATGTGAAAGGCAGTCTCCCAACCTAGGAAGTGGAATCAGAGGAAGGGAGCAGGAGGAACTAGGAGCCCTAAGAGGTGAGTACAAGAGTGACCCCCAGCGACCAGGAGAGCAGAGGTAAGTACCTGGTTTCCCCAAAACTAACAGGAAGACTTTGGAAAAGGATTATGCAAGACCCTACCAAGACTAAAATAACTCAAAGGTGTATCCTTACAGAAGAGGACATGCAAAGGAAGGGGACCAAATCCAGACTGTGATAGAGTGTCCGGTTGTGGCAGGAGCCACTACCCACTCTTCTGTTGATGCGGGACCAGGTCGAGGTGGACAAAGAAGGTCAGCAGTGCAGCACAAGAGATGAAGAGAAGTCCAGGAGTGATGCAGTGATGTCCCACATCGGCGGTCCAGATATAGTTGGTTAGAGGTGCTGCAAAACCACCAACAAGCCTTGGCCGAAGCAAGAGATGAAGAAGAAGGTTTGCACGGCTGAAGAGGACCAGCATGGCCCAGGGCACTCGACTGAAGGAGGGGAGTCCGGGGTGACCCTCAGCAGCTGGGAGAGAGACAAAAAGAGGAGGCAGCCCCCACAGGCAACCCACTGGCAGCAAGCACATGAGTTGCAGTAAGGCCCACTCAGCACACCTGAAGAGGAGTCCCACGTCGCTGGGGCAGCAGGCAGGAGACTGTGCTTTGCAGGAAGGAGTGCTGGAGGCCTGGGCTATACAGAGCCTGAAGATCCCCTGGAGGAGAAGTAAACAAGCCTTCATAGCTGTAAGAGGCGCTGTGCACAGGGGAACTGTCCTTCGAGGAGAGGCAAGGGCCTACCGTCTCCCAAGTTGGACAGCTGGTAGAGAGGACAAGGGGACCACCCCAGACTACCATCTGTGATGCAAGATCAACGTAGTTCCAGAGGAGAGCAGATCCACTCAGCCGATTGTCGTTGCAGTTGGTGCCTGCGGATGCAGGGAAGAGACTCTTACATTCCAAGGGAGATTCCTTCCTACTTCTTGTGTAGGCTGAAGACTCGCCACCCTCAGAGGATGCACATCAGGAGAAATATTGCAGTTGCTGGAAGGAGCCAGAGAAACAATGTTGCAGAGTGGAGTCGTCACTGTAGTTGCAGATTGCCGGCTCCTGGAGGGTCCAGTTGCAGTCCCAGTGGCCGGAAGATGAAGTAAGAGTTGCAGAAGGAGTCCTGCTGGAATCTTGCATGTCGAATTTGAGGCCCCACCCAAGAGGGAGACCCTAAATAGCACAGGAAGGGAGATCGGTCACCGCTCAAGGTGACCACCTATCTGGAGGGGGGCTGTGACATCACCTACGTGACCTGGCCACTCAGATGCTCCCAGGGGCCTCTGCCCACCTTAGATTCCAGATGGCAGAATCAAGTGGCCACCTGGAGAAGTTCTGGCCACCACCCCTGCAGTGGTGATGGATAGGGGAATAGTCACTCCCCTTTCCTTTGTTCAGTTTCATGCCAGAGCAGGGACTGGAGGTCCCTGGACTGGTGCAAACCTGTTTATTCAAGGAGGACACCAAATGTGCCCTTCAAAGCATACCAGTGGCTTGGGAAGGCTACCCCTATCAAGCCATGTAATACCTATTTCCAAGGGAGAGGGTGTTACCTCCCTCTCCCACAGGAAATCCTTTGTTGTGCTTTCCTGTGCCTGAGCTGGTCAAGCAGCAGGAGGACAGAATCCTGTCTGAGGGGTGGCAGCAGCGGAAAACCATAAAAGACTGGTAGGAACAATGCCGGGGGTCCTCTAAGGAGCCCCAAGAGGGCATGGATTCATACACCTAGTACTGGCAACAGTATTGGGGTATGATTCTGACATGGTTGATACCAAACATGACCAAGTTCTGAGTTGCAGTTATGTAGTTGGACACAACTACATGGGTAAAATGGATTCCCTGCACTTACGAAGTCCAGTATAATGGAGCTGGACTTAGTAGGGGCACCTCTGCTCATCCAGGGGTGCCCTCACACACAGACGCTTGCACCCTGCCCTCTGGGCTAGGAGGGCCTTCCATAGGGATGACTTACAGTGACCTGAAGCAGTGATCTGTAGTAAAAGGGTGCATGCACCTTTTCACACTGGCTGAAATGGCAGGTCTGCAGACACATTTTGCATGAGCTCCCATGAGTGACATAATACATGCTGCAGGCCATGGGGAACCCCTGGTGCCCCAGTGCCCTTGGTACCTATGTACCATATACTAGGGACTTATATGGGGCACCAGTATGCCAATTGTGGGGTTAGCAAAGTCCTAAGCAACCAAATTCAGAGGGAGAGAGCACAATCACTGGGGTCCTGCTTAGCAGGATCCCAGTGAAAACAGTCAAAACATACTGACAGCAGGCAAAAAGTGGGGGTAACCATGCCAAAAAGAAGGTACTTTCCTACAGCCAGCCCAACACAGCCTGCCAAAGAGACATGCATACTTATGGTGCACACCCCCTCCCCACCCCAACATGGTTCCAGATAAAAATAAAATGATAATAAAGTTCTGGTATTATCATTTTATTTTTTCTTCTCCCCACAAGCAGTGGGGCGACAGTCCTCAACCTTAGCACAGGAGCCACCACTGTCACCCTTCTATGACCGAATTTTAACTGTATTGGTTGTTCATCTGTTGGTTGGCCATTCGTGTTCTACAGAGATATTTTAACAGGTCTCTGCCTTATCACAGAGGAAGGCTGTTTATCCCTAACCATAACCTCATCTGTGCCTGGCTCGAAACTGGCCCAAGGCCAAAAACTGATAAAACAGAACTGCAGTATATAGTACTTAAGCACTCGGTATGGATTTGCGTACTTGCGTTCGGTATGGATTTGGTCCAATCTCTGATACAGATACAGATTCACTCACAATATGAGTGAGATTATAATGTGAAGCAGAGGTATATTATGGCTGACTCATAGATGAACTATGTCTATGAATATTGATGCTTTTTGTAACATGCCAAAACTGCGTATACAGCCCTGACAAAGTCATTGGGGTATCCTCCAGATGAAACACGTGTTGGCTGTGGAATCAGGTTGGATCATCATTTCTGGTAATCTTGTTGCAGAAGAACTTATTGGACTAGATTTGGACATTGACATTTGACTGTGGGGTCGAATTGGAGCATCGCCCATGGCAAATTCTTGCTGATTGAACTGATTATATTGGATGGAGACATTGCCATTAAATCATATGAATTTGTGGAATACATTTTAGACTGCCTCGCCTTTCAATTTGTATATTGATACTCCACACAACTTCAAAATTACTTGGCATGGGGTCATATCACAAAGGACAGTTGCAGTAATTTTGGCATAGTATTGTACTGTTTGGTATAATATTGTTGACTTAACGAGTGCCTCTTATTTGTTTACTTATAGTACTTAAGCACTTATCCAGTTAACCCAAAAATGTTATTATCCCAAGCAACTCTACTGTTGCAAGTTTAATTTCTGTGACCTGGCCTGTACGAGCCCAGGCATGGTAGATTGCAATTTACCTTCAGAATTTTACGGGCCAATGTGGGCATAGGGACCCAAAAAATCCTACATCCCTAAATATTTCCTCAAATGCACACCTACGGTGTATTGAGTCGAAGATGGTGTTAACTCCAAATTCATGAGGCACTGTGTCCCTGAGATAAGGAAACTCCCAGCACATTAAAAGTACAGTCAATTAAGTAAAGCCCCGCTTGATTGAGCTCTAGATCAGAAATATATTTAAAAGGTGTACTACACAAAATTGAAATTGTGGTACAGGGATCATGAATGCAAAAAGCATCAAGAAAATACCGTGAAGGATCCCTAAACAGGGCATTACAGAATAATGTGTAACTCATAAAAAAAAATGTAAGACCAAGTAAGTAGCAAAATCAATAGAGGAACGTACAGCATGCCTAGTGCACCTAAAATTCTTCTAGATCACCCCCAAGATCAGGTGTTTATATAGGAAATCTCATAGACTAGTGTTAAACATGCAAATTCATCATTGTAGGAAAATGCCACTGTTGACATGGTTACCCCCTAACCTTTTGCCTTTTATTGATTCTGAGTTGACTGAGAGTGTGCTGGGACCCTGCTAACCAGGCCCCAGCACCAGTGCTCTTTCACAAAAAATGTACCATTGTTTCCACAATTGGCACACCCCGGGCACACAGATAAGTCCCTTGTAAAAGGTACAAGTGGTACCAAGGGCCCTGTGACCAGGGAAGGTTCCTAAGGGCTGCAGCATGTGTTGTGCCACCCCAAGGGACCCCTCACCTAACACATGCACACTGACATTGTGGTGGTCATTCCAACCCTGGCGGTCCATGACCGCCGGGTTGGAGGACCGCGGGAGCACCGCCGACAGGCCGGCGGTGCTCCAATGGGCATTCCGACCGCGGCGGTAAAGCCGCGGTCGGACCGGCAACACTGGCGGGCTCCCGCCAGTGTACCGCCGCAAATTGGAATCCTCCAAGGCGGCGCAGCTAGCTGCGCCGCCGAGGGGATTCTGACCCCCCTTACCGCCATCCAGTTCCCGGCGGTTCTCCCGCCGGGAACCGGATGGCGGTAGGTGGGGTCGCGGGGCCCCTGGGGGCCCCTGCAGTGCCCATGCCACTGGCATGGGCACTGCAGGGTCCCCCGTAAGAGGGCCCCTAAATGTATTTCACTGTCTGCTGCGCAGACAGTGAAATACGCGACGGGTGCAACTGCACCCGTCGCACAGCTTCCACTCCGCCGGCTCGATTCCGAGCCGGCTTCATCGTGGAAGCCTCTTTCCCGCTGGGCTGGCGGGCGGCCTGAAGGCGGCCGCCCGCCAGCCCAGCGGGAAAGTCAGAATTACCGCTGCGGTCTTTCGACCGCGGAACGGTAACCTGACGGCGGGACTTTGGCGGGCGGCCTCCGCCGCCCGCCAAGGTCCGAATGAGGGCCTGTGTGTGTTGGTGGGGAGAAAAAGACAAAGTCGAGATGGCATCCCCCTCAGGATGCCATGCACACAAAATACTGCCTGTGGCATAAGTAAGTCATCCCTCTAGCAGGCCTTAAAGCCCTAAGGCAGGGTGCGCTATACATCATGTGAGGGCATAGCTTCATAAGCAATTTGCCCCTACAGTGTCTAAGTCCATTCTTAGACATTATAAGTACAGTGTGGCCATATTAAGAATGTGGTCTGGGAGTTTGTCAAAACGAACTCCACAGTTCCATAATGGCTACACTGAATACTGGGAAGTTTCTCAGAATAATAAACCCACACTGATGCCAGTGTTGGGTTTATTAAAAAATGCACACAGAGGGCATCTCTGTATTTTACCCAATCCTTCAGTGCAGGACTGACTGATCTGTGCCAGCCTGCCACTGAGATGAGTTTCTGACCCCCTAAGGTGAGAGCCTTTGTGCTGTTTGAGGCCAGAAACAAAGCCTGCACTGGGTGGAGGTGCTTCACACCTCCCACCTGCAGGGACTGTAACACCTAGCAGTAAGCCTCAAAGGCTGAGGCCTCGTGTTACAATACCCCAGGGCACTCCAGCTAGTGGAGATGCCCGCCCCCCGGACACAGCCCCCACTTCTGGTGGCAAGTCCAGGGAGATAATGAGGAAAAACAAGGAGGAGTCACCCCCTCACCAGGTCCACCCCTAAGGCGACCAGAGCTGAAATGACCCCCTCCTTGGAAAATCCTCCATCTTGTTTTGGAAGATTTAGCCCAATAGGAATAGGGATGTGCCCCCCTCCCCATAGGGATGAGGTACAAGGAGGGGTAGCCACCCTCAGGGACGGTAGTCATTGGTTACTGCCCTCCAGCCCTAAACACACCCCAAAATTAGTATTTAGGGGCGTCCCTGAACCCAGGAAATCAGATTGCTGACGACCCAGCAAGAAGAAGGACTGCTGACCTGAAAACCCCACAGAGAAGAAGGAGGCAACAACTGCTTTGGCCCCAGCCCTATGGGCCTGTCTCCAGATTCAAAGAACCTGAAACAGCAACGCATCCAGTGGGACTAGCGACCTCTGCCGACTCAGAGGACTGCCCTGCAACCCAAAGGACCAAGAAACTCCAGTGGACAGCGGCTCTGTCCAAAACAACAAACAAGAAACCATCTTTAAAGGGACTCCAGCCTCACTCCTGAAGTGTGCACTCTCCACTATGCACCCGACGCCCCCGGCCCGTGTCCAGAGAAACCAACATTGCAGCGAGGACGCCCAGGCCTCATGGAGACACCTGCAGAGAGAAGCCAGAGGATCCCCCTGACCGCGACTACCCAGCAACAAAGAACCCAATGCCTGGAAGAAGCACTGAACCCGCAGCCCCCAGGCCAGAGAGGAACCAACTACCGGTTCAGGAATGACCAGCAGGCAGCCCTCATCTTTTCTCAGTGGGTGACTGGCCCGAGAAGCCCCCCTGTGCCCTACCTGCATTGCCAGAGTGACCCCCAGGTCCTTCCATTGAAACCAATACAAAACCTGACGCCCTGTTCGCACATTGCACCCGGTTGCCCCTGTGCCGATGAGGGTGTATTTTGTGTGCCTGGTTGGGACACCCCACTGCTCTATAAACCCCCCCTGGTCTGCTCCCAGAGGACGCAGGTACTTACCTGTTAGCAGACTGGAACCAGAGCACCCCTAGACACCATAGGCGTCTATGTTATTTGGGCCCCTCTTTGAATCTCTGCACCTGACCGCCCCTGTGTTGCTGGGTGTTTGGGGTTGACTTGAACCCCCAATAGTGGGCTGCCTATGCCCCGGAGACTAAACTTGTAAGTGCTTTACTTACCTGACAAAGTAACCTTTACTTACCTCCCCCAGGAACTGTTGAATTTTGCACTGTGTCTACCTTTAAAATAGCTTATTGCCATTTCATGCCAAACTGTGTACATTACTGTTTTCATTCAAAGTTCTATACTTACCTATGCCAAGTACCTTACAATTTATGTATTTACTTGAATTCTGAATCTTGTGGTTCTAAAATAAAGTAAGGAAAGAATAGTTTTCTATATAAAAACCTATTGACCTGGAGTTAAGTCTTTGAGTGTGTGTTCCCATTTATTGCCTGTGTGTGTACAACACATGCTTAATACTACCCTCTGATAAGCCTAACTGCTCAACCACCCTACCACCAATAGAGCATTAGTATTATCTATTATTGACACTATCAACCGCTAAGGGGAACCCTTGGACACTGTGCACACTATCCCTCACTTTGAGATAGTATATACAGAGCCAGCTTCCTACATTGGTGGATCAGCTGTGGGATCTAAGACTTTGCATTTGCTGGACTACTCAGCCAATACCTGATCACACAACAAATTTCCAAAAATTGTCATGAGAAACTGATTTTTGAATTTTTTACTAATTTTCTTAATTTTTAAAATTTCTGTTAGTGCCTTGTGTAAGTCACTGTTAGCATTTCATTTGAAGTTTAAAAGTTTGTAAAAGTTAGGATTTAAGTTCTAGAAGTAGGTTCTAGTTTCTTAAAAGGTAATCCCAACTTTTAGAGTCATAATGAGTAACATAGATGAGATGGTGATGGAACTCAACCTCACCCCTTACCTGCATCTAAGGATGTCAGAGCTAAGGTCGCTCTGTAAGATAAAAAAGATCAAAACTGAGTCCAACCCTACCAAGGTCAAGCTCCAGGAGCTCTTTGCACAGTATGCAAGGGACCACCCCTCTGAGTTGGAGGATCCTCCCTCAGGTGGGGAAGAAATTAGTGAATAGGAGGAAGAACTCACCCCTCCTGTCCTAATAAGGGAGAACAGGGCTCCTAGAACCCTGCCTCCACAAATCATAGTCAGAGAGCCTGGTTCTTCCACAGGGGAGTCCAGTACCTCTGTAAGCATCGAGGGCAGCCTCAATGAATTGGACATCCTTCTAGCAAAGATGACCAAGAAATTAGCTTTGGAGAAGCAGCTCCTAACTATAGAAAGGGAAAGAAAAGAAATGGGTCTAACACCCATAAATGGTGGTAGCAACTTAAATAGGGTCAGAGAGAATACTGACATCCTAAAAATCCCCAAAGGGATTGTAACTAAATATGAAGAAGGTGATGACATCACCAAATGGTTCACAGCTTTTGAGAGGGCTTGTGCAACCAGAAAAGTAAGCAGATCCCAACGGGGAGCTGTCCTGTGGGAAATGTTCACTGCTAAGTGTAGGGACTCCTCCCACTCTCTGGTAAGGATGCAGAATCCTATGACCTCACGAAGGCTACCCTGATTGAGGCCTTTGAATTCTCATCTGAGGAGTATAGAATTAAGTTCAGGGGGCCTCACAAAACCTCGAGCCAGTCCTGGGTTGATTTTGTTGACTTCTCAGTCAAAACACTAGATGGTTGGAAAATCTTCAGTGTAGTAGGTGACTATGATGGGCTGTATAATTTATTTATGAAATAACATATGTTAAGTAATTGCTTCAATGATAAACTGCATCAACATCTGGTAGACCTAAGTCCAATTTCTCCCCAAGAGTTGGGAAAGAAGGCAGACCACTGGGTCAAGACAAAGGTGACCAAGACTTCCACAGGGGGTGACCAAAAGAAAGGGGTCACAAAGCCTCCCCAAGGGAAGGGTGGTGAGACATCCAGGGACAAAAACAAAGAGCCTTCTCAAGGGCCCCAAGACCTGCTCAGGAGGGTGGGCCCGAGCTTCTTCACAGTCCACAAATAGGTACAAGGGTAAACACTTTGATCCCAAGAAGGCCTGGTGTCATAACTGCAGACAGCATGGACACCAAACTGGAGACAAGGCCTGTCCCAAGAAAAGTCCCACATCTACTACACCAGTTAGCACTGTAATAGCCAGTCTCCAGGTGGGATCAACATTCTGCTCAGAGCAAATCAGGGTTCACACTGAAGCTACGTTAGTCTCAGAGGGTGGGGTGGATTTAGCCACACTAGCTGCCTGGACACCTAACATGCAAAAATACAGGCAGCAGCTCTTGATAAATGGGAATAAGGTAGAAGCCCTGAGGGATACAGGTGCCACTGTCACCATGGTGACAGACAAACTGGTTTCCCCAGGACAGTATCTGGCTGGATAGACATATCCAGTCACCAATGCTGACAATGAAACTAAAGTCCATCCCATGGCAATGGTGACTTTAGAATGGGGTGGGGTTACTGGCCTGAAACAGGTGCTAGTCTCCTCTGCAATTCCAGTAGATTGTTTGCTAGGGAATGATCTGGAGTCCTCAGCATGGGCTGAGGTTGAGCTCAAGACCCATGCAGCCATGCTGGGTATCCCTGAACTGGTGTGTGTTAAGACAAGAGAACAGGGCAGAGCACAGGGTGAAAAAGAAGTATTGGAATCTGGAATAATGGCCAAACCTTCCAAGAGAAAAGGTAAGAAGACTGGGGACCAGCTTCTACACAGCAAAAGAAACAGGACCTCTCTTGCCAGGAAGATGTCCTATCCCCTGAGAGAACTGAGTCCATGGAGCTGGAGCCTTATCAGGTAGAGCTCTTGGGTCCGGGGGACCTCAAGGGAACAGCTCTGCCAGGGACAAAAGACTTGTCCCACTCTTGAAGGCCTAAGACAGCAAGCAGCTGAGCTAGAAAAAGGAAGTGTCAGTGGATCCCACAGAGTCTATTGGGAGGTTAGACTCCTTTACACTGAGGCAAGAGATCCCAAACCTGGTGCCACTACGAGAGTGGTAGGGGGTCATTATGATTATGGGGCTCCCAGAAAAACTCAAAAGGAGATGGGATGTCCTCCTGCATTGTTTGCTTTTCTCCTACAGAGTGGTGCCACAGAAGGGTGTAGGGTTTTCCTTCTTTGAGCTTCTGTTTGGCCATCCTGTAAGGGAACCACTGGCACTTGTAAAAGAAGGCTGGGAGAGACCTCTCCATAAGCCTAAACAAGATGTAGTGGACTATGTACTAGGCCAGACAGTTCTGAACTGGGAAGCTCCAAAAGCCCAGACTCAAGTCAGGGCATTCCTTGGCTTGACTGGGTACCATAGGAGGTTTGTGAAGGGGTATGGATCTATAGTGATTCCCCCCAAAGAACGTACCTCAAAAAAGATGCCCAAGAAGGTTAACTGGACCTGGACTGTCAAAAGGCCTTTGACACCCTGAAAGAAGCTATGTGCTCAGCACCAGTTTTGAAAGCTCCACATTATTCAAAGCAATTCATTGTGCAGGCAGATGCCTCTGAACATGGGATAGGAGCAGCCAAGGATGATGGCCTTGGCCAGCCTGTTGCTTTTATTAGCAGGAGGTTACTCCCCAGGGAGCAGCGTTGGAGTGCCATTGAGAGGGAGGCCTTTGCTGTGGTTTGGTCACTGAAAAAGTTGAGACCATACCTGTTTGGTACGCACTTTGTAGTTCAAACTGACCGCAGTCCTCTCAGATGGCTCATGCAGATGAAAAGAGAGAACCCTAAACTGTTGAGGTGGTCCATATCCCTACAGGGAATGGACTTTGTAGTGGAACACAGACCTGGGAGTGCCCATGCCAATGCAGATGGCCTTTCCAGGTTCTTCCACTTAGAAAATGAAGACTCTCTTGGGAACGGTTAGTGTCATCCTTTTTTCGTTTGGAGCAAGGGGTTGTGTAGGAAAATGCCACTGTTGGAGTGGATACCCCCTAACATTTTGCCTTGTATTGATGCTGACTTCACTGAGAGTGTGCTGGGACCCTGCTAACCAGGCCCCAGCCCCAGTGTTCTTTCACAAAAAATGTACCATTGTTTCCACAATTGGCACACCCCTGGCACACAGATAAGTCCCTTGTAAAAGGTACCAGTAGTACCAAGGTCCCTGAGACCAGGGAAGGTCCCTAAGGGCTGCAGCATGTGTTGTGCCACCCTAAGGACTCCTCACTTTACACAGGCACACTGCCATTGCAGATTGTGTGTGTTGGTGGGGGGAAAAAGGCAAAGTCGACATGGCATCCCCCTCAGGATGCCATGCACACAACATTCTGCCTGTGGCATAAGTAAGTCACACCTCTAGCAGGCCTTAAAGCCCTAAGGCAGGGTGCACTATACCACATGTGCGGGTATATCTGCATTAGCAATATGCCCCTACAGTGTCTAAGTCCATTCTTAGACATTGTAAGTACAGTGTGGCCATATTAAGTATATGGTCTGGGAGTTTGTCATAACAAACTCCACAGTTCCATAATGGCTACACTGAATACTGGGAAGTTTGGTACCAAACTTCTCAGAATAATAAACCCACACTGATGCCAGTGTTGGATTTATTAACAAATGCACAAAGAGGGCATCTTAGAGATGCCCCCTGTATTTTACCCAATCCTTCAGTGCAGGACTGACTGGTCTGTGCCAGCCTGCCACTGAGATGAGTTTCTGACCCCCTGGGATGAGACCCTTTGTGCTTTCTGAGGCCAGAAACAAAGCCTGCACCGGGTGGAGGTGCTTCACAGCTCCCCCTGCAGGAACTGTAACACCTAGAAGTGAGCCTCAAAGGCTGAGGCCTCGTGTTACAATACCCCAGGGCACTCCAGCTTGTGGAGATGCCCAACCCCCGGACACAGCCCCCACTTTTGGTGGCAAGTCTGGGGAGATAATGAGAAAAACAAGGAGGAGTCACCCCCTCAGCCGGATCCACCCCTAAGGTGACCAGAGCTGAAGTGACCCCCTCCTTTCAATAATCCTCCATCGTGTTTTGGAGGATTTAGCCCAATAGGAATTGGGATGTGCCCCCTATCCAAAGGGAGGAGGCACAAGGAGGGTGTAGCCGCCCTCAGGAACAGTAACCATTGGCTACTGCCCTCCAGCCCTAAATACACCCCTAAATTTAGTATTTAGGGGCAACCCTGAACCCAGGAAATCAGATTCCTGACAAGGTAACAAGAAGAAGGACTGCTGACCCCACAGAGAAGAAGGAGACGACAACTGCTTTGGCCCCAGCCCTTCCGGCCTGTCTCCAGATTTAAAGAACCTGAAGCAGCGATGCCTCCTGCAGGACCAGCGTCCTCTGCCAACTCAGAGGACTGCCCTGCAACCCAAAGGACCAAGAAACTCCTGTGGACAGCGGCTTTGTCCAAAACAGCAAAGAAGAAACCATCTTTAAAGAGACTCCAGTCTCACTCCTGAGTCGTGCACTCTCCACTCTGCACCCGACGCCCCCGGCCCGTGTCCAGAGAAACCAACACTGCAGCGAGGACCCCCAGGTGACTCCCACGATGTGTCCACCCTGAGACGAACTCCCTGCACCCCAATGGCGAAGTCTGCAGAGAGATTCCAGAGGATCCCCCTGACCGTGACTACCCAGCATCAAAGAACCCGACGCCTGGAAGAAGCACTGCATTCGCAGCCCCCAGGCCCAAGAGGAACCAACTACAGGTGCAGGAGTGACCAGCAGGCGGCCCTCATCTTTTCCCAGTGGGTGACTGGCCGGAGAAGCCCCCCTGTGCCCCACCTGCATCGCCAGAGTGACCCCCGGGTCCTTCCACTGAAACCAGTACAAAACCCGATGCCCTGTTTGCACACTGCACCTGCTTACCCCAGTGCCGCTGAGGGTGTATTTTGTGTGCCTGGTTGGGACCCCCCAGTGCTCTACAAACCCCCCCTGGTCTACTACCAGAGGACGCAGGTACTTACCTGCTAGCAGGCTAGAACCAGAGCACCCCTAGTCTCCATAGGCATCTATGTTATTTGGGCCCCTCTTTGACCTCTCCACCTGACCGGCCCTGTGTGCTGGTGCTGGGTGTTTGGGGTTGACTTGAACCCCCAACGGTGGGCTGCCTACGCCCCGGAGACCGAACTTGTAAGTGCTTTACTTACCTGACAAAGTAACCTTTACTTACCTCTCCCAGGAGCTGTTGAATTTTGCACAGTCTCTACTTTTAAAATAGCCTATTGCCATTTTATGCCAAACTGTGTACATTACTGTTTTCATTCAAAGTTCTATAATTACCTATGCCAAGTACCTTACAATTTATGTATTTACTTGAATTCTGAATCTTGTGGTTCTAAAATAAATTGAGAAAATAATATTTTTCTATATAAAAACCTATTGACCTGGAGTTAAGTCTTTGAGTGTGTGTTCTCATTTATTGCCTGTGTGTACAACAAATGCTTAATACTACCCTTTGATAAGCCTAACTGCTCAACCACCCTACCACAAATAGAACATTAGTATTATCTATTATTGCCACTATCAACCTCTAAGGGGAACCCCTGGACTCTCTGCACTTTAACCCTCACTTTGAGATAGTATATACAAAGCCAGCTTCCTACAATCATGGTGTGAGTAATAAAAACTTCACATTCCTAGCATCAGAATAGAGCTTGATACCGTGTCATGTTGCCTTAGCACCTAAGTATTATTGTTCCAGAGTTGAGGCATCTTCCAACACATCACAAATATCAGAAATACTGTCAAGGAAGTGAATGGCCCACCCAATGACTGAGTTCTAGATCAGCAGAATAGTTTCAAAATGTGTAACAAAAATGTAAAAATGTTGTACAGGCTAATTGCCATCAAGGCTCTCAGCAAATTGAATATTACAGAGAAACTTAAAATAAAAAAGATTTGAAGTCCCAAGTGAGTGCCAAAATTGTGAGAGAAACAGACAGAATCCCTAGCAGAACCGGAAAGGTTTTGGCACACCCCATATTCAAGGATTTTTATACATTATTTTCACATATGAAATTAACAGAATTGCAGATTAATTGTGGTATGATCGAAAACTGTTTAATTCATAGCAAATCAGAGCACACTCTTGTAAGATGTCATATTGATTTAGCACTTTAACACTATCCCACTACATGAATAATTATTCTGCCCTAACAAAGTTATCACATAATAGCAAACTACTAGGGCTGTATTATGAAAGAAGAAGGCACATTGAGCTAACTGAAGGATCTTTCCATGTAGTAACAGTTTGTGTGAATTATTACAGACACTGACTTTGTTTGATTATGAGATGTACAGGGGGACAAGGACAAGTCAGTGTGCATTCATAAAATTAAGAGTGAATCCATATCCTGCATGTTTTTAATAATGTACAAAAGCTTTTAAAAGATCCCCACTCTGATTATTCTGTAGTTTCTAAAACCCAGTATCAGTCTAACTCTCACAATACAGTCTGGATCACTTTCTGCTTCTTGGGAATGAACTCTTCCATTAGCTTCAATTGATTATAAAACCAATATCTGAAATCTTCCATCCGAATATCATGTTGCATACTCTTAGGCTAACATATCTTTCTTTTTACAACCACAATTTAGGAGCATCATTTCAAAGAATAAGAATTTGAGCAAGAGAAACATGACAATTTTACACATCACCACAATAGTTGAAGACTAGAAACAACCTAAATATACCCCCTCCTAAACTATTAATCTATTCACCCACCTTGCTAAATCCTCATCCTATATCACTAACCTAGGAACCTAACACTTCCTACAAGCCTTACCCTCCTAAAGTTTGGACTTCACAAGAAATGTTAGTTATATTCAAGACATATGCATTTATAACTATACTGTTATCTTAAATGAAGGTATAGCACTATCTTATGCATCAAAACCCTGCAAATGCAGCCTTTATTTACAAAATGAATAGCAGCATAAGCATTGTACACATTGCTATTAACTCAGAATTTTCTGGCTTTGGGCTCCAGCAGTATTGGAAGCAAGCCCGCCCACAAGGATAGATGCTCTCCTAATGTTCACATTATTCGTTGCCACACTTATAGATGGAATCACTGCCCCTAATACATCTAATAATATCTGCCCAAAACCACACCTCACTCGCTTCATACCAATTGCATCATTAATCTCTTTCACTTGATAGAATCTAGGAAACACTAAAGCTAAATAACAAGAGCCCACCTGATCATGAGGCAGTTTGAAATAAGCAGTCATGTCACACACAATATATTCTTCTCAATGTTGTTTTTTCACCAACCCTCAAATCACCACTAACAACATAACTTTTTCACATTCACTCTCATTCATAAAATCAATTGAACTAACTCCTGTAGGTTCATGACATACCATGCACAATTCACCCTTTCTCTCATGCTCCATTCTCAATCTTGGATGCAAATTTGAAAACCTAAATTCTTCCTCAGTCTTAACTTGTTATGGTTAGCTTGTGCAAGTATACTACAAAATTTACCATGGGTTAATTTACCTCAATTTTCTTCAGAAACAGGAAGAGTCTCTAGTGAAACATTGAAATCGAACAGGTATGGTGGTAGAAACTCCTGCTTATTAAATATACAAATAAATACTTTACATGAAAGACCATAAGACACGGGTTGCTGTAAGTAGGTAGCACCTTCACCTGCAGAAAATGGAAGAAAAGTATACACCATGCAATTCCTAACTTCTATAATGTCAATATATCCCCCAACATTTTTATGTATGTATTGTCATCAAATGCCCTAACTAAACCTTCGCTATGTGTCCTATGTGTCAGTGTATTAGATTGAACCCCATTATATATTGTGATTAATTCAACCTTAATAGAGTCATTTCCCACTAGAGAAATAAGACACAACAATATACCAACTACGACTATTAGTATCAACAATAGCAAGATAAAACTAACTGTTTTACAGCATTTGCTGTAGCCCATTTCTATTGAGATCATTAACAAAACTTAAAAGGACTTTGAACTGCAAAAAGTCAGCTTAGAAATGTGTTTTTCAGAACTTATAGATCCGGAGGGCATCCACTTGACAATTGCTTCTGTCTACGCCCCCCATGCTCATCTCTCCCACTCTGCAGGCACTTGCACCCCTGGTCTTCCAATCCCTCTCTGGTCCCACATTACTGGGGGGTAATTTTACCTTAGTGGTGGATCACTGTCTGGACTTTAGTAAATCCCTGACACACAGATCATTTGACGCGATGGCTATAGCCCTGACGGGTGCCTGGTGCCTACTTTACCCACACACCAGAGAGTACAGACTCTACTCCCACTCACACAAAACCTCAAACTGTATTGATGATCTTTTTATGCCCTCCGTGGACACAGCTGGGTTAAAAGACTTCTGAATCCTATCCTGCACACTGAATGACCATGCCCGATTATCTTAACCTCAAATCTTCCAAGAGGCAACAGATAGGACTTTGGTGTCTGAGGTCCTGGTGGCTCTCCGACGGCAACTTTGATAAGTTTCTTCAACAACAAATTTCCGACTGTTACTTCACAAAATGGGCATATGGGAAGGGGACCTCCCACGGATCTCCTTCTGAAAATGTGTGCTCAGCCCCTATGATGTAGGACTGGGGTTTTCAGACCTGAAGTTATATTACTTTGCCAGCCACCTCCTTCCAATTAATGAGTGGTTATTTGTGGGTAGAGATGAGCCCTCCATAGCATTGGAGCTCTGCTTGCTCGAACGCCATGACATGCTCGATCTCCTCTATGGTTCCAGCACACCCGCAACCCTCCCTCCTGAGACTCCATCGACCCTGCTTAGTTCGCACCAGGCAATATAGTGGATCAGTTGGCACAGCATGCCGACAGCAGTGATGCCACTCTAGGCTGTCACCTAGCTTTGACACACATTCACTGTAGAGGGGTTCCGGGCATGGGATGCCAGTGCTATTTCAACAGTGGGGGATATCTTGGTGGGCACCTCCATGTGCACATTTCAACACCTCGTAGATACTTAAACCATGCATAGGACACAATTTTACCACTTCCTTCAACTGCACACAGCGCTGGGTGCCTCCTTCAACTCCACGAAGACCATCCCCCAACATAGTCCCTTAGAGGCACACCTCATGGAATAACGGCTGGAGAAGAAGGGTGTTTCCCACCTTTACTGATCCCTTGTAAGTAATACGCCCAACCCCATGACAAAACTGAGGGAAAAATTGGAGAGCGATGTGGGCCCACTGGATGAGGATGACTGGGTGGAGGCCAGAATGACCCCAAGGCACTTGCAGTCTCTATGAAATTACCCATGATTCAATGGAAGTGCTGGTATCATATTTATTAGAGCCCTACAAGGTTTATTAAAAAAAAAAAAATCATTTTATATAACAACCAGACAGCATATAATATCTAGACAGTCACTAGCGGGATAAAAAAAGGCACAACAGTAAATAGTATAGGCTCACATTTAGCATGGCATGAGTCAGGATAGGTCAGACAGTAGAAGTGACATTGCATAGAGGGAGATCAGAAATTTTCCAGTACAGGCACAATAACTCCTGTAGCTACTAACTCGGGGAGCCCCAGTAGACAACCTCCCCGCCAACATCACCGCATGGAGGCGTGATCAGCAACCAACTCCCCAACCTGAAGAAGCACCACACACCATGACATCCGCACTGTCACCCACCCTAAGGGCATTCGGCCCTCCACTCTTTACCATAGTTATGATGTTGCCTCGTCCCATTTACTTCCATAACTTCATCATCCCGGAGCACGTAGGAAACACTTGGTAAACTCCCCATATATCATTCCGGCCGCTGTGGATTGGCATGAGTTCATGGTAAGCATCAGATTGGGTATTGCAGTCTGTCATATAAGTATGCCAGTCCTGTAATGTTGGGAGCGAATCCTTCATCCATTGCATCGCTATCCTGTGTTTCACCAGCAATAGCCCTAAAGCAACAAGTCTCCTACAGGTCTTTGGGACATCTCTATCACAAACTAGCAGTGCCAACAAGAGGTAGACACAATAGCTTCAACTGTAATCTCATGCAGCGTCCCTATAACCCCAACCCAAAAGAGGTGTATGACTGGGCAGAACCAAGCTACATGTACAAATCCAGCACCTTCTTTGCCGCAGCATGGACAGCATGAACTGTCACGCAGGCCATAGCGAAATAGCCAAACCGAGGTGTGATATACTCAGTGGAGATACTTGCGTGTTGTCCGCATAAGCTGACACAATTAGATTACAGTGCAAGAAGCCCACAACCAGTGAGCACGATATTTCAGTAGTACACAGACCAAGTGCTCTGCAACAAGCACGTACAGCAGCGGAGACAAATGAAAACCCTGCTGCATACCCCTTATGATGGATATAGGGTGTGATACTATTCCATGGACAGAAAATCAAGCTGTTGGCGAAGTTCAGAACACCCGAACACATCGCTCACCCCCACACGACAAAGCACACAAAAAATAAACCCCTACTCAACTGAGTCCAACCCTTTTTCAGCATCCAACAAAACTGCAGTGCACATCTGAGTCAATGCGAGAGATCACGATGAAGACAGTCCTAAGATTGTATACAGGAGACCTTCCAGGTATGAAGTCAGCCTGCTCAGGGCTGACGATACCAAGGAGCAGAGGTAGCAAGCAGATCAGAAGGAGTTTTGCAAATATTTTTCTTTTGGTATTTAATAATGACAGTGGTCAGTAAGATGAACAGCAGTCAGACGGTTTACCCAGCTTTAGTAAGGTGACCAACAGTGCTTCTTGCATCGTAGGAGGCACATGTCTGTCTTTTACCATTTCTTCGAAGAGGTTAACCAAGTGCAGGACAAATCTGTCCTGATAAGCCTTATCCAAGACCACGTCAGCCCATCTGTACTCAGCGCCTTCCCACCAGGCAGATCCTTCAGTACCGCTATAACCTCGAAGGGGGGCGTGGCCAGGCAAAATGGACTGCGGGACGTGCTCCTAGTGAGCTCCTGCCATCTCGGTGAATCCTGTACTGATCCTGGGGTGCCCTCGACATTTTGCACCCCACCCAGCAACGTGAACCCTGTGGGTTGTGGGCTGCTGCGGCTTACTGGAAGCGTCCTGTTTCGGGGCGCGGAGGTGCTCCGGGAGCCGAGATATCCTTGAAGGCAAAATAGAAACAGTGACAGTGGAGGTGAACCTCCTCAGGGCGGATCTCAGGAAGGTCTCTGACAAGGTCAAGGTGACGGAGGGCTCTATCATGGAGCTGCAGATGGAGGTGGGGGTTTTGCGTAAGCAGATGGTGCAGGCTACCTCCACAGTTGGAAGACTGGAGGCACGGCTGGAGGATGCTGAAGGCCGTTCTCAGCGGAACAATATAAGACTGTTGGGATTCCCGGAACGTACAGAGGGGTCAGCGGCTGAAACCTTTGTGGCAAGTTGGATTAAGGGTGTGCTGCAACCGGTGGGCCTCTCCAGAGTGTTTGTGGTGGAGAGGGCTCATAGGGTGCTCATGGAGCCTCCGCGACCTGGTGCACCCCCGAGGACTATCATCGCCCGTCTCCTAAACTACAGAGATAGGGATTGTGTTTTACGGGCGGCCCGTGACTCAGACAAGGCTGTATTTGAGAACGGGAACATTTCCATTTATCCTGATGACACCAACAAGGTACAGAACTCACGGAAGAGCTTCCTTGAATTGAAGGCCAAGCTCCGGGCCATGAATGTCAGAAATATGTTTCTATACCCTGTGCGCTTAAAGGTACTCTCTGGAGGCAAGTCCAATTTCTTCGAGCACCCAGAGAAGGTTTGGAGATGGCTGGAGATGTGGGATAAGTCAGCGCCCGGCAATTTGGCAGGGACTGGCGGAGTGGCTCATCTGGCCTCTAGAGCGGAAGGCCTTGACTGGAGGATCCGTGGAGGTGGCCTGCCGGAGGACACTGTGGCTCGGGGTCAGTGGAGGACCCTGCCCTCAGGATTGAGATACAACAGGATGAGACGATGGCTGTGGTGCCTTCTGGGCCGGCGGATGGCTCTGGCGGGGGGCCAGAGCCGGTTTCATTGTTGGCCTCCGCGCAGGTCTGACTTTGTTGCTGACACTTGGAGCTGCTTGTCGTGCCCTCTATCGGGGGGCTTGGGTCTGTGTGGGAGAAATCTGCTTCTGGACGGTGGTGCTGCAAGATGGTGAACGGGGTCCTGAAGGGGTACTGTCGGTGCTTGGGCGATGCCGGATAATAAGGGGGGGCAATGCTAATAATATATAGTAATGATGGTTCACGTGTGGGCAATACTACATTGATGTCGGGGTGCGGGGTGATCACTCCACGTTTGTGGTAGGTCTTTAAATGGGTGGGTGGGGATTAGGCTGTTGTCCTGGCAGCATTTATGGACTGGATCTGCAGTATGATGGTTTGTTCCAGTTGTTATACTGTATGTCCAGGGCAGGGGTTGAATGTTTGAGGGGTTCGATTGGCACAGTTTGCTGTTGGTTTTACAGTGCAGGTATAATGGTGAGACATGCATGATGTACCTTCTTTACATGGGGGATGGACGCCAGGGGGAGACTTGAGTACGGGGGATAGGTAATTCAGTACCAGTATGGGTCGCAAGATTAACATGTTGATGTGGAATGTCAGGGGGTTGAAGAGCTTCACCAAGTGATATAGGGTACACTCCTTCTTAAAGAGACAGACAGTGCACATTGCCTGTCTTCAGGAGACAGACATGACGGACGGAGGAGGCACAAAAGCTTTCTAAGAAGTGGCAGGGTCAAATGTTTTCTTCCTCCTTCTCCTCTTATGCGAGGGGTGTGACAATGTGGGTGGCTCCAGGAGTTCCTTTTACCCACACATATAGTGAGGTTGATCTTGAGAGGAGATATGTTCTAATCGAGGGCATGCTGGATGGCTTACCCATCATTATTCTTAACACTTATGCAACCAATATTGATGATCCCTCCTTTTACACCAACGTACCGGAGATCCTGGGGGAGAGTGTGGCTAAGCCTATTATATGGGCACGGGATTACAATTGCATACTGAATGGGGAACTCGATCACCTCACGTCGAAGAAAGGGACCAAGCCCCTGATGGCCCCTTACGGATGTGATGAGCCAGTTAGGGTTATGGGAAAGTTGGAGGGAGTTACACCTGGAGGGTAAGGAATTCACCTGTCACTCTAGAACCCATAATACTCATACGCGTTTGGTTAGGTTTCTTCTGCCAGGTCTTCACGGTTCTCAAGTATTGGGGGTCACACATCTGGGTCGGTTTCTGTCTGATCACGCACCTGTCTTGATGCAACTACAATGGGGGGCAACGGGCACCAGTACTGCGCGTAGTTGGCGCTTACCTGCAGAATTTCTTATGGATGTGGGACACAGAGATGGTGTGGGGAAGGCCGTTTCTGGTTACATGAACTTGAATTGGAATACAATGGCTTCTAGGGAATTGGAGTGGGAGGCTATGAAGGCTGCGGTGTGAGGGGTTTGCATTGGTGCAGCATGCACGGTGCGCAGGCGAATAAAGCGAGAACTCAAGGGGTTAGAGGCGAAACTAGGGGCTCTGCAGCGGAAGCTCCCAGACACAAGAACAGCTGAAAGAGAGGAACTAAGATTATACAAGGAAGTTAACAATTGTTGGGATACCTTGAGTCGGGTCACCCTCAAAGCATAAATGCAGCACCTGCATTGGGAGGGGGATAAAGCTGGCAAGCTCCTGGTGTGGATTCTGAGGAGGGAGTTTGTATCCTCTCCTATAATGCACATTCAGAATGTGGAGGGTGCGACATTTACAAAGCGTGCAGATATTTTGCGGGTCTTGGTAGAGCACCTGCAGAAGGTTTCGAGGGCTGGTCCGGTACCTCCGGAAGAGGGCGTAGGGGGATTTCTGAAGCTGATGTGTCTTTCGCGGCTGGGTGTGGAGAGTAGGGAGGCCCTCACCATGGTAAATAGCGATGTTAAGATACTTTGCAAGATCCTGGCCTCTCGACTACGTGGGGTGATTCAGGGTCTGGTACACGAGGATCAGTGTGGGTATATCCCTTGTCGCAGCACATCTTACAATCTGCGTCAACTGGAGCACGTCCTGCCTGAGACGGAGGGCGAGAAAACTGAATTGGCGCTGGTGTCCTTGGACCTTGAGAAGGCCTTCGATACTGCTGAGTGGGGGTATCTGCTGGGGATGTTGCATGGTATGGGGTTTGGTCCTGGTTTCTGTGCCTGGGTGCGACTGCGCTGGTTCGGGTGGGTGGGTGGAACTATCTGACTCCTGGGAGATTGGTAGGGGTACGAGGCAGAGTTGTCCACTCTCACCTTTCCTCTCTGCTCTCGCTGTGGAGCCGCTGGCGATATGGCTTTGGGAGGGCATGGCTCCGTGGGGGATCCGGGTGGGACAGGTCACTCATGTGGTTTCTCTATATGCAGATGATGCACTGGTTTATCTCCGGGGCCCCCGTGTCTCGGTTCTAATGTTGTTACAGAGGATGGAGGTGTTTGGAGTTGTTTCTGGCCTCAGGGTCAATCTGAAAAAATCGCTCCTGTTCTGCAGTGTCTCCCAGGCTGACTTACGTGGGGCTGGCCTCAGGTGGGAAATCAAGAGTTTCCAATACTTGGGCATTTGGGTCACACACACTATGGCTCCACACAATAATCATAATGTCGAGTGGATGTTTGCTGGTCTGGAGCGTTCGGTCACTTTTTGGAATAGATTACCTCTGTCTGTCATAGGTGGAGCTGCGGTGGCGAAGATGGTCTTCGCCACAGTGCCTGTACTTGGCCACAGTGCCTGTACTTGGTCCAGAATTCCCTGTATCCATTGACTGCTCGGTTCTTTTGTAGGCTGGACAGCTTTTTAATTTCTTTGGTGTGGGCTGGATGACGTAGCAGGGTGGCTCTACCGGTCCTCCAAGGGGATCTTGATGGGGGAGGACTAGCGATTCCCAATCTTAGACATTTTTATTATGCAGCACACCTGCAATTCGCTGCTAAATGGATGACAGATACCGATAATTGGGAGAAGTGATTGTTTGCTGGAGTGTTGGATAGGCAGGTATTGGTGTATCTTTTGATGGCAGGGGGTAGGTCTGCCACCATTGCTCCCTATTTGGTGAGGTCCACTGCATGGATCTGGGAGCAGGTAGTTAAATGAGCTCCTTTCGACCGTGAACTGAGAATATGGGATCTAGCACCCTTTTGGGAAATGGAACAGTTAATGTCTGTGGAAGCCTGGAGACTGGGTGGTTGCAAGGTAGCTGGGGATCTTTATTCTAATTGGGAGTTCATTTCTTTCACGGAGGCCAGGAACTTGTTCAGTGTGGGATCTGGTCAATTCCTGCAGTACGCTAAACTTGAAAGTGTGGCACGTGAGATCTGGAGTGGTTTCCCGGTAGCCCCCGGGGCCTCCGCAGTGCTACATGGCCTGCTTAACTGGGGCGAGGGGTTGCACTTCATCACCCAGTTTTATAAATTTCTTCAGGAGGATCAGCCGACTGTAATAGATGTGAGCCGCAGGGCATGGGAGAGGGACCTGGGGGAACCCATATCGGATACTGATTGGGATCTAGCCCTATCCATGGTTCGTAAGTTGTCATGTAATAACAGATTTAAGCTACTGTATTTTAACTTTGTACACAGAACGTACCTCTCGCCCAGTCGTCTAAATAAGATTGACCCAAGGCGCAGAGCAGGGTGTCCCAGGTGTGGTGTGCCGCGTGCTTCCTTCCTGCATTTGGCTTGGACTTGCAGATTGGTAAACAATTTTTGGCACGAAGTAGTGGTGAAAGTAGAGGAGGTGACGGGCTTGGGCTTAGAGGTAACCCCAATGATCTGCCTACTGGGAGTGGTGCTGAAACCATGGGGTCAGATTATTCCATATGAAAGAGCACAGCTGGCATTGGTGCTGGCCAGGCGCAGGGTAGCGATTAGATGGGTGAGCACCCGGAATCTATTGCTCCCCAATTGGATACGGGACTTAATGGAGTGAGGTGTGGCTGAGGAGCAACATATGCGCTCCGCACGCAGGGATGAAGAGTCACTCACTGATTTGGCAGCTTGGGGAACTTTACTGGAACGGTTCTCAGCTGTGGAGGATGCAAGCTCTGCAGATAGTACAGAGGATTGGGGGGAATCACACATTGAGCCTTTCAATCAGGTGACGACCAACTATGGTATTGACATTTATCAATTTTTCACAAGTTATATATCATGTTTGGTTTCATGTGGATCTTTTATGGTTTGGGAGGGTGGATGGGCCACAATAATATATTGGATGCGACTAGCCCCGGGTTGGTCTTTGCTCAATAATATTTTTGGTATTGTAATACAAAATGAATATTATATCTTGCATGACCTGCACTGCACTGTATGTTCACAGTTTATAAAACTCAATAAAACCATTTATAAAAAAAAATTAAAAATTTGCCATGAGGTGCTCCCTGAACGCCACCGTCAGCCACTTCATAGTGATGTGGGATAAGTAGTCCGCTGTGGCTTTCTCGTCATGAACGATCCGTAAGGTATAGAGCTCAATGTAGTAATGGCGGACTTGGTCTGCCACCTGGTCTGTCACATGAAGGGCCGCACCCTGCTCGCCACTAATAGCACCAAACTGTCTTACCTGACTAGGCATAACAGGGGCTGCCAGCATTGCACCCGGCTAGTCACCCTCACATAAACCCACTTTGTTGCATATTTACAGAGGTGTGTGACTTCACTCTGAGTTACCTTGTTATATTTGTCTAGTTTGACTCTGATATCCTCCAGAGACTCTGCTCCGCAGTCTCCCATTTGGATCGTTCTGGGTCCACCAGCTCCACCTTCAACTGCGCCAGATGGCCCCAAATTGAGTGCAGTACACCAGCATGCTTGGAGATGGAACCCCCATCCATATATAGGCCTTGAAAGCCTCCCAGATAGTGGCAAATTTTCGACATATCCTACATTGATGCAAAGGTATTTGTCAATTGTTTATGCACGTTCCTTGCAAAACGCAGCATCCAGCAAGGAATACTGCAGAAACCACCAGGCAAACGGAGGCGACCTCATACTGTCCAGCTCAAGAACCAACAACACAGGGGAATGTGGAAATACATTTGTGGTAGGTGCTCACATCACCGTACTCAAGGCAGAAGAGCCAATAGGCAATGCATGGGTGAATGTCATGTACTGTGTAATAATGGGTATGCCCCCTGCCAGTTGGGGACCTATTACGCCAGACATCCAGCAGTCTGCAGTGTTCGGCCATCTCAGTAATAGCGGCAGGCCACCGCCCAGAGCCACCAAGACATCCCCAGGAATGGTCCTAGTCAGGGCATACAAATCTATGTCACTGCCCCAAATCTGGGGCAAGTCTCTGCATTGAGCAAGCCTTGCATACAAAGAATAGTAGAACTGTGGGTCATCGTAATTAGGGCCATATAACCCCACCAATATTGCAGCAAAATGATCTTTGTAACAACGCACCACTACAAAACGGGTCCCCAGGTCCACACAAACATCCTGAACCTTGACACCAGAGTTGCACTGGACACAAACCAGCACCTTGTGCGTATATGCTGTGAAGCCTGCTGTCTAAAAGGCGCCCCTCATGCGTCGGTGAGTAAGCAGCCCACTCCCCAGGGCCAGGTGCGTTTCCTGTAAAATAGCAACCTCACTATTATGTTGTTGTATGTACATTACCACCTTGCAAACTTTTCTGCAGTCATTCAGTCCCCTGACATTCCATGTGAGGAAATTCAGCAGGATGGGGCACCCAACGCCAGCAGCGATATCAGCTACAATATCAGCCATATCTACATTGTGCAAACTTTACATACTAAGCACACTGTGAACCATGCAACGCTGTCAGCTCTTGCCAATGCAAGATAAATAAATAGTTGTGTACAACCCATTCCACGCTCCATAACAAACAACATAATGATGAATTAATTCATCCAAACCCACCCTTTACCCAAAAAACATAACCCCAAGATAAACAATGTGGTGCACACATGGGAGAAAGAAGGTGCTCACTGAGCGCCCTGCTACACAAAGTTGCAGGGGGCAGCATCACAAGTATAGTGTATTCCAATCCTATGGTAATGAAACAAAGGCACGCTAAACCAACTCGCAGACACCCGCATGATGCACATCAAGTACTCAGTGCCGACATTGCTAAATGAGGATCTCAGGGTCTGCAACCGATCAGTAGAAAGAACAGTCACATGCCAACAAATGAAGGACATGCAAATCATGAACAGTTGTGACTCACCAAGGCTGCCACTTGCAGGTGTCTGACTTCAGCGAATCCCATCCCCATACAATCATAGTAGAGAACAACAAAAAAAGTAGCAGGACATTTGTATAACAGAGCAACAGGATCAGAATTATGGAGCAATAAAACAGTGAAGGAATTATTCCTGTCCCTCCAAGTCCCGAGAGGCCTCTGGCTTGCCCTCTTCTGACCTCGGTGAGCACCGATGACTGACCGCCAGTGCATGTTTCTTGAGGAATTACTGCAAGAGTTTTGGGTCACTAAAGATCTTGGCCTTCCCATCCACTGAGACCCATAGACAAGCAGGATAGAGCATGGCATACTCCATCTTCAGTTCCTGCAACTTGCGTTTAGCTGGAAAACATGGTCTCTTCACCTCCAGGACCTGATGTGTAAAATCCAGGAAGATGGAGGATTCAGCACCTTCGTGGCGCAACACCTAAAATTCCTGGCATGGACCTCGTCCCAGACTCTATATTTGAGCAGTCTTGCAATGATCGGGCGGGGTCTGGCCCCCAACACCAGGCGATGTGCAACGTAACAGTGAGTGCGCTCCCCCACAAAGATATTGAAGGATGTCACACATCCCATTAGGTTGTCAGTCATGATCTTGCACAACTTGCCACCAATCTCTTACTCTGCAGCATTGGGACCAGCCTTGAGCGCCCCGTAACTTCTTCGCAGGGTCTGGGGGTCTTCCGCAGTTCGAATTGTAGCTTGGGCTGCATCTTTTCGGTTTTGCCCATTGTGACTGCTTGCACTGAAGCCACAGCAGGAGACAGTGATAGAAGAGCAGGTACTACACACAGCAAAGCAAAGGAGTGGCAATGTAGATTTTCCTAGTAACTTATGAAGGAAAGTCTTAATTTTATTAAAGACACGGAGGCGAGTATTATGCTTTAGTCTTTTCTTTATTTTTAATAGCAGCTGCAGTCAAGAATAAAACTACCAATCCCATAAGGCAAACAAAAGTAGCCAATGAGGATCAAGAGGTAGTTCAAAGTAATGGACCAATCACTAACAATTTGCTCTAATAATACCTATCTTGACTGAGAACAGCCCTCTTTTCTTGTGCGAGGCTAATCAGTAACAAACAATACAAATGAAACAACAAATACAAATAGCCAGGCAAAGCGCTAAAATTTCCTGTAGAATGAAAATAAGTCTCTGAACAAACTCCGGAAGGGTGTACTGATCCAACAACTGTAAGTTCGTGAAGGCAGGTGTAGTAACAGATGAAGTAGCCGAAGAAACCAAGGAAGGATCTCTAAGAAGCGGTCTGTTGCGTTGATGTAGATGCTGGAAGGGAGGGTAACAAAATAACAGCATTAGTATTTGTAGAGGCGGGATAATACTCGCCTCTGTGTCTTTAATAAAATTAAGACTTTCCTTCATAAGTTACTAGGAAAATCTACATTTTATGGCAAGACCGGAGGCTCCCATTATGCTATTTTAAAGCGTATCAACCACATTTAGAGAGGCATGTTGAATTGGTTTACAATAGAAAACTTTAAAAACATTGTCATTAGACCAGTCAGTCGACCTGAGACTATCCTCCAAACGAGAACCGGCCCAAAAAGCTTTGGACGCCATGGCTCTCCTAGCCGAATGGGCACCAAAGGCAGAGGTATCAATGCCGCCAAGGACATAACCCAACGGACCCAGCGAGCCAAGATAGGAGAGGACACAGGTTTGAAAGGTTTCCTGAAAGAAATCAGGAGTTGGGTAGAGGAGGAATTTCTCAGACCATCTGTCTATTGTTTGTAAACTTTTAAGCATTGGCCTACACAAAGCTTAGGGTGATCTGGAAAAAAAGGGATAGAAAACTGAAGAAAGATTAGTCTTAGTACGCCTAAACACGTTAAACATAACGCCAGAGGGTGTAAAATGACGAGCTGTAACATCTAGAGCTCTAACATCAGATAAAAGTTTGAAAGACACTAAACATAAAAGCATTAGCTTAGCAGAAAGCTGTTTTAACGATAACAAAGAATTGTCTGGCCAAGACACAAACAATTTTAGCACAGCATTAACATCCCATAATGAACTATATTTAGGTTTTGGAGGATTGGAAAATGTTACTCCCTTTAAAAGACGGCAGACCAAAGGATGCTCTCCAACTGGTTTTCCCTGGAATAAAGAGTGAGAGGAAGAAATTGCAGATCTCTACAGGTTAATAGTACGAAAAGATTTACCTTTGCAGGCTTCCGCCACCAGGAAGTTAATAATCATCGTTACATTTGCTGTAAAGGGATCAATGTGTTTTCCCACACACCAGCTATGCCAGAGAGACCAAGCTGATCTATATGCTTTCTTTGTTCCTGGAGCTCTTGCCAAGTCAATTAAGTTTGAAGCTTCTGCCGAAATAGAGACGTCAGGTTGGGATTCCCTGAAATGTTCTAGGCTGAAAGGGAGAGGACGTTCTGGAGTATCAGGTTGTGGCAGAGACCGTGGGGATTGGTTAAGAGATCTGGGAATGAGGGGGTTAAAAATGGAGGTTCTATTGACAGTTCCAGGAGAGAGGGAAACCACACCTGGGAGTGCCAGAAGGGGACTATGAGCACTATGGAGGCTTGTTGACGTCTGACCTGCACCAGGACTCTGGAAATCAAAATGAAGGGGGGAAAAGCGTAATTGAGGGAGGATGACCAGTCCTGAGAGAAAGCATCAAAGACAAGAGCTAGAGGATCCGGATGCCAGCTGAGGAATTGTGGGAGCTGTGCATTGAGACGTGATGCAAAAAGATCTATGTCAAAGGGACCCCATTTGTGGAGAATTTGGTTGAAGACCTGCGCATTGAGCATTTAGTCGTTGGAGTCCTGGAAGTGGCGAAAATACCAATCCACTACGAAGCTGAGGTTGCCCGGCAAACATTCCGCTTGGACAGAGATTCTGTTTTGGAGACAGAACTCCCAAAACCCTTTTGCCAATTCTGCTAAAGGTTTAGATTTTGTGCCTCCTAAGCGGTTGATGTAATGAACCGCGGAAATGTTGTCCATTCTGAGAAGAACTGAACAGGAAAATCTGTCTCTTGCGAGGCTCCTGATTGCAAAGGAGCCGGCAAGCATCTCTAAACAGTTTACGTGCAGTTTTGACTCCTCTAGAGACCATGAGCCTCCAGTCAAGATTGGACCACACCGGGCTCCCCAACCTAGCAGACTTGCATCTGAATCTAATACAAGATCTGGGGCTGATGCGAAGATAGTCCTGCCGTTCCAGGCGTCTAAATGGTCTATCCACCATTGAAGTTCTGAGCGAGAGTCTTGGTCTAGAACTATGGAATCTGTATCGGCTAGCCCCCTTTGGAGATGACTAATTTTTAGTCTCTGCAAAGCAGCGTGGTAGTGAAGTGGACCTGGAAAAATAGCTTGGATTGAAGAGGAGAGGAGTCCTACAACTCTTGCCAGGGATCTGAGGGAAAGCCGAGAGTTGCATAGAATCAGTAGAATTTCTGACTTTATGGATTTGATCTTTGAAGATGGAAGAAGAAGAGTAGCTGAAACACAGTCTACCAGGTAGCCTAAAATTTTGATCTTTTGGATCGGATCCAAGGAAGATTTTTCATAGTTTATAATAAAGCCTAGATCTGAAAGAAGAGTGCAAGCAAGGTGCACCTGGGACAGAAGAGAAGACCGATTTTGATTCATGATCAGAATATCGTCCAAGTAGATAATTAATCTGATGCCTCGAGCTCTGAGAAAGGCCGCTACTGGTTTCATTAGTTTTGTGAAGCACCATGGAGCGGAAGACAGACTGAAAGGAAGGGAAGTAAAATGGAAAGTCTGACCGGCCCATTGGAATTAGTAACATTTTGGGGAATCTGGGTGTATGGGTACCGTAAAGTATGCGTCTTGAAGGTCTAACCTTACCATCCAATCTCCCTGGAGCAAAGTATCCCTGAGATGTAGGATAGTTTCCATCTTGAAGTGACGATAAAGTACAAACTGGTTGAATTGTCTTAGAATGATAACCGGGTGCATCTGTTTGTTCTTTTTCTGGATTAGAAAAACTGAGCTGAGGAAACCTGAAGGATCTAGAGAACAAGGGGTTATTGCCTGTTTTTGTAGAAGAGATTGAATTTCTGAAGAAATTAAGTCCGTAATTTGAAGAGAGAACTGAGGGGGGGAGGAAAACTTATTTGAAAAGGCTCTGAAACAAGTTCTATAACATATCCTTGAACAGTATTTAGAACCCATGGATCTACTATGAGTTTCCTCCATTTTGACAGGCATAGAGAATAGGTGAAAGAATATGCTGACTTACCGGCTTGCGTAGAGAATCTGGAGTTACGGTTCCCCTTGTTTCTGAAGCCCCTGCTCCTTTGGGGGTAGAATTGCGGTCTGTAATCCTGGGTTGAGTTATTACTGTAGATACCGCGGGAACCTTGATTGGCATAGGAACGGCTGGCAAAGCGGTTCCTGCATCTGACGGCCCTGGCAAAAACACGTGTTCAAAACATCTTTTTTAGGGATTGTTGTGCTTTGTCGAGGGATGAGAAAGTTGCAACATACTTGCTCAACTCTTTAATAAAAGAGTCTCCGAAAAGCAAACCCTCTGCCTTGACACCAGGATCTGATCCGATAAGGTTGACCAGCTTGGGATCAAGTTTAAGAAGGAGACCCTTCCTGCGTTCGTGTGTGATGGAGGAATTCGCATTCCCCAGCAAACAAACAGCCCGTTGGGCCCACAAGGAAAGTTCGACGGGGTCAATAGAAGCATGTTCCAGTCGTGCAGTTTCTGCCAAATCAAAAATGCGAGTTAGGGGTCCTACTATATCCAATAGCTTATCTTGGCAAGAAGACCAAGCTTTGTCGACTCCTTTCCGCGGGTCCTTCCCATATTTAGTAAAGAAAGTGATAAGGGAAGCATCAATAGTCAGATTTGCTGTGATTTTGGAAGAAATAGCAGGGTGAGGACATTCAGATTTGAGTTTATCCAAGGGGGTGAGTAATCTGGCTGACACATATTCTGCTACATGATCAGTGGGAAACCACTCTGTAGAATTTGGATGTTGGATGTTACTCGGATCATAGGCATCCCTTGCGCATCCAGTATTGCGCAAGACCCTGCAAAGTCATGGGACACAACTTTAATTTTTTTGTGAGGTGGAGGGGAGAGGATATCTCCAACCTCCTTGTCGGAAACATCCGAATCCGTGTTAGGGTCCTGCACTTCGTCGTCATTGTCTAGAATTTTAGATATAGAGATAAGTGAAGATATATGTTTGGATTTTACCATGCATTTCTTAGAAGATTTAGCAATTAACCCCTCCTTAAGAGGAGGCCTTTGAGGAACCACGTCCTCTGCAGCATGTGAACCTTTGACACTAAATAGCGTAGTTTTAGTATTTTTGGATGGAATAGGACGCTTTCTGCATTCCCCCGCAGATTGGGCCACCATGGTTTTAGACACTAAAGTAACGACTGAATTCTCCAATTTTTTTAATCATTTTTGCCATGAAGCTGAAATAGCTTGCTCCACAGATAACTGAATAAAGTCATTAAGATTCTCCTTAAGGACGTCTTCCTCCTCCTCCTGTGTCAAATGTGAATGAGAGGAGCTGTCCATGGTGGCAGCAGAAGGTTAAGAATGGGAAAAAAAAAACTGTAGAGGGAGGAATGGGTTAAACTTCTCACAGAAGTGAGATCCAGCAGGAGGCTCTGCCTCTGGGCGGAACAAAATGTGCGTAATCGAAGAAGCCGGGAACTCCCACAGAGACGAGGAGTCCGGCGCTGCGAGGAATAAAGCAGCAAAAAGGGGTTCGACGAGGAAAGTGGTAAGCGTTTTGACGTGCGTGTGATTCTTCTCTCAGCGAGCAGCAGAAAACAGTGACCGTGCGCTGAGGAGAATAAACGGTCTCTCAGCGGCCGTTATTGAGCGGCGCACGCAGCGAATGGAAAGAACGGAATGCGGCTACAAGCTGGCTGGTGAAAAGCGACATAAAACAAAGGCATAATAATGGCAGTATAACGTAGGAGTGTAAACATTCATAAAGTTAAGTGAATATTAGCGGGAAATAATACTTATCTTGACTGCGAGCAGCAAGAAAAGAGGGCTGTTCTCAGTCAAGATAGGCATTATTAGAGCAAATTGTTAGTAATTGGTCCATTACTCTGAACTACCTCTTGATACTCATTGGCTACTTTTGTTTGCCGTATGGGATCGGTAGTTTTATTCTTGACTGCAGCTGCTATTAAAAATTAAGAAAAGACTAAAGCATAATAGGAGCCTCCGGTCTTGCCATAAAATTAGTGCTGCATCACTCACTGCACTGGCGTTCAGGCACCAGGAGATACAGGTTGCAGGATTGGGAGCTATCCGCTACTGGCGGAGAGAGAGGGAACTCAGTAGGGCTACATAGGCTCTATTAGTATCAATGCCAGTATAAAGAAAGTATTCACTGTCCCAAGAGAAATCTAGGGCTCCACTCCACCCCAAAGCTTAGAGGCATAGCCCAGTAGGGTCCGGAGACAGTAAGTGGAGCAGTAATAATAATAAACGGAGAGCAGCAGCCGGAGCCTCAAGACCCTCACCTCATAAATGAGCAGAATAGAATGTTGTGTGCCCGCAGTGGCCTAGCAGCATCCAGCACCTCCGCTACACGATTGTGGCTATTGCTTGCGTATCAAAAAGGGCTCACACCGCCCGGCACTTCTGCAGTGGGGCCAGGGGACCCGTGGGAGCAGTAAATCATGCACTCTGTCTCTGGCACGGTAAGCAGGGGATCTTGAGTCCAGGGCCGTCACTCAGGCCTGTTGTAGGTCATCGGCGCATCATGGCACACAAGGCACTCTGCCGCACCACCGTCAATGGGAGACCTAGTCCGGGCTACAGACCGCCACTGCGGGCCCCACCAATCCCATAAGAAGGGGCGCAATCTGCGCACACAGGCGGCAGCCAGCATAGAGGGGATCTACCTCAAATATACAGGGGCTCCAGGAAGGCACAGTCTGCGGCTGAGCACACAGGCTCTGTAATAGGCCCCACGTCCCGCACCCAACTCCTGCCCAGAGGCAATAGGCAGCTACAGGATCCGAGCACTGTTTCTCAGCGAAATTTCGGTGACATCCAGCTACTATGTCAGTAGCGCTAGGCTGAATGTGACTGAGGTGGTGTGCGGTGATTATTTGGCATAGGGTGATGCAGGATTGAAAAAGCTGCTGAAGGAGCTTGCCTAGATAGTGGCTATATTCAGGCTAGGCAAGGTCCGCTATCACAGACCTACAAGGTTACACTGGATGAAGATGGACCAGAACCCATTTTGCTGGCACTGTAGGCACCCCTTTGGTACCTTTTTACATATGGTTTGGGGCTTCCGGGTTATATAGAGCTACTGGCAAGCACTCTATCCCAGGTTGTGGGCAGGACAATAACACTGAAGCTGAAATTGACTCTGTTGGGACTGATGGATGAATGGGGAAAGGAGCCCGCCATACCAGGTGGCTATGGTATGAGTTTTATTTTTGCTAAAAGGGACATTGCACGCCACTAGCACTCTCACCTGTCTCCAACACAGATGGAGTGGAGTCACAGGATGGATTATGCTGCTACAGTTGAGAGGTTTGCGTATAAATCCTAGGCTGCCCGGTTTGCGTAAAAATCCTAGGCTGCCCGGAGAAGCACAATAAGATTTGAGGGGATTTGGTACCCTAATACCAAGGTGTTACTTCTTACTCAGTTACCTAATGTTCATTTTCACTACGGGGGTGCTTTGTGACATTTCTGCAGCACATTTATTATATATGTTGTTGAATCCAACCAAACCGATAAAAAATCATTAAAAAAACAATAATAGATCTTCTTTCTTCTTTTTTTAAAAACAATAATCAGAATTCAGCTCCAAAGTTTTTTTCAGTTCATTTACTGAATTTTCAAATCTTATTTCTTAATCTGGTTTCCTTTTGCAAAATTCAAACTTATTCACCACGATTAGGATATATCAAAAGTTCAAGGCAACTCTTCTTCCTCCAACTCATTGTCAGACATGAATTGACAACAGTTTATCACATATCTCTGGCTCTTCTTCTTCTTCAGACACAGATGCAAGATATGCCTAATCAGGTGAAGCATATTTTCTGTTTGATTTCTTGTTGGCCTTTTAGCTACACACGATTTGCTCTCACTGTTCCCTGAATCAATTTCAACTACTTCTGGTTCTTTTTTGGACAACTCATGCCTTTAATTCTCCCAGTGCTTTCATTAACCGGTAATTTGTACTGCCTTCAATGTTTCTGTTCTTGCATCGTCACTTGTGACTACTGATGAGTCTTCTTCACTAACTGATGAATTTGCTCTTTGATCTGCATCAGCAGCTTGACTCACTGTCTACCACTTTCTCCCTCTAGGGGTTGTCATGACTCCAATTTTCAAGTGGAGCCTTTTACTGGACAGATCAGAGACTACTTCTACCTGCTGCCACTTGTGACCTTCCAACAGCTCTTCACTCTGATTCTCAAATTGAAACTGTCCACTGGAACCTTCACCAGGATCTTCACTTTCATCTCTTTCACCAGTTTCAAACTTTTACTTCACCCTTTCTTTGGCTCCACTCTGCAGACTTGAGCTTGACTCTTTGTATTGGTATCCACACCTCTTCATCTACCACCTTCACTCTTCTGGTGTGAGCAGTGTGGATCCACTAGAGGACTCTGGCACACGTCACAGAAGTGTTAATCACAAGTACAATCTGGGAAGAACCCTTCCACCATTCTTCAAGGCAGTTTTTTTCATAACAGTCTTATTGTCTGGCTTACTGGCACATCAAGGCATTAAATTGAAATGTGGAGAGCCCTGATAGCACAGTTTAAGAGGTATTATTTGTCAGAATGTGGCTTCTGTTCACGAAGTACCTGTAGTACTGCCAGCCCTCCCATACATGGTACAGCTCCTTGGCACCTCCCTGTCTGCCTTGCAGACTAAACTTTATGCAGTTTGCCTTTACTGTCTGCCTGCAATGTGTGAGTGTCACTGGCACAGGAGTTACAGACAAGAGCTTTCCCTCTATGGTGCAGGGGGTGTCTGGGAGCTCAGTGCTGCCTGCAGAGGATGGGGAATATCCACACCAACCTCGAGCTAAAAAATGTCAGAAATTATACCCACTGCTAACTTCTGCTGACACCCACTCTGAAATTAACTGCTGCTCGACTGATGTCTGTCTGGAATTGAGCTTACCGACAGACTGCTCCAGAGCAGGAGAGTAGTCACTGGCTAGGAGCTCTACTGAACAAACAGAGATCTCTGACCATCTTTGTGGCTCTCTGCTGTGGTCATATACTGGGTTGGACGGTATTTCCATATATCTGATCTCTTTATGTCCTGTCAATTAAAGTTGCTGTCTGAGGCTTCATTTGGCGAAGGCACACTCGTCTGCTCATCGATGGACAGAAATCTGCATCCAGGAACATTTGGTTGATCTGACATTATATGTATCATGTTCTATGGACAGTTTTTCATTTTTACTTTTGAAACGATCTTAATGTTTGCGTGCAGCGCTTTGAATCTGGACTGAATTTACTTTATCATATGGCTCCTGTGCTAAATAAATTGTGAATAACCTATTAAGCAACAACCACTACTCCTTTATACATATTTGTTATTCTCTATGGGACATGGTTCCCTTTGGAGACCCAGGAACGACTTCATGTCATTGAGTCTTGGTAAAGTCCCGAAGATGGGGGCGAAACATGTGTTGGCTGATGCTATTCTTTGTGATGTACGGCTTGCAACTGATGAAATAAAGGATTATGATTTTTGGAACCATGCTGTTCCTGTGAATTGATGACTTTGGATGGACTGTCGAGTTTTTTTAACCACTTACATGACCAGCATTCTGTATAGTGCCTGAACATGACAATGGACTTCACCTATATACTGATTTAACAATGTTCAACTAGGTAAGTGCTCCGCTGAATAATCATTAGCTGGGTTCCAGGAGTGCATGGGTTCTGTGCTCAAGGAACTCAATGCGTGCACGATTTATTTATAATGCATCCAGATATTGGGGACTTTCAGTGTCTGTGCTTTGTGTCTAACAGTTTGGTTCTGCCAGCCTACGAGGTACCTGTGCTGTGCATACAGCAGGTATAGATTGCTATCATATCTTTCAATTTGAACTATGTCACAAGGATGATTTTCCATGATATGCATTCACCATAAATACCAGCAGACAGCTCGTATTCCAACTTTCCTCTAAGTGGTTATAGCGGTCAAAGCAGTTGGGAATATCTCTTACCAGATCCAATGGTTGTTCTCACCAACGTGGGTATGGTATGTAGCCTTGTCAACCATCTTTGCATATTCTTCCTGATTCAGCCTATTCAAGGGGAAGGAGAGCAGGATACCACGGGACATCCTCAGGTGGGGCTGTGGCTCCATGTTCCCGCAATGAGTTGGTAGAGAGATCTGTGGAGTGTAGGGCAGGAGAAGTTGGAGCCCCAGCTCTCGAACAGCTATGTTCTCACCAAAGTTGTTCATGTCACATATGTGCTTACTTGCAACTGTGGGTTTTTCTGTCTAGACAGTACTTAATCCAAAGGATGTCTTCTATGAAATTTAACTCTCCTGTTACCAAAGCTGGGATCACTTTTTCTGACGTTTGTGGACTTCTACACTGTGGTGAAGGAATGCAGTAGACTATGGGGGTTATTACAACTTTGGAGGAGGTGTTAATCCGTCCCAAAAGTGACTGGAAAGTGACAGATATACCACCAGCCGTATTACGAGTTCCATAGGATATAATGGACTCGTAATACGGCTGGTGGTATATCTGTCACGTTACCGTCACTTTTGGGACGGATTAACACCTCCTCCAAAGTTGTAATAACCCCCTATATGTGGGATATGCACTGGGAGCTAAAAGCAGACATTCAAATTATAGGAGTGTACCATGGCATGCAAACATTTCTTCCTAAGGAATGTCACTGGGCAGATCCTGGACTAGGTGTGTATTCCTTAAACATGCTAGACAAGAATGAAACTGACACATAGGGCCTCATTCCAACTGAGGCGGGCGGCGGGCGCCGCCCGCCTGGCTGGAACCGCCAGATGGCCGCTCCGCGGTCGAAAGACCGCTGCGGCCATTCTGACTTTCCCGCTGGGCCGGCGGGCGACCGCCAAAAGGGCGCCCGCCGGCCCAGCGGGAAAGACCCTGCAACAAGGAAGCCGGCTCCGAATGGAGCCGGCGGAGTTGCAGGGGTGCGACGGGTGCAGTGGCACCCGCCGCGATTTTCACTGTCTGCAAAGCAGACTGTGAAAATCTTTGTGCGGCCCTGTTAGGGGGCCCCTGCACTGCCCATACCAGTGGTATGGGCAGTGCAGGGGCCCCCAGGGGCCCCACGACACCCGTTCCCGCCATCCCAGGCTGGCGGGAAGGGGGTCGGAATCCGCCGCCATGGAGGATTCCCTGGGCCAGGGGTAAACCGGCGGGAAACCGCTGGTTCCCCTTTTCTGACCGTGGCTTTACCGCTGCGGTCAGAATAGCCCTGGAAGCACCGCCAGCCTGTTGGCGGTGCTTCCGTCATTTTAGCCCTGGCGGTCGCCGACCGCCAGGGTTAGAATGACCCCCATAGTATCTAATGTGCAGCGCTCAGAAGATGCTCAAAGAAAGAGGGAAGCTTGACAGGTTTTAGGGCCAGATGTATCAAAGCTTTTTGCATTCGCAAACGGTGCGAATGCCGTTTGCGAATGCAAAAAGCCATTTCAGAATGTATCAAAGGCATTCTGAATGCAATTTTAAGGAATCGCTAAATTAGCGATTCCATAAAATTGCCACCCTGTTTAGAGAGTCGCAAATTGCGACTCTCTAAATAAGAAATCGCAAATAAGGATTCCTTATTTGCGATTTCTAAAGCACATGTAAGAAGCAATTCCTTAATGCGAATTGGGCATTAAGAAATCGCTATTACCACCAAGTTGAACTTGGTGGTAACCATGTGCAAATTTTAAAAATGCATTTAAAATGCATTTTTAAAATGTACATGTAAAGCACACATGCCCTTTTGGCATGTGTGCACCTTACATGTTGTAAAAAAATGTTTTGGGGTGCAGCAGAGGGGGCCTTAGGCCCCCAGCACCCTGGACTTTACATTTCCCAAAATTGCAAATTTCAGTTAGGAATTCGCAATTTGGGACATGCAAAATATTTGCAAATATGGGCCGACAGGCACATAGATGCGAATAGGGGCTGTATCGCAATTTGTGATTCGGTAATAGCATTTGCAATTTTTAAGAAATCGCTATTACCAAATCGCAAATGTGATACATTGCATTTTGCGAATCAGAAATAGTGATTTCTTAAAAATCGCTATTTCCGATTCGCAAAATGCATTCTTGATACATCTGGCCCTTAGTGTTGTGTAGGGAACTACACTTCTTGTGTTCCTCAAGTTCCTCTGTAGGACAACATCCCAGCAATAAATGATGAGACACACACACACCATAGTACAGCTTACCAACCCATATACCCCCCACAGTCAAGGTGAAATGAGGGACCACAGTGTTAAAACACAACACAACACATCCAAAAGCCTACACATCAAACATGTTTAATACAAAAATAACAAGCAGCACAAAAATATCAAAAGACAATTGTCTTTTTAAATGATCAGGGTTCATGCTAGAGAAGGGTCAGTTGAAGGCTAATACTAAAATACTTAAAATGAGTACAACATATATATATTTTTTCTCTCAATGCAAGTCTATGGTTCCTAAATACAGGACTAAAACTTGCTACTTTCTGCCAAAACATATATGATGAGCAGGTGGCAGAGTCTTCTCCTAGAAGAAGAGCAAGACAACCTTGTGGAAAAGATGTAATTCATGAATACAATACAGGGTTCATTGTTTCCCCCAAATATTGTTTCTAGTTGCCACACAGAGAAAACGAGGTTATGTTTTACAGAAATGTCCAAATTTGCTGCTATTAATAAATGGCTTCTGGGCCTACAAGAGCCACACAACTTTGTAAGTATAATTAAGGTCAAAGGGCACTTCAGATCAATAAGATATGACATCAGTTCATACATAATATGCATATATATATATATATATATATATATATATATATAGATGTAGATATATAGATATATATATAGATATATCTCTCTCTCTCGCTCTCTCTCTCTCTATATATATATATATTCAAAGCCATCATTTTGCTCAAAACGGGCCCGTATATGTGTGTATATATATACATATATATATATAAGATATGACATCAGTTTATACATGATATGCATATATATATATATATATATATATATATATATATATATATATATATATTTATATATAGATAGATAGATATGGATGTAGATATCTCTCTCTCTATATATATATCTATATATATATCTATATATATCTATATATATATATATATATAAAAAATATAGTCAAAGCCATCATTTTGCTCAAAACTGGCCTATGTATATATAGTTTTGAGCAAAATGATGGCTTTGACTATATTTATATATATATATATATATATATATATATATATATATATATATATATATAATTCACCAAAAGTATTCACTGCACTCCATGAAGTTCAATTAGTGCCTATTTATTGATGCCAGATTAACAACCACCAAAAAAAAAAATATATATATATATATATATATATATATATATATATATATATATATATATAGATATATATATAGAGAGAGATATCTACATCCATATCTATCTATCTATCTATCTATCTATCTATCTATCTATCTATCTATCTATCTATCTATCTATCTATCTATAAATATATATATATGTATATATGGTTGACTGAAAAAAACTGTTATAGTTGTTGTTAACTCAAGTAACTATAACGTATGCCCTAAGGTAACTATAACTTGTATCTGCACCATCCACAGCTAATTAATCCACATATTACATCATTAATGACAACGTCTATGGTATCATTGATATTATAACTGCAACATTTGCAATAAAATTATTGTTGAGAAAACTGTGCATGGGTGGGGGGGGGTGCACATTTTAGTTACCTTAGAGCTGCTCCCTCATTACAACTCTGTGTTGCCTTGTTCTGCCACTGCCCTTCTTGCATGCCCTGAACAGTTAACTTGCTGCCACATCTACCTTCTCCCTACCTTCTGTAGTCAGAGTCCATGCACCAGCCCCCTCTCTCCTGCCCTTCATAGACCATTATGCTGCAACTTTCTCTCCTGTCTGTCCAGTATGGTCAGCTTGTTGGCCTTGCCTCTTTCCCCTCTGCTATCTGTTGTCCATGTGCATGGTCCTGTCCCCTTCCTTTTGTATTTCATGGTCTGCTATTCTGCAATGCCGTCCCACTTGCCCTGGGTGGTGTATTGTGCTGCTGCAATCCCTGACGCTTGCCCTGTAAAGTCATTTTGGTGCCCCTGTCCATCTCCTGCTTTTCCCCTATTATCTGACTGTATGTCCCTACCCCATTCCTCCTGCACTCTGTGATACAACATACCACACTTGCCAACAATTTTAACTTGGTAGGAGGGAGATTGTGAAAAAAAACCTTGGGAATTGATTTTCCCCATTGATTTGCATTGAAAAAGAGTATATTATCGGCAGAATAAATAAAGCCCTTGTGGGCTTGATGTAGCAGAGACTTTAGTGCTGTCCCTCATGTCACAGACATTATCTATATGAGACAGTTTATGCCTCATGTTAACCAAAGTACTAATGATTTGAATGTAGGAGATGCACTGAGAAGTCATTTTAAATGTGCATCCATTTAGACTAATGTTAGAAACCCTGGTTGTATTGAGGGTAAATTGAATGTTTGAATGAATAAACTGATATCATGATGTAATTTAGACTAATAGTATGTTTTTAAATGATATTGAATCCCTAATGATTAATGGTTAAAATGTGTGTGCAAAAATAGAGAAATGCATTTCCACGTTATACTGACTGAAATGTTTTAAAAGAGTAATGTTGTTTAAAATTACTGAAATCTAAATGCTAATGAAGAATTAATAATAAAGATTTAACAGTTTGCACATTAAAATGTGCTTTATTTGCTGTATTAATGTGCTGTATTAATTCCCTTGCATTAGCCTAAGTGAGGCCTGCTAGGTCCTGTTTTTCGTGATTGTGCAGAAAAATGCAACGTCATATTTTTAACATGAACTTTCTTTCAGACATTGTTCCCATGAAAAGACTAGCTTTGGTAATAGTCCCCTATTGTTTTCGACATAGAGATAAAGTGAAACACTGTCCTTGAATGTAGAACATCTTGGACTTTGGACTAGCAATATAAACATTTGTTTCAATATTGTGTGGAGATACATGAATGGATGAAGGTCCCAGGACAGACCTGGGAAGCTGTGCCAATGTTTGAACTTGGAGTCATGTGATCGATTCTTATTGGATTATACCTCTTCAGTGTAAAATGGACTGCTACCCAGAACACATGAGAGTGCCATATGAACTTTGATATATCAATGACCAGTTGGACTTTAATCAGTCAGTTTTCCAAATATCCTGTGACCAGAACATTTGCAGATGAAGAACCCTGCATACTGAGCCGCTTGGAGAGGTATCTTCCTCTCTGCCTTTGCCTCTTTGAGATGCCCAGCTGACGCTTAGAAACATTTTTCTAAACACCTTCAGAAGACTCTTGATTGAGCTTCTAACATGCTGATGCCTTCCCTTGTTACCTATTTTTTTCCCACCTTGGTTAGTAGTTTGATGCCCGAAATTGTTTTTGTCATTTTTGTTCTTTTTGTCTTTTACCCGCTTGTGTTCCACCCCACAGTTGTAGGGTGTGCCCAGCTAAATTGAATCTTTGATTTTAAATTGGCTTGATGTTTGTCAAATCTGAGCATCTCTTATTTTCTGTTACTCAGATAATCTTGTTAATTTTGAGAATTGCTCTTGTCAAATGTTTAGTTTTATTTATGTTAGTTTGCCTGAACTTATTTAGTCACCTTGGGCATCCCTTGGTGATTGTGTATCTTTATAACTTTGTTTAGTGAACTGTCGACATGACTTTGAGCTTACGTTTGTAATAAAGCCCTTAACTTTATTCCCGACTGGAGTTTTCTTGTGTGGCCACATTGGTCACACTGTGTAACTTAATTGGTTGATATTGAAATTGTGTTAAATTGTTTTACCACATCCTATACAGGGTCCAAAGATCTGTGACCTTGTTGTGCACTGAGTCCTGTGAAGGATGAGAATGCTCCAGCAGGCTTAAAAACATCCGGGTTCGCCTACCTGAATTGGGTCTATTGGCATGTATGGTTGTACTGCCACTGCCTCTTCTTTCTGCCTTCAGTGGTCTGTTATATTGCCACAGCCTCTCTTGCCTGTCCTGCATTGTTGGTTTATTGCCCCTGCCCCCTTACCTGCTGCCTTCATGATCCATTGTGCTGCAGTTAACGTGTCCCTTTATGATAATTTAGCACACATCAGGACTCCTTTTAGGCCAATTAATCTTTTGACCCAGTTGAGAGACACCTTAGGACGAGATAGCTAATCAATATATCAATCAATACATCAATAATATCATCAATAGTTATCACGACAATGCATTTCACTTTAGTCAAAGTCATTACTCAATTCAAAGACGCTACCATGACCTTTCAGCCATGAATAATCACACCTTGTTTAGTCGAATTTTATGAGTTTTTATTCCCTATTAATTACAGTCTAATAGCAAATGCGTTAATCTCAACACCAAGAAACATAATAGCATAGTCACGATATGGCAACTTTGGTAAGCTTTCATTAAAGCGAGAATCACAAACATCAGAACATAACACGGCGTGAACATAGATCAATTTAGCAAAACGCGTCAGTTCAACAAAGCATAATCTCGGTTGTTTGTCTATTTGCGTCAGTTTGGTGAACACCTGTCCTAACCACTGATTAGCATTCGCATGGTGGGCTTCATGCAAAACAATTTAGAACCCTAAATTGGAAAACATCTAGCTAAGGTCTCTGTCAAAAACAAGCAGTTGGTACCTAGAAAGGAAAAGCAAACAGACAAATCACAATCGCATTGTTATAATTACCCTCCAAAGTTTAGGTCAGCGCACAGGTTCAGTCTTCGTCCTCAGGACTTCAGTCAAATCGCCATCAGTCAGAACTCAGCTCCGGGGCAAAAGTGCACTTTCCTCATAAGGAGGTAAAGTGTAAAATGGACAATTCCAAGGGCGAGGATAGTTTTAAGTAACCCACCAAGTCACCAAACAGAGTGACAGAGTTTCTGGATAAAATCAGTAGCATTCCCTAACCCACTTAAACGACTCCCCATGACATGGGTTTTTATCCCTTTTCCATTATACATTCCCCCCAAATTCTATTGGGCATTTGCTATTCCCCACTATCTTCAACCTATCAGAAAGTACATTAGGTAATCCAATTCTTCACCCCATATTGTTTTACAAGTCTCTGATTGGTCTTCGTAATTGACGTCTTCAGAGGTGGTACGTCTGGTATGATTTCATCCTTCTGTAATTCTTTGCACATCTTTTGGTCAGCAGTTCCATTGTCTTCACCGGTTTGAATGATCTTGTACATTACATTAATCTACACTGTTTCAATTCACTTTAACATTTATTCTGTAAACGAGAGAAAGTGATGAGAACGGATCTAACATGGTTACATTCATCTTCCAAGTTTGAAGAAAAAGAACAAGCAGGGTCATGTCCCCTTGTGAGACAGCACACTGAAAAATAGAAAAATGCATTTAATATGAGAGCCAGGGCAGCTAAGCTTCAGCTCATGCTAACTTAAGGCCTATGAGGATTTCATTACAGATTCAATAACACAAACATTAGTATAAACGTATTTAAACATAATATAAACATTTTGGTCATTATTATTAGTCTACGTATACATTGGTGGCCACTCTCCGTGGTCACAATTCAAGTGCATGTCTAAGCAAAATTACTATTATTATAGTTTCTATGCAGCAGTATCACACCTTAATTCATAAACATTTCATGTTAATATAGATTATATAAGCTACGCTCTCTCAGTCCCTCCTCTGATGACGTTCGTCATCACAAACCTTGCCTTTAACCTTTCACTTTAATTTTTCACTTTACGCATAATGCGCATTTCAACATCTTGTCCCTTGTGTGAGCTCTCCCAAATTTCATTAAACATTTTCTCCCTTTCACTTTCCTCATTCCTTTTGTTTCTCTTTGTCCAATTTCTTTTGATTTTATCATTAATTTTGCATGCTCCCCATAATCCTAATAGACAGGCCAGAACAATTAATAGACCCCCTAATATTTTTGCAAGTACCCCATTCCAAATATTGCTAAACCAGCTCCCTACTCTGGCAATTCCCGTTCCAAATTTCTCCCACACTCCAGGTTCCTTCAAATCCTTCAGATCTGCACTATCCTTAGTTAAGTTAGTAAGCATACCTCTAATCTTTTTACTATTATCTGGTATATATGAGCAACAATGACGCTCGTTGAGCATCTTGCAGACCCCCCACTCTTTGCTAACAGAATGTCTAAAGCAAGCCGATTTTGAAGAGTCATAGCTCTTTCCGCAGCAAGTTCAGTATCCATCAGGAGTATAGCCCCTGTAAAATTTGTCAGCATGTTATCCACAATAGTAGACAACTTTTGAATCTTTATGGAGTTTAAGATAACCCCAACTGAAGAAATTATGGCTCCAAATATGTCACCAACGACAGCAGCCGCTGTCTCTCGTTTTTGTCTAGTATGTTGTAATTCAGACGTTTTAGGTATTTGCTTTAAATCATCAATCTGGTAAATCTTTGGGAAGACTATCCCCAAATAACATGTCCCATACCATCCCTTTGGGAGACGGTAATAAGCATTAAGTCCACAGATGTAATAGATCCCAGGGATTGCTGGATCCTGTCCTTTTAACATGAATGTCCATTTACTTTGAAACAAAAACACATGTCTGCATTCACTCATTCCCACAAATAAATTGTCATGTTCAGATTTCGGTCCATATATACAAAGCCTTCCTACATGTAATGCATCTATAGCTAGTTTGCCTTGTGTCTTTATTGCAGTGTAAGCATAATCATTTGCATATGTGCGTTTCTCTAGCCCCTTTTCTAATCTTTCTTTTAATGCTTTGCGTCTATCATCAGTGTGAACTAAAAAGCTTTTCTCTACAGGTGTCAATAAGCAAGTCAGATTGTTGCGGTGTGCATAAGCTGTCCCAAATGCAAGCGTTGGTTCAAAGAAACCTCTCACTAATTTTATACTATGCTCCTTAGCTAGCTTGTTCAGAAACTCAATCACAGGCACAAAAGAAAACACAACATCCAAATTTGAATAAAAATATTGCACATGCTCCTGATTATAGAATCTTGTTAATAGCAAGCTACAACTTATCCCGTAGGTTAGTGGAAGGCTATGGTAAGTGACCCCTTCTTGCACTGATGAAGGAATCTTTGTGCACTCATAACAGTTTTTCGCATCCATGGTCTCAACATACTCATTCAGCAAGCGATAGAAGACATTAGTGGAAAGTTCCCCCTCTGAGTTAGTTCCCTCATGCAAGTGTTTTGAATCCTGCTCAAACTTTTCCCACTGTGTTAGTGTTGCAGTCTCAGGTTTTAAAGCGTTGTTAATCACTTTCTTATCCAACCACGGCATTCCCCCAATCACTCCCATAATTATTCTTGCACACACAATACCTAATATAAGACTCAACCAACCACACACTTTACCCTTCTTGTTACTACCTCTACTATAAGCCATGTCTGTAAAGAATCAGATAGCAAAACAACAATCAACTTGAGGACAATATAAAACTCTTTTCTTTTCTTCTTTTTTTTTTTCTTTTCTTTCTTACTTGATACAAAAGTCTCTTTCTCTCTGCGTGTATTTACAGTGTTTCACTCACTCCAGGACCCCTTTGTCAAATCAGGTTAGCAGCTTGTCTTAATCAGGTTCTCAAAGTCAAATCAGGATAGCAGTGTCGCATCCGGGAACTTATAAGTCTCTTTTCTTTAGTTTTTCAGTTTCCGATTTTAACAAAGTCTTTTTCTTTGAGTTACTTCAGGTACCGTAGTATTGGCCCGGTACTTCTCGATCAAAACAGAACGCTAAGAATTCTTGTTGCCATTCAGATGTTGTTGCATATGCCCACTCAGGACCTGCGTACCTTCTATTTGCGATTCTTTTTCTTTTCAGTCTGCGTTCACCTTGCAATTCTCCTTCACTCAGTTCCTCTATTCGGGATGTATCCGTTTCTTCTGTTATTGTTTCACCTGGTACGCTCCTTTCTTTTACAGTCTGTCTCTCTGGCCAGTTATCTCCTTTATGCGTCTTCTTCCTGTTTGTCCTTTCAGGACGCTGAACAGCACCCTACTCTTGTAGTATGGTGTTTTCTCTCGATGGACCTGCAACTGGCTCAGGGGATGCCGGTGTACTTTGATCTCTTTCTACTATTTCGCCTTCTTCTTCTTCTGGATTTGTAACGGGTTCAAGTTCTAACCCGTATCCGTCTGCTTCTGGGAGAACCTCTCCTTGACTTAGTTCTCCTGCTGCCTCTACTGAGATAGGCACACTGTCACCTCTCACGAACTCATTTACTGTTTGAAGGACAAGGCTGTTCTCAGTGGGCTCTCCTGCAGTCTCAGTTCTCTCTTGGCTATTTTCAGGCCCTGAGACTTCCCTCTCTGGAATAGTTGAGTCGGAAACTTCACGTTCCTCATCATTTGGACACGTTACCTTCTTTGTGTGACTGGCATGTATCCAGTTTGGAACGCCTGCACATTTTACAGCAGTGGTTGTTGTCAATATTACTTGATATGGCCCCTTCCAGCGCAGCTCCAAACACAACTTTCTCACGTGCTTCTTGACAACCACCCAGTCACCGGCTTGCAGGGTGTGACCTGGATCACCGATCGGTGGCAATGTGTTAGCTTCCACCTGGTGAGAAAAAGAGCGAATCACATCAGCCAAACCCTTGCAGTAGTCCAACACCATATCATCCGTGATATTCACAAGAGCATTTGCAGGTACTGCCGGCAGCCTCATAGCTCTACCCATAGGGATCTCGTGTGGTGATAGTCCTGTCTTCTTATGAAGGGTGTTCCTCATTGACATCAGCACTAAGGGCGATGCATCTGGCCATTTCATATTGGTAGCTGCGCACATCTTCGCCATTCTCGATTTTAAAGTACCATTCATTTGCTCTACTAGTCCTGATGCATCGGGACGGTAGCTACAATGCAGCTTCTGTTCAATGTCTAATGCGGCACACAAGAGCTTAATCACCTCATTGTCGAAGTGTCTGCCCCTATCTGATTCTATAGCGACTGGAAACTCGAACCTGGGTATTAGTTCCCTAAGCAACAGCTTTGCAACTGTAAGACTGTCGTTTCTACATGTGGGGTAAGCTTCAATCCAGTGGCTTAAAACACACACAATCACCAACACGTACTTCAATCCTCCACAAACAGGCATTTCAATGAAATCCATTTGCATCTTGCTAAATGGACCACCAGCTCTACCTGTGTTGCTTAGAGTTACCACAGTCCCTTTCCCGGCATTCATCTGTTGACAGATGATGCACCTGTGACAGGTAACCTCTGCGGCATGTCTGAACTTTGGGTTAAACCAATCGATTTTGAATGACCTGATCATTGCATCTCTCCCAAGATGAGCCTGTCCATGGTAGAGCCTCGCAAATTGTGACAGAAGACTGTTTGGCAAAACCAATTTCCCCTCCTCTGAAACCCATAAGCCGTCGGCTCTTTGTACGCATTGCATTCTTTGCCAGGAGTGTTTTTCCTCTTTGCTAGCACGACCCTGTAGTGTTTTTAGCTCATCTAATGTATCGACCGCCCTTAATGCAAGGTTCAGGCATGTGTCATTTTCAGTTTGCGGTAACAATTCCCACTGATCCTTGAACGATATACAGTTCAATACGCAAAACCTCGCAACTTGATCTGCATAGCCGTTTCCCATGGACACAAAGTCTTGTGACTTAACGTGAGCATTGCATTTCACCACGGCATTTTCAAGAGGTAACTGAATCGCATGTAACAAATCCTTAATTTGTTTACCATTTTTCACAGGGGAACCAGAGGAGGTCATGAAACCTCTCTGCGACCACAATTGGCCAAAATCATGTACAATTCCAAATCCGTATCTGCTGTCAGTATAGATAGTGACCCTCAGATTTTCAGCTGCGTGGCATGCCTTAGTAAGGGCAATTAGCTCTGCCACTTGTGCGGAATACACTCTCTCGAGCCAGGAAGCTTTGATGATACCAGCTATGGTACATACAGTGTAACCAGCTCTCAGCATTCCAACTGAGTCTCTCAAACAGGATCCAGCAACAAACATAATGCAGTCATTTTCCTTTAACTGCGTATCTTGAACATCAGGTTGGGGCTTGGTGCATAGTTCTGTTACCTCAAGACAATCATGCTCCACTTCCTCTTCATTATTAACCTCAGTATTCTCAACAGGAAGTAGAGTTGCCGGGTTCAATACAGTACATCGCTTCAGTGAAACATTAGGTGACCCCAATATAATTGTCTCATATCTGGTAAGATGGGCATTTGTCATGTGCTGGGTTTTGGTTTGAGTCAACAAAATCTCAACTGAATGCGGAACCATTACTGTTAGGGGATGTCCCATCACTATGCCTTCACACTGTGTGAAGCTTGACCAACTGCTGCAACTGCACGCAAGCAACCCGGTAAGGCTGCTGCGACGGGGTCCAAGGTAGCTGAAAAATATGCTACAGGGCGATTTGCACCTTCATGGACCTGTGTTAAGACAGACAAAGAACAAGCATCACGTTCATGACAAAACAGTAGAAACGGCTTCGTATAATCAGGCATACCCAAAGCTGGTGCTCTGCACATGCACTCTCTCAATTCCATGAATGACTCAAGCTCTTCCTTCTATAAAGCTATGGTATACGGCTCATCCTTAATCTCTTTGCCTGTCAGCTTTATCAATGGTTTTGAGATAATCGACAAGTTGGGTATCCACTGGCGACAGTAGCCCACCATTCCCAAAAACATCCTGACATCTCTCCTCGTTGTCGGAGGGTTCATTTGCAAAATAGCAGTCACCCTTTCCTTCGATATTCGCCTGGACCCTTTCTCAATCAGGTGTCCTAAGTATTTCACCTCTTTCTGACAGTACTGCAGTTTCTTTGGCGACACTTTATGTCCGTTCTTTCCCAAATGATTCAGTAAGGCAATTGTGTCATATTTACAGTCATCTTTTGTCCTGGACGCAATCAGCAAATCGTCAATGTACTGTACTAGAGTTGAATTGAAAGGCAGTACTAGGGACTCTAAGTCTTTTTTCAGTATCTGATTGAAGATGGACGGTGATTCAGAAAACCCTTGAGGAATTCTGCACCAATGGGAATTGGTGTACTGTATTATTTTGACTCATCACCTGACCTGTGACCTGCTGAGGAAGCATCACCTGTTGCTGTCCCATCAGAGCCATTGGTAATTGCATTTGCTGTCTAGGTACCATGGGAATCTGCTGTTGTACCTGCTGCATTTGTGCTGGTTGAACACGCAGCATTTGAATTTGCTGCATGGGCTGTAACCCCTGCATCTGTACCATGTTATTTTGAAAACTCGCGTTTTGATTTCTCAATTTTGGACCTCTCATATTTTGTAGTGTACCAACATTAGTGCTTTGTTGAACGACACCATCCTGCACCACATTTGGGCATTCCCGCTTCCAATGCCCCACGCCCCCGCACGCGTGACATGGTGACATCCTTTTCAACGCTTGTGTGTCATTTTGAACCACAACAGTATTTAAGTCTGGACCGCGATTCACAAAACCTCGACCTCTTGGTTGTACTTGAAACACACCATTCCCTTGCGGTTGCTGCTGTATCATCTGTTGAACTCCATTTCCCTGCAATCCTACCTGCGCTGCCCTTATCTGCATCACCATCACTTTCTCCTTTAACTTTTTCTGCTTCAGTTCAATCTCATCACTACAGTATTTCGCATACTGCAATACCTCATCAATCGGCTTTGCTTGCCAACAGATCAAATGATTCTTGATCATCTGGCTAACCTCTGGTCTCAGCCCTTCAACAAATCTGAACACGAGATGGTTCATGTTTTTCGGCTCATTGGTCTCAGTACCACTGTAATGTTTGAATGCCTTCAACAACCTCTCATAGTAAACATGTATTGATTCTTTAACCTCCTGTGAGGTCCGGTCGATTTTCTGCCAATCAGTCACTTTCGGCAACACTTTCTGCTTCAAAAACTCAATCACCTTGTGATAATACTTCATCACCTCCTCAGAGGGTGCTCCAGTCACCTTATCCCTCGCCGGCTCCTGTGTCGGCCAGTCTACCCCTCTCTTGCACTCGAGCCATAAGTCGGCCGGAGCAATAATCTCAAACAAGGTATTCAATTCTTCCCAGAGACACTTTGCAAGCTTCACAAACCTAGCTGTTTGTTGGTACCACTCGATCGGCTTCTCCCTCAACCTGGGATAATCATTGGTAAAAGATAGGATGTCTCCTTGAGACCACGGTCCATGAATTAAAACCCCACCAGCTGTTTCTCTGGTAGTATCTTTACTGATTCCGTATCTGGTGTGGTTTTAGTTTTACTTGAACCCAGGCTGTCACCTTCCTCCTTGTCTCTTTTCTTAGCCCATCTCCCTTCCCATTTTTCTAAGGCTCCCCAGATTTGCGCACTTTGCAATATTTCCTTTAAATGCGCTTTCATTCTGGCAGACCTCATATGCTCGAAATCTTTTGAATCGAAGTCTAACCTGTAACTTCTTTTCAAATGTTTAGTGTTCTCAATATCAATGTTGTACTTGTCTGCCAGGTTTGCTAATTTCTGATGAACCTTGCCTACTTCTTTAGTAATCTTAGGGCACAGATATCTCAATTCTGCTTCTGTGTATGACTCTAATCTGTTTAGCCCCATTGTTCCTTCCACTAATTCAGCAGCTTCCACGCCCAGTCTCACAAAGTTTAAGTAATCATCTTTCTCTGACCTTTCTGGTTCCACTGTAGTTACTGTAGTCTTTTGCGAAGCATAGGTCTTCTCTAACCACTCACTCAACTGTTGTACCGTAAAACCTTGCAGTGAAATGTTCTCTGCATGCATCATCGGCGACTGTGAAGCGTTCGTACTTATTGTCTGCGGGATTAACACTCCTAGCCCTGCCTGTCTCATTGCCTCCAACGGGGCTTCAACTGGGCTAAGGTCTATCAAAGACCTTGGTTTTTAAACCGCTTGTTCTCCTGGGGCCATTAACTGAGTGGTTCCTATGGACCCTCCTCTTAGCACATCTTGGGCCATTACTTCCTGATCACATACACCAGGCTTATCTTGTGCATACAATGGCACCAGTGGACCAATAGTAATTGGCAATGATATTGCAGCTGGTGTCTGACCTGGTCCCAAACCTCGTGGGGCAGCGACTCCAAAGGTCTGATCCAGGGAAGCCGGGGCAGGTATTAATGGAGGTCCTGCTGCGGATTATATTCCGGTATCAGTTGTGGCTGCGGCTGGGGCAGCAATTGCAGAGTTGACTCAATCTGCACTAACCTCGATTTTGTATATATCGGGTCTGGCGGCACTATCAGATTTGTAGTAGTCTCTAGTACAGGGACCTCTGGATAGATTCTCTGTATCTGCGGTGGAGGTTGCAACTGTATCTGCATGTCTGGCGCAGTGGGTACACTGACACCATTCTGTATCAAAACCGTATCACTAGTCTGTACTGTATCAGTAACTCCCTTCTCCTCCGTCTGGTTCCCAGGAGCCGTACTAGTGCTCGGGACCTTATCGCTTACTGCATAAGGTGGGGGGCGATCATGTAATATCCGATCCATAAATTCTTCATTGTCTGAATCATCTTCTTCTTCCCATGATCTCTTAGTTTCTTTAGGCTTACTAGAGTCTTTGTCTGTTTTCCCTATGGCTTTCTTTCCCTGTGTCTCATCTCCCTGTGTTATTGCTGGGAACAATTTTAATCCACAACTATTCCCCGTCCGCATACGTTTTTTCTGCCCTTTTTATTCTTCTTTGGAATTTTTCTTGTCTCTGTTTAAGGGCCATTAAATCCCAAATCGCTAAAGCCTTATACTGAGCTGGCCTCGGAGGTGGTTTCTGTACACTTAACATCCACCTTAGATTTTCTAGAACTCTCGTATTGAACATCCCATGTTCTGGGAACGCCAAACATCCCTCTTTTTCTGTCAATTTGCACCACTGTTTCATCCATAAACAAGGCGCGACACCTTTTTCCTCCATAACTACGTAAGCTGTTCCCTCAGGCGGTGTAGGCTCCCCTTCACTCGCCATAATGTATGCATCTCCTTTCAGAGCACTCTTAAAAGCCTTGACAAAATTAATTTTTGCGTCTTTCTCTTATTTGTATTTAATCAGAAAGTGACTTTAGTTCCCAGGACACTCTTCATCCACCTTTCTCAACCTATTGCCTCTCACGGACGACAACCAATCCGTGCGCGACCCCTCTCGACAACTGACCTATCTTAGCGCGGCACCACTGACGTCACACTCACACACTGCAGCTTACAAAGTCTTGCGGCTCGTCCGCCCCTCACTGAATTCACACCAAACTAATGCAAAATTACTGCGAGCACCTTTAACAACAGCGCAAATTTACCGGTTTACTAGAGGAAGGGTAACACATTTGCTTCAGAACTTTACAGAGATTTCACTTGAAGCCTCGGCCGCTACTCTCTCCTTCTCAATTCCCGCACCCGCAAGCAGAATTTGACCCACAAATCCTACTTTCGACTTGTCAATGGTTCGTCCTAGTGCACTTTAGAACTTGCCAAATCTCCATCGAAGGTTTCACACATACAATTAGACTCAAACTCGGGCGGGTCGCGCGTCTCGTTGGCGGGTCGCGCGTCTCGTGGAGGAAGGACTGTTGCCGGGTCCCTGAAGCCTGGGGGCGGGCTGTGAGCCCTTTAAACCAGAACAGAGCGCACCCGCTTCACGGGTCGCGCGTCTCGTGGAGGAAGGACTTTTGCCGGGTCCCTGAAGCCTGGGGGCGGGGCTGTGAGCCCTTTAAACCAGAACAGAGCGCGCCCGCTTCGCGGGTCGCGCGCGGGACGCACCCGGGCAAAGCCCGGGCCAAGGGCGTGCCCATCCTTTGCCCGTCAGTGCCCGGAAGAGGCTGGGCTGGGCCACCCCCCTTGGTTTTTCTTTTTTCTAATTTATTTTCTTGTGCCTTACAAGAGTGCAGTGAGAGCCTTTTTGGCTCTCCTTATCTACCTTATTTTCCTTCCCAAGCATGGGGAAGCGTAAGGCGCGCACCAGTCCTGAAGCTGCAGGTGTTAAATCTAAAAACCTAAAACTCAATAGAGTAGCGCAAGTCCATTCAAACTGCGTCTCAAGAGAAATTGATAACTTAATTGAGGAGGTGGAATCTATTCTTAAGGAAAAGGAGGGCAAAGCCTGTAAAAGACTGAAATCCGGGACTTTACTTCCGTTCCTAACAGCAGGCCCTAACCTTTCTATTGATGCCCAGCCTTTGAAATCCCCCTGTGCAAGTTTCTGTCTTATCTAGCCAGTTGGGTTTGCCTAAACCTTCTATTCCCCCTGGTCTAATGGTTAACTTGGATGCTACTTCTTATGATCCTATCCTCAGTGGCATCCCTTGTGCCAATCGGTTTTCTATTTTAGATCAGTCTGACTTGGTGGGTGAAAATCAACTTTCGATATCTCCACCCGCTATCACTTCCTGTGACCCTCCAGGAGAAGACGTGCTAACAATAGTCTCTAGTTTAAAACGTGAAGTCGGGGAGCTAAAGGGTCTACTGTCTGAGGTTCTCAACCTTCTTAAAAAATTTTACTCACCTCCTCACCGTACTTTGATTCCTGTGCCAACACAACCTTCTTGCCCTCTGGGCCCGGTTGCACTGCCTGTTATTTCTTCATCAAGTGGGGACCTTAACAAGGGCCCCTCTAATAAGCCAAGCCATGGGATTCAACTGGCTACTTCGACAGCACGTTCAACACCTTCCTCTTTTGACTTTGGACAAGTTGTGGCCCCTTATACTCATGTGTCTAATCCAAATTGTATTTATTTGTGCAATGTTCCCCCTCTTACGTCCCATATCAGAGAAGATTTTTCCTCTCTTGTTAACAAGGTGGCATATTGGATCCGTCATACCAGGGGCTGTGCTTCTATTATTCATTCTGATATTGTCTTTGCTTCTCGGGTGCGTGGTTGCCCCGGTGGCCGTGACACCATTAAAATTAACCTCACTAACCCTGAACTAGTTAGGGGGCTTTTGCAGATGGAAGCCCGCAACATGTTAAGAACTGGACTTGATATACACTTCTGCGAACGCCTGCCTGCTATTGGCCACAAGATCTTGCCCGCCCATCCTTTAAGGCCCAAGGGAATCCCCTGCAGTGCTCCAGTTCTCGTTTCTAAGTCTGGTTTGTTGCCTTTCCCTGCTGATGGGGCTGCTCTGGTTCACAATCCTAAACATATTGGTACTCAAGACCCCGTTACTATAGGGGATACATCTGATGTGGATTGACTACGCTTCCCTAATCATTGCATACCCTGTGGTCCTCTTGTATTGTCCCAAAGACCTTTAATCAGCCCAGGTGGTCCTATTTCAAGTGCTTCACTCTGTATCCCAATAGTAAATCCTAAATTAGTTACGGACACTGATTCTGGAACTCCCATTTGCACCACTCCATCTTTTGAAGGGTATTTGCTGTCCTGGAATGTGGCAGGTATTAAGAGCAAACTGCCTGATCCGGAGTGGGGGGCTTTTGTGGAATCTTATTCTATCTGCATGTTCCAGGAAACTTGGGCAACGGATGGTGTGTATAGGCAAGGCTATCGTTCTTTTATAAAAAAGGCAATTCAATCCCCCAGTGGAAGGGCGGTTGGGGGTCTATGTATCTGGGTCAAGTTGTCTGAGATGGCCAGGGTCAAGGAAATTGCTGTTGATTCCTGTGATATTTTAGTCATAGTAATACAGCCTAGGTCTGGTACTCCTGTGCTGTGTATTAATATTTATAACCGCCCAGGCTCTCTTAATCAACAGTCTGATACTATTCATCGCTTGCATAATGTTTTATCAGAATTCCATTCTAAATACAGAGTCATCATTGTTGGTGATCTTAACGCCCAAATTGAACTTGGCTCAGCCTTTGTTGAGTCCACTCAGGATGAGGACGTAGTGTGGAACATTCCCCCACTTCAATTTCAATCTACACCACGTATTCCTTCCCCTAGTGTGTCTCAGATAATAGACCTTGTACTTACATATGGCCTCCGTTTTGGAAATGGCCGATTTCCAAATGATAACTCTGCTAGGCCCACTTTTTTTAGAGGTAATTATAGCAGTTGTTTGGATTATGTCATCTTAGATTTGCGAGTTTGGCATCTCATAACTAACGTAGAGGTGGGTCTTCCCCGCACTAGCGACCATGCCCCCCTGCAAATTGCATATAATGTAGCCCTGTTTGATCTACCCACTGGTTTGGTTGGTCGAAGTGATCTGTTGAAACTTTCCACTAATAAGTATGTGGTAAAGTGGCCTTCGTTTCTGAAATCTAACTTATTGAACTATAAGCTTGGCATTATGATGTCCTGTCACCAACTTTTTGAGGACTCCATTGTATTATCTCCCTCAGAAATTGTGTCCGCCCACGTGTTTTTTTTTGCGGGAACTTAAGGAGCTTTTCACTAAACCTTGCAAATCCCAACTAAAATCTTCTGCTCCTAGGTGCAAATGGTTTGACAAAGAGTGCCGGGTGGCCAAGCATCTTCTATCTGAAGCCTTAAAGTCAAAGAACCGGGATGACATTATATATGCGAGAAAGAACTATGCGTCTACTCGCACGCTATCGAAACTCAAATATGAGGAGCATTTATGGGAGTGTCTGGCGGAGGCTGCTAGTTCTCGTGACGCCAAGCTCTTTTGGACTTTGGTTGCGCGCAGCGACCCAGGCCTGTCATCCACTACTGAATGTCATATTGACTCAGGAACCTGGTTCTCTTATTTTCGTGAATTGTATGGCTCTCAGTTGGAGTTTTATGATACTTCCACAGATTATGCACTGTGCCAGCCCGAAATGCCGCCCTTCACCCTGAAAGAAACAGAGATGGCAATTTGCGCTCAAAGATCTGGTAGGGCCCCTGGCCAAGATGGTATTCTCTCGGATCTGTACAAATCAGACCTACCTGTGTGGACCCGATATATCACCAGGGTATCAAACACTGCCATGGCATCTCGATCCTATCTGGTTTCGTGGAAGATGGCGATTATTGTCCCCGTTCATAAAAAAGGAGACAAGAGCTCCCCTGGGAATTATAGGCCTATTAGTCTATTAGACAACTTGCAGATTTTTTTTCCGTACCAGTTGCTAACTAGATTAAAACAATGGATAACGAAAAACCAGGTCTTAAGCCATCTTCAGGCAGGATTTAGGGACAAGATCAGCACCATCGATCAGATCTTCCGATTTACCATCATTAAGTGGAAGACCGTAGATGCAGACAAAGGCCACTTATTTGTGGCCTTTGTTGATCTGAAATCTGCGTTTGACCTTGTCCCGCGTGCCAAGCTTTGGGAGGTCCTTAGTACCACCGGTGTTCCGGGTTCCATGATTAACATCATCAAGGATCTTTATTCTGATAATTGTGCTAAAGTCCGTTGGGGTGCTATTGGCGATCTGACTCCTGCTTTTCCAACTGCACGGGGTGTGAGGCAAGGCTGTGTCTTGGCGCCCACCTTATTTCTCTTGTTTATTAATGCCTGTTTGCCATACCTCTCAGACTGTCAAAGTGATGCCCCTAGCCTGGGCGGGCAGAAGATTCCCTGTCTTCTGTTTGCAGATGATACCCTATTGTTATCACGTACTGCCATGGGCCTTTCTAGGCTGCTCTCCAGATTTCTGGAGTTTTGCACTGACCATGGGTTATCAATTAATTCAGCAAAAACAAAATACATGGTTTTTGGAGATATTAGGCAAAAAATGAAGAGGCCTGTGTATTTAGAAGGTGTCCCCTTGGAAAGGGTGGGTACCTTTGATTACTTAGGCATTAAAGTGGAAGATTCACATCTTTGGCATGCCCAACGCCAAAAATCTTTATTATGCCTGAAGCAGAGGGCGGGTGGAATTGTCAGATTTGCCTCTAGTTCTCCAAAATGTGCAATATCCCCTGCACTGGAAATATACAAAGCTCAAGCTAGGGGGGCCGCCTTATATGGAGCTGAACTTTGGGGCCATTGTAATTTGGCGAATCTGGCTAGGGCGGAAAATCAGTTTCTAAAAATGATGCTAAAGGTGCCTATTCGCCTGGACCTAAATCTTTTTTCAATTTCACAGATTGCTGCCCTAAGGCCTCTGCTGTTTTGGATTCGGTTGTGGACAACAGATGCCCTAACCCCTTTTCGGTGTGGCCTTCTCAACGTGGTGGGCCACGATTCTAGTATTAAAACTAAATGGTGTGTCTTTGTTGAACAATCTTTCTCTTGGCTTGGCTTAGGGTCCTATTGGCATGATCCTATTTCTATTCCTAAAAATGCTGCCCAGCTGTTAAAGGATGCTTTTTGGCATAATGTTCAGGTTGGACAATTTGTTAGTTCTATTCCATTGTCTATGTCCGACAATTTTTTACTTGTTAAATGCCATTACGAATTTGAGCCCTTTTTGGACGCAAAGTTATCTCCATTTGCTTGTGCCCTTTTTATTAGGTTTAGGATCGGGTCTCTCCCTCTGTGCTGTTTTACGTATAAATGGTCCAGCTCAACTAATAGATCTAAACACTGCCCGATGGGTTGTAAAAGTGAAGAAACTGTTTCACACGTTTTCTTCCACTGTCAAGCGTATCATAAACAAAGAGCACTTTGGCTCATTCCGCTTTGCAAACAATTAGGGGTTAGATCCTGTCTCCACGCTGAGAGAATTTTAAAATGCGACCCGTCCGTCCAGATAGCTCTACCAGTGGCAAGATTTCTTGAGTCAATCTGGTGGTTGAGATTAGCAGTTTTAAGGAACAAAACTGTGTAGTTATTGTTTAGTTTTACCTATGTATATTTACTTAATTTGGATGTATGATTATAGTCTTTGTTGTATAGGACATAGACTTTGGTTCGGTTTATTATGGATTATTTATAGATCTATGTCGTGAGAATTTTAAAATGAGATTCATCCACCCAGACAGTTTTATTAATGGTAAAAAAAAATTGTATTATTCTGACATTTGAGATTAGCAATTTTAAGGAGTAAGATTGGGAATTAATTTTTAGACTTGATTATGTATATTTATCAAATTGGATGCGTGATTGCGCCTCAGGATATAGACATTGGTGTATTATATTTTTAACCAGTGCTGATTCATGGAACCAGTTTCCTTATTGAGTACAGCCTTTCATTATATTAAGTGATGTTTATCTGACTTTTTTTTTTGTTGTTTTGAAACTTGTTTTGTCCTTTTTAACTGTGATTTTATTTTACTTTTTTAGTACCCCCCTGCTTTCAAGAAGCTCTCTTTCTCTTTGTCGTGTATTGTACTTTAATGGTTTGTTTCTTACTTACCGAAATAAAGTTAAATGATGATGATGACTCAAACTCGACTTGTCAACCACGCCCGATTGACCTATTAAACCGCACAAATTACAACATAAACCCAAGTGTCTCCCACACTTGTCAATATACTCCGGAGTCTTAGACCACGACGATTCCGTACATGAACAACCAACCACATGGATAATTTTGAGCACAAAGCGCCACACTCATATGAAGTACGCCGACTTCCCTACTCTCATACTGCGGAGTACACCCACTCCTACTAAAACAACATTTACCTGGCCTAAATACACACAAACTTCACAAATCAACTGCAAAAATGCATAAGTTGAGCACGTGCAAACCCTACACCATACATGCTATGACGCCGAGAACATTCCCAACTCCCTTAGGTAGGCTCCAAGATCCCGGGAAAGTCATGGTGAATTTAGAAACACATCATACCTCAAATTTGCATTATCTCAGAAAAACAATTTAAACAATGATTCTCCGTCCTAGGGCCCCAAAGGGCCAAACCGTTGCTCTGCTACCAGAACTGTTAACGCGTCCCTTTATGATAATTTATCACACATCAGTAATCGTTTTAGGCCAATGAATCTTTTGAACCAGTTGAGAGACACCTTAGTACGAGATAGCTAATCAATATATCAATCAATACATCAATAATATCATCAATAGTTATCACGACAATGCATTTCACTTTAGTCAAAGTCATTAATCAATTCAAAGACGCTACCATGACCTTTCAGCCATGAATAATCACACCTTGTTTAGTAGAATTTTATGAGTTTTTATTCCCTATTAATTACAGTCTAATGGCAAATGCGTTAATCTCAACACCAAGAAACATAATAGCATAGTTACTATATGGCAACTTTGGTAAGCTTTTATTAAAGCGAGAATCACAAACATCAGAACATAACACGGCATGAACATAGATCAATTTAGCAGAGTGTCAATAACGCGTCAGTTCAACAAAGCATAATCTCGTTCGTTTGCTATTTGCGTCAGTTTGGTGAACACCTGTCCTAACCACTGATTAGCATTCGCATGTTGGGCTTCATGCAAAACAATTTAGAACACCAATTTGGAAAACATCTAGCTAAGGTCTCTGTCAAAAACAAGCAGTTGGTACCTAGAAAGGAAAAGCAAACAGACAAATCACAATCGCATTGTCATAATTACCCTCCAAAGTTTAGGTCAGCGCACATGTTCAGTCTTCGTCCTCAGGACTTCAGTCAAATCGCCATCAGTCAGAACTCAGCTCCGGGGCAAAAGTGCACTTTCCTCATAAGAAGGTAAAGTGTAAAATGGACAATTCTAAGGGCGAGGATAGTTTTAAGTAACCCACCAAGTCACCAAACAGAGTGACAGAGTTTCTGGATAAAATCAATAGCATTCCCTAACCCACCTAAATGACTCCCGTGACATGGGTTTTTATCCCTTTTCCATTGTACATTCCCCCAAAATTCAAATGGACATTTGCTACACCCCACTATCTTTAACCTATCAGAAAGTACATTAGGTAATCCAATTCTTCACCCCATATTGTTTTACAAGTCTCTGATTGGTCTTCGTAATTGACGTCTTCAGAGGTGGTACGTCCGGTATGAATTCATCCTTCTGTAATTCTTTGCACATCTTTTGGTCAGCAGTTCCATTGTCTTCACCGGTTTGAATGACCTTGTACATTACATTAATCTACACTGTTTCAATTTACTTTAACATTCATTCTGTAAACGAAAGAAAGTGATGAGAACGGATCTAACATGGTTACATTCATCTTCCAAGTTTGAAGAAAAAGAACAAGCAGGGTCATGTCCCCTTGTGAGTCAGCACACTGAAAAATAGAAAAATGCATTTAATATGAGAGCCAGGGCAGCTAAGCTTCGGCTCATGCTAACTTAAGGCCTATGAGGATTTTAATACAGATTCAATAACGCAAACATTAGTATAAACTTATATACATACATAATATAAACATTTTGGTCATTATTATTAGTCTACGTATACATTGGTGGCCACTCTCTGTGGTCACAATTCAAGTGCATGTCTAAGCAAAATTACTATTATTATAGTTTCTATGCGGCAGTATCACACCTTAATTCATAAACATTTCATGTTAATATAGATTATATAAGCTACGCTCTCTCACTGCCACTGCCCCTCTTCCCTGCCCTCAATTATCCGAGGCTGTGCCCTTGACCTCTGCCTCCCCACAGTGTTCTAATAAACAACTAGACTGCTGACAATCAATATTTATTACAAAAGTGTGGCATGCCTGTCGTCATCTTGATGTAACCAAAAATTTTAATACCTAAGGCATTTCTTTTCAATGTTATAAAAATGAGAGGGTCTTATTCCCATAGATATTATGGTTAGTGCTGTAAAAAAACGAAATGAGGACATATTTTCTGAGTTCAAGTATAGCGACAAGGCACTTTTAAATTATGTGCTATGTTTATGTTTTTTTTTTTATCTAGTTGATCACTTGATTATTTGCTACACTTAGGGAAAAGGATGTGACGTTATAGCCAGAGCTGCAGACTTTGCAACTAGGGAACCAGGTTCAGGTTTCGGTGTCCACTCGGTATCCTGTGATTTTGGGCAAATCCCTTAATCTCCCCATCCCTAAAACCAAACCTTGTGTAATGTAACTGATGCTCATATAAAGCACTCCAATACCTTTGGCTCAAGTCTGCCCTATATAAAACTGCAAAACAAAACAAAACATTTAAGGGTTTTGCCTAATTCTGTCATTGGGCTATGTTTGGGTGAGATTTGTGCTACATTTGGGCACTTTTTTCTGGTGACCATCGTGGGAAACATATTTGTTATGTTGCCATAATTTTCTCATTTACTACAGTATCCTCAACAGAAAACTTTCCGTTTTCCACTTCAGTTCCATCAAGGTAGCGTTCAGACCTGCCACACTTTTGGCATAAATGTAGAATGTTAGCAGTCTAGTTGCACATTAGAACTCTGTAGAGAAGCTGCTGATCACTAGGGAGTTAACTGACAGTTTGCTGTTGGTGTTGAATGTGCATGTTTCAGTCTGCATGTCAGAATGTTTTAATGAAATTTAAGAGGAATATGTTTGAGAACTCTATTAAAACGTTCTAATTTTTCTTTGCACAGCACTATCCATACATTCTATGACAAAATGGACCCCTTCTTTTTGTTCCTTTTTAAATTAAATATTTTAAGTTTTACCAGTTTGGTTCAACCAAGATAGCTTCAGTTGTGCCACACTTTTGTCATAGGTAAGACTTTTAGCACCAGTGGCGGCCGGCAGCTATAGAAGGGAGGGGGGCGGGCTAAAAGCAAACACAGACTCATTCTTTCACACACACACACACCCACGCACATCCATTAACAACACTCATAACATTCAAACATGCACGCACGCACCAAGCAATCATTTTAAAAGATCACACACACACACATTCATTCACACACACACACACACACGCACATCCATTAACAACACTCATAACATTCAAACATGCACACATGCACCAAACATTCATTTTAAAAGATCACACACACACTCATTCTTTCATACACACATGCACACATGCACATCCATTAACAACACTCATAACATTCAAACATGCACGCACGCACCAAAGATCACACACACCTTCAGCCTCGGAGGTCCCAGGAGGGTTGGGACTGCTGCCTCCCCTCATTGGCTGACCTTATGTCAGCCAATGATGGAAGGCAGCAATCCCAGCCTCGTCACAGAGTGGGATGGGGTCAGTGAGACTGCTGACCCCACCCCACTCTGTGACGAAGTGTCACTGATGGACACTCTCCCTGGGCACTTCAGGGCCTAAACCTGAAGCACCCATGTCGAAGTCAATGGATGACGCTTTCCTCGTCACCCAGGGGAGGGCCTCAAGGCATCTTTGCTGAGCTGAGGAGGTCACAACCAAAGGAGCTGTGACCTCCTCAGCCCAGCAAAGGTCAGCTCAGGCAGCCAGGAGTCTGCGCAAATCGCACGTCTGCTCCTGGCTGACTGAGCTGAACATGAAGAGTGTCTGTCAGACTGACCTTTGTTCATGAGGGGCAAAAGGTGGGGGGGGGGGCGTGGCCCCTCCACCCTAAAGGACGGGCCGTGCCTGCTTAGCACTCTAGTTGTTCTTTAGAACATTATGGGAGGCTGCAGTTGAATACAAGGGAATCAACTAGCAGGTTGCTCCAGTGTTGCCAGATCAGGCTATTCCCTGCACGAATGGGCAATATTTTTCCTAATTTTGTGGGAAAGAACTCAGCTGTCGGAAGTCCGATTTTTGGGCTTGATTGGGCACTGTGTGCATACTTTTGTGAGTGAGGCAGCTCCCTTTTTTGATTGCGTCCACAGGAGTCGCAATTTTCCCATCAGGTTATGTGACTGCCAGACCCTTCTCAGCTTTGCCTCCCGCCTTCTAGGCCAGCAACCATCCCAATCCTGATGCCAAGAAGTCGAGACTGGTATCAGGTGCATCCCTTAATGTAAAAACAGAATTGACACCATCCCCAATGCTGTTAGCAGTTCTGACCAGGGCCAAAGTCGTAGAGCCTGAACCATGTGTGCTTAGCAGTCTTTGGTGGCTACTACCAAAGGTAAGATTACAGTGGTGGGTAATGACCTTGCTGGACTGATCTGTGTTATGTGTAGTCCTAGTTGTGACTCATCAGAAAGTAGCATAGAGGGTTACTGTACCTGCTGCAGAGCACAAGGTGTAACATCAAGATCATATAATTTGGATGTAAGTCATACAGCAAACATGTTACAAAATGAGATGGTGTCTTCAAAAGTAAAAAAAAAATATGGTCATTCTTTAACGCAAGGAAGCAAGAGTTTTTAAACGAACTGATAAACATTCTTCCCGCACCCTGATGACAGTGCAATTAGTGACTTAAGAGTAAGTTGTCATGTGAAACCTTTATGTGGACTTGGTTGTTATATGGGGAGCATCATTATAGCATATTAATTACAGCAGAAATTTTTGTTTAGCGCACCACCTAAATTTAAATATTTCAAGGTGTTCTCATCTATTATAATGAACAAAATGGAGGCTAGATGAAAGAAAATATTTCCCTAGGATCACACTATTTGGTCTAACATGGAAGCCAGGACTGATCCCAGAATTTCAAGTTTCACATTGTGCAATTAAGCGTTGGTGAATGCACATTTTATTTTTAGCAGTTTAACATAGCACAAACCTTGCCCAAGGAGGAAAAAAGAGCTTCATAACAGACTCTGGCTATGCCACACCCATATTTCAGTACAGGAAGATTTAAAGGATATTGAGCTGAGGCCAGGATTTGAACCTACTTCCACACAGTTCTCCATATACCTAGCAGCTGTAACCACTAGGCCACATTACCTCCTGTGAAAGCTCAAAATGTTTTGGGCTCAAGGTTCTAAGATGACGTCGAGCTGAGTCTGAGCCAGGCCTCTGGAGCAAGCCTTGCTTGAGCTTTCAGTGGCTTGCCCACCTTTAATTTTTATGTGGATAGCTCAGTGGGTTACTGCTGTCAAAGAGATTCTTTTGTTGCCTAGGCCCAGATTGACTAGTAGTTAGCACTGGGTTTGCATTTCTTTTGTATTACAAGCCTGACACCTAGGATTTGGGTTGGATAGGTCCCGAGAGTAGCACAAAGTTGTGCTATACACTGCTTTGTGTTACTTTGCATCAAGTTAGGCACATCCACTGATGGGTTTTGATGCAAATCCACATCTATAAACATTTGTAAGTAAGGATTTACTCCAATATCTCAAGCTTCCTCAAGACAGGTATGACAAAGAAAAAAATTTCATTTCTCCTTGTTTTTCCTATTTTGCATGTGTGCTGCATTGTACAGCACACATACAAAGCAGAAAAAGTGCTGAACGATAGTTTTGTACTGGAAGAGTCCCCTTCTAGTACAAAAGCTATTTCTTACAGCACACGCACACTTGCACTAGGGCGCAGTGATATGTGCATTGGGTGTGGAAGCCTAGAGGGCCCTAGCTCATGGAGAAAGGAAAACAGTGCAGTACCTTAGATATAGTGCTATTATGCTCTTTCCCTTCCATGCAATGCAGTGCAGCATCTTTAGTAGTGTAGTTTTTCATACATAAGGGCCTTCTTGTTAAAAAATTACAATACTTCTCACAGTGAGTGATGAACCACTATGAAGGAGCTGCTTGCAATTTGCAATGCATACGTTCAGAACTTGTTTTTTCTGAATCTTTCGTTATTGAATATAGGATCCGATAGGGAACCATGTTTATGTCAATTTTAGGACCTGCCCCACTTAAAGCCCTGAATGGATGATAGTGATAGGGTGTTAGAAAGCAATCTTTATTAATAAAATTTGAAGTACTAAAATGTTAATAATTAAATGAAAACTTGTGCCTCAAAGCCTAACTGAAAACAATGTATTAGAAAATAAATCAACAGTAGTTGGTTTACACCATAAACAATGTACGTTATTAAGAAATAATAATGTCTAATGTGAAATATATTTTCTTATTAATAGCTATATGTACTAAAGAAGATAATTATTAATGAATTATTATGTTTGAAATGTTAATTAAGTATTTTATTTTATTCGTATGTTAGCATTAGTGAAAAGCCTATGTTTAGCATTTTCTAAAGGCCTGTGAGTCTCGGCATTTTCTAGAAACTCCGTGTTCTTTGTTCACTTGTTTGCTGACCTTACAAAAATGTCAAGTGTTCTGAAAATGTTTAAATGTTTAGTTTTTCAACATCCTGTCTAACTCGCACACTGTGGAAAAGTTATGTTCTTTGCTTGTAGCATTTGTTCTTCCTGAGATGAGATTCTATGCATTAGTTAAACAATGGGCTTTAATGCTCAATGTCGATGTCTTGTAACCCATAACAATTGTATTCAACTGCGGAAACTGGTGACCAGAAGTGAAAGAAGATGAACCAATCCTGGGTGCAGACAACGAAGAAAGATACTTCTGGAGCATAAATCAATGTTTATTGACTGCTCACTAAACCACCCCATAGTCTTGTCCAGTACAAGTTTAGCTAGTTACCTTCTAATATTTCAATACAGCAAAGTTTAAGTGATGTAAACTCAGAATCTTACTTTCTCAGCTAGGGCAATTATGTGTTTTGTTCCTTAGCTTTCTGTCTCCGTCAGTTGAGATACAATAAGGCCAAACTTTACTGAACTGTTCCCTATTCATTTCATTGTCCAATGAAGAAGATCAGATGATGCTCCACTGATGAAGACATCACTGTTTGCTGATCCATTTAGAAGAGGTATAACCAGATGTGCATTTGTCTTTCTCTGTTTTCTCTTTTTAGAAAATCCAACCACTTTTTGTTAGCGCCATCAGTAGATGTTTTTCCAAATTAATTTTTGTCTTCTTGTCTTTTTGCATGAAACCCAAACATGCATATCAAATTAGAGGGATATTTAGGAATGTCAAAATCTAGATTTCACTGTCAAAAAAATTGATTGTGAATAATTCATCTGTTATAACTATGTGTATTCTAGTTCTAGCGTTCATCTATTATTGTTGCTATTTTGCATTGTGATTCTTGAATGTTTGATGATTAATGCTTTAGCTAGATTGGGATTTTTCAGACGTTTCGGTCAGCCTGTGTTGTTCTTGTACTTATAGCATTTGGTCTTGTGCATGATATACGTGATTTTAGCATTGTTAATCTAAAGGGCAATAAATGTTTGAACTTTACTAAACTGGTGTGGGGATTCATGGCCACATAGGTCATGGTGCGTATAAATTACTGACTCCAAAACTGAATGTTGATGTTAATTGACTTATGATGTTGACTGTTAGGATGTTGACTTACTCCTGTCTGGGTCCAGAGGTCCGAGTCGACGTCTAAGGGTAATAGATAGTTTGCCCTTTAAGTGACACATTATAAAGAATAATAAAAATAATTTAAGGGTAGTCACGCCCACAGAATTTGGTAGCAGAGGATGGTTTCATCTCAATAGAAGGGAAACATCCTATTTTTAATAGTTTTATGTAATTTAGAAAGTTTAGGGAGATTTGGTTTACCAGTGCTTATTTGAAATGTGGAAATATGGTTTTGCCAATGCTTGTTTGGATGAAATTTGGTTTTCCCAATGCTTGTTTGGAGACATTCCCAGTGTTCCTAGTATGATTTGTGTTTGAGACAGGGTTTGCGTTTGCAGTGCTTTAGCAAATCGTAGGTGAATTGTGATATTTGTCAGAAATAAGGAGTTTATGTACTCCAACTTAGTTTTTTAGGGAGTTTGCGTACTCCAAAGGGTGTATGTAGGGAAGCAGTCGAACTTCAATTGAGTGTGGCACTTTGTGATCAGAAATTGCCCACATGGTTGTTGGTATACGGACCGTGCGTTGGTCTAAGACTCCGGAGTATTGTACACGTATAGGAGACACTTGGTTGTTGTTGTCATTTGTCTGTTTTGTTTGGTCAATGGGGTGTGGTTAACAAATAGTATTCTTAGAGTGTGCGTTAAAGGAGTTTTAGTTTGACGAGTATTGGTGATTCCTGAGTGCACAAGGAGGATCTAGTATTGGTCAAGAGTGAAGTTTGTTGGTCGAATTTTACTTGCGAATCAGAAGAAGAACAAAAACCAATGATTAGTTGTCAGGGCTCAAAGCCACAATCAAAATATTTCTGGAGCTTCTGAAGTGATTGTGTCCCCTACCTGTATTAAGCAGACAAGTTTGGGTGTTGATTTTTCTTTGGTGCTCACAATATTTCACATTTAGATTTTGTCAGAATTGGATTTGAAGACGAGTCTGCAAGACTTTGTCAGCTGCTGTGCGTGTGAACGTGATGTCACTAGGTTCGCACTGGGATTGGTCAGTTAGTGAAAAGGGGCCACAAAGGGATTGGTGGACAATATTGTTTCAGTACTGGACTAGAGTAACAAGTAAAAAGGATTTTGGTATTTAATTACTTCCTGTTTTGAATTTAAATTGTAGTTTTAAGTCCGATCAAAGTAAACAAAATGACATTTTTCAAGGCATTCAAAAGTGTGTTTTGGGGAGATGCTTTCATTCCAGTTAGAGTAGGAGAAATTGCCCCACCAGAAGATACACCTGCATAGATCGTAATTGATGCAAAAGGTGCCACAGCATGTATTTTGTTAAAAAAGTGGTGCAAAATTACAGAGAAGGACTGGAGCTTAGCGTTTCGTATTTATGGAACTTTTAATATGAGAATTTTAGAAAAGTTTAGAAGAGTGTTCTATGAATTAACACCACCTCAGAAACCAGCACAATTTGAAGCTTTAGCTATTTGAGAGTTAGTGGCCAGACAACAAGAGAAATTAAAATTTGAAAGACGAATGAGAAAAGTTGAGAAGACATTGTTAGAAGCAAGTTGGGATGATGAGCAAACATTTTAGAAAACTGAAACTTTACAGGGTTTTAAAATGTTTCCTGCAATCACACAAGAGAAAGAGAGCGGTGTTATACAAAAGACAAAGAAAAAGAATAAGGACTCTTCTGAAGAAGATGAGTCAAAGTCAGATGAAGCTAGAAAATCATTGACTTATGATAGTGACTAAAACAATGGTGAATTTATAATGCAGTTACTGAGAAGTTGTCCTTCTCCATATTCAGCACAAGAAACAAGTCCAGGTATTAGTACTAGTCCAAGTGTACCCAGACAAGCTCCAGTAGTGGTAACGCAAAGACAAGTACAGTTTGCAACAAACGTTCTTGCTATTACAGTAACTCAGACTCCTATGATTCAGACTGTAGCTCAACCTGTAGTCTATCCTACAATTCCTGTTGTAAGTTCTGTACCGAATATTACAGTACTGGTAACACCACAGGTACCACAGAATGTCCAAAGTCCGGTATAGTCCAGTTGGAGTTTACACCTAATTCAATGACTCCAGTGCAAGCTCAAACAATGCTGAGCTCTGTACTTGTAACAATGATGTAGTCAAGTTCTTTGACGGTTTTAGGTCAAAGTTCTGGAGTAATTTACTCGAGAAATTAGAATGCTACTTCAAGTCCAGAAGCATTATCAGTTCCTCTTACTATTGGTCCTGTTGTACCATTGTATGCCCAGGGAAATAATGAAGATGATGTACAGAATATTTTTAACGGAAATGCAGAAATGGAGAGACTCAATGTGTCTGCTGTGATTATGTCTCCAACAAATCAGACTTTTGACAAGGCAAGCCCACTGATTGACTTGTCCGATCCCAGGACTTCACAGTTGGAGAAGTCAAATTCAAACTCAAATTCAAGATCATTTCTGATGACACCTGAATCACCATGTATTACTCCACTAAGTGTGCCTAATGTAACTAATAATGTTTCATTACAAGGTGTGACAGCTCAGCAGTTAACAGACCAGTTGGAAAAAGTGAGTGGTGGAGTGAAAACAAATGCTGAAAGAGGAAAATCATCGATCCTGGCAAGACTTACATTAGAATTAAATGAAATGATTGAAGCAACACTTGAAATAAATCGAATTGACTCATATAATGAAGATGAGTTACACTTCATATGTAAAGATGTTACAAACAGGGCAGGATTGACACACCTGAAATTGTCAGAACTTGCAGAGAAATATGAAATAGACATTGAAAAATCAAAACCACTGAAAAGAAGTTACAGGTTAGAATTTGATGCAAAAGACATTGAGAACATGAGAAAACCAGAAATGAAAATTCACATTAAGGAATTCATTCAGAGTATTCAAACATGGGGATCATTAGATAAATAAGAAGGTAGATTGGCAAAGAAAAGAGATCAGAAGAAAAAGGAGTCCGCAAATTCAAATACTGATGCACAGCAGACTGATAATCCAGTAAAGATCTTACCAATGAGAGAAATTCCTGGAGGAAATTATGTACATGTCTCTTGGAGCAGGAGTGATATGATGTCATATACAAATGACTCGCCAAGGCTGAGAGAGGACCTAATACAATGGTACTACCTGACAGATAGATTTGTGAAACATGCAACATGCCCGTGGGAGGATTTATATACCTTGTTAGAAATACTTGTTCCAGCTGATTTGTGGGTGGAATGCAAAAGAAGTGTTGACTGGCCAACAAGAGAGCCTCCACGTGATCCAGTTACAGGTGCATCATCTCCTGATGTCATAAAAAGCTATTACAAAGTAACTGAATGTAGCCGGTTCTCGGCCAACACGGCTACAGACTCCTCCGACTGGCGCTGTTCGCGTGCGTCGGAGGAATGCGTCTACCGTTCCCATGAAAGCATGGGGGCGGATACCAATGCAATGAACCCGGATTTCCGGGTTCCTGTCAAAGAAAAGCTGGACGACGGACTCCTCGAGGAGACGGAGGACGCGACCAACGCGAGCAGGAGGACCGAGGAACCGAAGGACGCCAGTAAACCAAACCGAGAAGGAGCGTCTGGGAACTCCGATGTTCCCAGCACGAAAACGGGGCCCGCAAAGAAGAACAACCGCGAGGAGACGAGCATTCACCGCCATGTCCCAGGAGGGATGTGGCTAAACAAGGTACGGTCCTTGTTTAAAGGACAGACGAAAAATACAGAAACAAGGGACGGAGGGGAGGAGGGAAGGAGTGCGAGGATGGAGGGGGAGGGCTTGAGAGGGGCACAGCTGAGAGGGTTTAGAGGGGAGTAGCCGATACAACAGATACGGATAGGAAATTACCAGAGAGAGTTCCAAACTGAAATACAGGCATTAGGAGAACAAAACCCTACTGGGAGCACAAAGAGGTGTCTGAGTGACGTGCACCTGTTCCATCCACTTCTACACACACACCCGGATCTCTCTCTCTCTCTCTCTCTCTCTCTCTCTCTCTCGCTCTCTCTTCCACTCTCACTCTTACGATAGCGATAACCCTACACCCTGACTTACCTTCCCTTTCGTTCCTTTTTTCCGGTATGCTTGGGAGTCCATCGGGAGTCAGCGCCAGTCAAGAAGGGAACCTGGGAAGAACACCAAGAGAGACATTAAAGAAGAGAAACACACCGAGACACCAATTTAATATTGCAAGAACTTTTAAATAAATTATCACCTGCACATATTCAAGTCTCCGAGTCCTTCATATCACCTAACCCACCCCATAACAGTGGTGTCAGAAGTGGGATCTTAAATAGGTGATACGAAGGAGGCGTCGAACATGGGGGAAAAGCCAACACTGGAGGACATGATTCAACAACTAGCTGAGGGTCAAAGGCACCTTCAGCTAGTATGGGAGGCACATCAGAGAGAGGCAAAGGAAGATCGGGAAGCCTTACAAACCGCACTAAAAAGCCAAGCCACCATCATGGCTAATAATCAATTGGTGCACAAAACAGCATTACAGAAACTCACAGATACCATTGCAGCGAGTAAAGTACATCCTAACGTCCCGAGCTCTGTCCTTAAGAAATTCCAAGACGGGGAAGACCCCGACGCGTTCTTCACGAACTTTGAACGCGTGGCCTCCTCTGCCCAATGGCCAGAAGAACGGTGGGGCCAATACATTGCACCCCTCTTAACATGCATTCTTCAAACAGCATACCAAGCCGCCAACCCAGGAGGTACCACACCCTATAAGGATATCAAGAGCAGTATATTGGAAAGGGTAGGCCATGACTCTGAGTATTATAGAATGAGGTTTTGGAAGATCAGGTGGGGACAGATTGAGGATCCCAGAACCTTCTATTTTAAAGTCAAAGACCTCGGATTGAAATGGCTAGATCCCCTGGGTACAGAGAGGGAGGATGTCATCAAGGCGGTAATATTGGAGCAATATTTAGACTCGCTTCCCGCCCCTACTAGGAGTTGGATAAGGCAACATCCAAAAGTGGACACAGAACTGGCGGTAGATCTAGCCTGTGCCTATCATAGATCGGCTGAGTTTAAGAATCCCGTGACTAAGGTAATAACCAAACCACCTGTTGTACCCTTCAAATACCTATCCCGACGAATACAGGAAGAACCAGGACCTACTCGTAGTGGAGAGGTTGCCCCCATGCAACAACCACAATGTTACAGCTGTGGGGAGTGGGGCCACATAGCCAGAATGTGCTAGAGAAAAGGAGACAGAACAGAGCCCATGGAAATCGGGGTTACTAGGGGTAGAGTTCTGTGCACCGGTAAGGGAAACCTCAGGTTCAAACAAACCATTAAAATAATTGGAAAACCCATCCAGGCTCTCATAGACTCGGGGTGCAGTCAGTCAGTGCTACGAGCAAACATACTAAGCTGTACGGATCAAACCTCCGACCAATGGGTATCCATATGCTGCATCCACGGGGACAAAACTAACTACCCTTTGGCACTGGTACAAATAGAGTGGGAAGAACATCAGGATTTCCTACCGGTAGGAGTCATGGATCGGCTAGTAGAAGACTGTGTTATAGGTACAGACTATATAAGATTCTCCGAACTTTTAGACAAGGTGAAGTCTCCCTTATTTTCCACAGACTGGTGGACTGAAGCACCCTTTCATAGCAGCCATATCGAGAAACCACCGGATCGTGTAAAACTGACAAGACGGGAAAAAAGGCAAGCATAACAAAATTATCACGCCTTGAGACTCGGACAGGTCCCCGAGAAAATGGTAGCCAGCACAACTACTCCTTCTCTCTCTTTTCGAGCTAGTCAGCGAGAAGATCCCACCCTATGTCACGCGTGGAGAACCGCAAAATCGGAATCCACAAATGAGGTGGGTCCCTATTTTCTAGTCCAAAAGAACCTTCTCTATAGGGTCATCAAATCCAATCACGGGGAAAAGAAACAAATCGTAGTACCCGAACCCTATCGTAATCAAGTCTTATTCCTGGCACACAACCAACCTAGGGGTGGGCACTACGGCAGGGAAAAGACAGGGGAATACCTACTAAGATGATTTTACTGGCCCGGGGTTTATGCCCAACTCAGAAAGTATTGTGCCCAGTGCCCTCGGTGTCAAATGATAGACCCAGGACCCCTGAGGAAAGCACCCCTGCAGCCACTCCCCATTATCGATATTCCATTCTCCCGCATCGGTATGGATCTAGTAGGACCCCTATTACCCTCCACAAAGGGGTACACATATATATTAGTCTTAGTGGATTATGCTACGAGATACCCGGAAACGATTCCTCTCTCTAGTATGACCACGAAGGCAGTAGCCCAAGCCATGATCACCTTCTTTTCTAGAGTGGGTTTCCCACAGGAAATCCTGACGGATCAGGGAACACCTTTTATGTCCGCCCTCATGAAGCAGGTCTGTAAAACCCTGGGAATAAAGCAGTTAAGATCCTCGGTCTATCATCCTCAAACTGACGGCTTAGTTGAACGTTACAACCGTACTATTAAGACTCTGCTTAGGAAGACAGTTTCGGAGTCAGGGAGGGACTGGGATCAAAAACTTCCTCTAGTCCTCTATGCTATACGGACCCATGAGCAGGCCTCCACCGGACATAGCCCCTTTGAGCTAGTGTTTGGGAGACAGCCCTGAAACTTACTGGACATGGCCGCTGAGTTGTGGGAAGAAGAGGGAGAGGAAGAAAAACCCCTGTTAGAATATGTAAGCAGATTAAAAACCCAACTACAATTCGTGTGGGACGATGTTCGAAAACATCTAGAGAAAGCCCAGAAAAATCAAAAAACTTATTATGATCAAGGAACCAGAGTCCGTTCCTTCCAACCAAACGACCGAGTCTTGATATTACGACCCTCATCCGAAAACAAACTCTTAGCCAGGTGGCAGGGACCCTATAAGGTTTTAAAATCCATCTCCCCGGTCACATATCTGATCGAATTATCCCAACACCCCAAAAGAACACAAATATATCATATCAACTTGTTAAAGAAATTGGAAGAGCCAGAAGAGACTACAACCAAGACCGCTACAGGGTTTTAGTAACCCCGGCGACATCTCTGGGGATGGACCTATTCCCTGCAAATCGGGAAGAGGCGAGGGGGGTCCCACATATTAATAGTGCTCTTACAGAGAAGGAAAGATCCCAACTTACAAGCCTATTAAATTCCCATTCACCGTTTTTTTCAGGGACCCCGGGGAGGACCAACCTAATTCAACACCATATTAGAACCCCGGAGGGTAAAACAATCCGGTTACGACCCTACCGTATTCCGGAAGCACAGAGACACCTCATTGAAGAGGAAGTACAAAAGATGCTAACCCTCAACGTTATTGAACCTTCTACTAGCCCATGGTGCTCTCCTGTAGTCATAGTACCAAACGCGGACGGCTCCATCTGGTTTTGCATTGACTTCCGCAAACTTAACGAAATATCCCTCTTTGACACCTATCCCATTCCCCGGGTTGACGATTTACTCGAGAAATTGGGGAAAGCCCAATATATGTCAACCCTAGACCTGACGAAGGGATACTGGCAAATTCTACTCGCCCCTGCAGACAAAGAGAAAACAGCATTTCCACCCAGTCAGGGCTCTATCATTTTACAGTTCTTCCTTTTGGTCTACATGGGGCTTCGGCCACGTTCCAACGCTTAATGGATCACCTATTAAAACCATTCCAATCGTTTGCAGCGGCATATTTAGACGATATTGTAATATTCAGTAATACATGGGAAGAACATCTACAACATCTCCACAAAAGTTTCCACACCTTGTACAAAGCAGGCCTCACGGCCAACCGGAAGAAATGCAATCTAGGAAACAACCACATCGCGTATCTGGGATACTTCATAGGAGAGGGTTTACTGCAACCCCCAAAAAAATAAAGTAGGGGCTATCGTACAGGTATCCGTACCCACTACCAAAAGAGAGCTCCGCTCCTTTTTGTGCCGATCTGCCCCATGGGGGAAGAAAAGGCCTAATAAAGAAATTGCCCTCCCTAGGTCGCTCCCCTTCATTCTTTATATATAAAAAAAACAAACTCCCTGGTGTCTAGTGGGCATTTGTGCAGCCCAATCACTTTTCAATTGGGCTGCAGAAATGCTCATAAAGACATGAAAGGAAAGGCCTTTCCTTTCATGTCTATCTACCTGCCCCCACCCTCCGATCTGAAGAGAAATGCTTGCATTTCTCTTCCGATTGTGCTGGAAGCTGACAACACTGGGGGGGGGAGCCGTGGGCCGGGTGCACGGCAACCTGAGGGCAAGACCAGCTCGTCCAGGGCACCCAAGGGGTTAAAACAGCACAATTAGGAATGTAGGGACTTGTTCCAGAACAGGGAAACATGCAGGTGTTTCAGAATCAGTCGAGAGGAGGACGAGGTGGTGGTGGAAATGGAAACCGTGGGGTGGATTTGAATACTAATGTTAATCCAGGTGGTATGCAGACAATGATAAAGATGTTACCACGTCTCTCTTGCGGGGGCCTCGGGCATTGAAAACGGGAGTGTCCAATAATGGTACAGGAATGTGTTGTTGCACAGATGAATAAAAACAATCTTTTTCCAAATTTGAGAGGATCAAGAATAAGGGGTCCTAGTTTAAATGTCAGATGCAGATTCCCCAGCAAATGCAAAGTCCCCAAGAGATGCAGCAATTGCAGGTGCCACATTTTCAGGTGCCACAGTTGCAGCAAATACAGCTCCAAATGCAAATGATACCACAGCACCAAATGTAGATACTTCAAGCTCCAATGGCACAGTAGCAGCTGATGCTTCCTTAGCAGAACACAGGTCAAAGATTGATTCAAAATAATCAAATGGTTCAACAATTCACATTACACAGTGAGGATGAATCGAATGATGAATTGATGAGTGAGAGTTCGGATGAAGAAGAATGCATGTTAGCAGCTTCATTAGGAGTGGACCAAAAAGGTCTGTATGTAAATGGAAAAGTAATGGGTCATCAAGTTTCATTTCTAGTTGATACAGGAACTACACACTCTACAGTAAGAACTGCAGAACAGTGCAGATTGTAGGAGCTGCAATCATTTCCTGACAAATCCGATTACCAAACCGATTCCTGTTAAAATTGGCAATTTTGAGGGTTTGCACAAAATTGTAGTGTGTGACTCAAGTCCAGTTTCCTTATTGGGAAGAGACTTGTTGTGCAAAACAAAATGTTTGATTACCTGTACAAATGATGGAATGCCATCCAGACAAATAGTGATGATGATGATGATGATTCATCCATGCCAATTGAATGTGATTCGGTTAATGAAGAATTTCCACTGATTAGTTTTTATCCTGCATTCACAGTACAAGACATACTAACGGACCTTCAAGGTACAGTTACTTTAAAAGTTTGGGATCTTTCTGGGAAAGACATTAGTCTGATCAAAGGAGCGGAAGCAGTTAAAGTCACAGTTAAACCTAATGCAGTTTTTCCACAAACCCCACAGTATCACATGGCACCAGATGTCATTGAAGGCGTTAGTCCTGTCATTGCAGATTTTGCTAAACAGGGAGTTCTGAAAGAAGTGTTGAGTAGTCCATGTAATTCTCCTATTATGGGTTTGTGAAAACCAAACTGTTCAGGATTTGAGTAAAATGTATGACATAGTGGTCAAGTATTGTCCAGTAGTGCCAAATCCAGCAGCGATTTTGTTTCAGATCCTATGTGAGGCAGAATAGTTCACGGTGGTGGACTTATCACACGCATTTTCCCAGTGCCTCTACATGAGGATAGCGAATTTCTTTTCTGTTTCAAATTCTGTAATCGTGTGTATTCCTAGTGTAGGATCCCACAAGGCTTTTCAGAGTCACCGTCAATATTTAATCAGGTGTTGAAAAAGAAGTTGGAATCATTGAAAATGCCCTTTCAATACACATTAGTTTAACACATTGATGATTGTTTGGATCCTTCAAAGACAAAAAAGAGTACAGGCAATATACTAATGCTTTACTGAATCATTTAGGTGAAAATGGACATAAAGTGTGCCCAGTGAAATTACAGTACTGTCAGAAAGAAGTGAAATACTTGGGTCACCAAATAGAAAAAGGTGCAAGGAAAGTTTCCAGAGAAAGAGTTACAGCTGTTTTGCAAATGAATCCTCCAGTTACACAAAGAGATGTCAGGATGTTTTTGGGAATGGTAAGCTATTGTCGCCAATGGATTCCCAATTTTTCTGGTATTTCAAAGCCATTGTAGAGAATGATCCACAGAGATATTACTGATCCTGTTCCCTTCACCTTTTACTGAGTTGAGAGAGTTTGTGCAGAGCACCAGCTCTGGGAATGCCTGACTATACAAAGCCATTTGTATTTTTCCATGAACGTGATGGTTATGCATTTTCTGTGTTGACACATCTACATGGTGGTGTAAACTGCCCCATAGCATATTTTTCTGCTACTTTGAACCCAGTTGCAGCAGCTTTGCCTGGTTATTTGAAGACAGTGGCTGTGGTTGGTATAAGCCTCACTCAATGTGAGAGTATTGTGATGGGACATCCTTCAACTGTACTTATCCCACACTTGGTTGAGGCTTTACATATTAGAACCAAGACCCAATATTTGACAAATGCAAGGTTAACAAAATATACATTGTTAATTTTAGGTTGGCTCTCCTAACATATCTTTGAAGAGGTGTACTGTACTTAACCCAGCAACCTTGCTCACAGTAGATAATATTGAAGATGAGAAATTAAAAGAAGTTCAAAATGACTGCCTGGAAGTTACTGAATTGTGTACAAAACCCAGACCTGATATTCAGGATACCTTGCGAGAGGAAAATTATCAAATAATTTTTGTCGATGGTTCCTGTCTAAGAGATAATGCAGGAATGTTGAAATCTGGATATGCTGTGTGCACAATTTCTGGGGTGGTCAAAGTTTCATGGTTTCAAGGGGTATTTTCTGCAAAAGTACCTGAATTTGTGGCTCTTACTAGAACATGCTGTATTTCTGTGCAGCTTAAAGTTACAATTTTAACAGTCAGTCAATATGGATTTGGTGTAGTACACGATTTTGAGCAGTTGTGGTCCAAGAGAGGTTTTATGACTTCTTCTGGCTCACCATTCAGAAATGGTGATAGAATTCATGATTTGTTACAAGCACTACAATTACCTGAAATAATTGCTGTGGTTAAATGCAGTGTATACCAGAGATCAAATGATTTTACTTCTATAGGAAATTCCTATACTCAACAAGTTGCAAAATTTTGTGCACTGAATTGTATTACATTTAATGAAGAATGGAAGAATATCATTAGAGAACTAAATGTTAATTAAACAAGTCAAAATTACATGTTAACAGTGATTGATATTTTGGAGGAAATTAAGAGACTTCAGGATGATGTTCCTGATTATGAAAAGAAAAGCTGGATAAAATTAAAATGTTTTCAAAGGGACAATGATGAGATTTGGGTTTCAAATGAGGGGTAAGGGGTTTTGCCAAACTTTCTACTTATACAAATGGCAAGATACTATCATGGTCAAGCACACAGTGGCAGCGATGCAATAATCCACACATTCAAGCAATCGTGGTTCAATCTAAAGTTTAGACAGGTTGCTGAAGCAATTTGTCACAGATGCGTTACATGCCAACAAATGAACATGGGGAAAAGGACAGTTGTCCATTTGAGTCACATTTGAAGAGCAGGTGGTCCATTCAACAGAATGCAAATGGATTTCATTGAGATGCCAGTGTGTGGAGGTTTGAGATATGTTGGTGATTGTCTGCATTTTTAGTCACTGGATTGAAGCCTACCCTACACGTAGAAATAATAGTCTCACAGTAACAAAGCTTTTACTTAGGGAGTTGATTCCATGTTTTGGGTTCCCAGCCTCTTTAGAATCAGACAGAGGAAACCACCTCAATAACAAGGTGATAAAATTGCTAAATTTAGCCTTAAACATTGAGCAGCAATTGCACTGTGGCTATCGCCCTGAAGCTTCTGGAGTAGAGCTAATGAATGGTACTCTGAAAGCTTGTGTTCCAAAAATGTGTGCATCTACAGATATGAAATGGTCAGATGCCTTGCCTTTAGTTCTGACTTGACAGAAAGACTGGTCTCTCTTCCCATGAAAGTCTTATGGGCAGAGCAATGAGATTGCCAGCTGTTCCTGCAAATACTCTTGTATACATAATAGATGACATGGTGTTGGATTTCTGCAAGAGTCTAGCTGATGTGGTTCACTCTTTTTCTTACCAGGTGGAAGCTACAGCCGTACCACCATCCCAAGACCAGTATCACAGTCTCCGAGCTGGTGACTGGGTGGCCATCAAGAGGCACATGCAAAGACTTGTCTGGAACCTAGGTGGACAGGTCCTATTCAAATCATGTTGGTGACGATGACTGCTGTGAAGTGTGCTGGTATAATGAGCTGGATTCATGCCAGACACACTCAAAAAGTGCTATATCCTCTAGATGATGAAGAAAATCCAGCATTGTTGAGAGCACTGATACAGTCTCAAGTAGCAAGAAGAGAGACTGCATAGGCAGGAACAGCGACATTGGAAACTGTGAAGATCCAGGTACACCTCTAAGAGATAAGGTTTCTCCAGGTACACCTCTGAGATGAAATAGAGGTTCTTGACATTCCTCAATCGGCATCAGCAGATCTGAGAGTGGAAGTAGCAGGAGAGTCAAGCCTGAATCGAAGGACTGTCCCAGAAGCAGACAATTGGAAAATCAGTTGAAACAAATCACGTTTTCTGAATCAGCTGAGAATGGAGTTGAGCTGAATCAAAGTAATACGGAGTTGGCTCCTCCTAAATTAGCTAATGGTGCTGCAGGTACATCAAGTCAAAGTCAAAATCCTGCTGAATCAAGAAGAATTCTAAGTCTAGTTTTGCAAACAACACTGGCAAGAAAAGCTGAGAAAGGAGACAAGTGGTCCACACTGCTAACAAAGAGAAAGGTTCCAGATGTACTATAAACCATAAATGAAGAGCCAGAAACAACTACAAGAGCAGATGCAGATGAAGATCTGAGTGAAGGAGAAATAAATGTAAATCAGAGATCAAAAAAGGAAAAGAGTCGCAAGTCGAAGATACTCACGTCCTGAATAGGCGTACTTTGAAACAGATTAGTGGCAATGTGAGTTTATGTCCTTTTGTTTTGACCATGAGAATCCAATTCAACATTTTGGAACTTGAGTTGCTTTTGAACTGAGTTTTGAAATCACCTTGCCAATGGAACGACAATGACATTACATGCTAGAATTTATAATTAGTAATCAACAGACTATGATCTACTAAAAGACTTTTGAAAACCTGATTTTGACAAGCTACTAAACCGATATTTTGACAAAGTTCTGGTGAAGCCTGAAAGCAGCTGTAAATAACTGCAAAGAAGAATTACAATTATTTTTGTTTTTGATTTTTGACTGCATAGTTAAATCTTTTTCTTTTTCTTCTAATTTCTGATTCTTTCCAGACTATGGATTTAAATCGCAGTCCCAAAAGAAATTGTGTGTGTTGTAAATGTATGTGTATTGGTTTGGGCATTGTATGTGTATTAGTAAGTTTGTTATTGCTTGTGAGTATGAGTGTTTCTAGCAAAGCTGAAACAAATTATATACCTTCCCCAGAGACTACTACACTTTCAAAGTTAGAATAATTTAACAGGGATGAAAAATACTTGCACTTAGACAACTCACAAGGAGATCTTTCTTCTAATGTTGTTTCCTGGTTGGATGCAATTGTCCAAGTTGACCTCTAAGGGTAAGAGATAGTTGACCCTGTATGTGACAACTTATAAATAATAATAAAAATAATATAAGGCTAATCACGGCCCACAAGAGGAATTGCATGGTCTGTTGAGATTGCACAGTTGATGGGTGGTATGAGGGGGGAAGAGCTAATGAAGAATTGGGAGTGAGTGGGATGGGACAATATTTGTGATGACAATGACAACAAAATGGAGTGAGTGTTATAATGCTGAGATGTTGGGGTAGTGTATCACTGAACATTTTGGAAAAGGTTTTATTTTTCTTTCTGCTCCAATACACTTGCATTCATTTGGACCCTAAACAAACCATTCTGCTTATTGCCAAGACTGAGAGCTGTAGTCTAGTCCTTGCTGCAATACAAAACCAACATAATTGGACCTGTGTAACTTTAATGCCAGAGTAGGTGGTCATGGTGAAGGGCTGGAGGCCAGCAGATTGGTCAGAGTATGTAACTCTCTTTTCTCTGACCTTTTGACTACATTTTAACTGATTGGGTGTGAGCCCTCTCGTCATACTGCAGCAACATTTATCTGTTGGTCAGTGTGCTTCTCCTTCCAGTCTTAAGTTGTCACACTGTTGCTTCATATTTAAGTACACTTGTTTTACAGGAATGCTGCTTTTCGTATTGTCAACCACAATGTTTATTTTTACGCTGTCCCTTTTTTAATTCAAATGCCTTATAAATTAGGCTTTTTGGTTCAAGGATCTAAAATCACATAGATAAAATGCAAGCTTTGCCAAATAAATTATGCTGACTACTTTAACACAAGGGCAGTTTATTTTTATATGTATCATTGTATGGTGTTAATGTGAAAGATTTGTTGAGGCTACTCCTGTTGAAAGTACGTTTTACTAAGAATGTCAAATTTCATTCTCATATGGCTGAGAAAGATACTCTGAATGTAAAGAAAATATGCTCTCATTTTAGCTTCTGGGGCACCTTCCATAACCTCTATTGGAAGATCATGAGAAGACCGTTTTCTATTAAACATGATCCATGAAATCCCTGCAGAAGGCTTTTTCACAGGTAAAATCACCTTAGTACATACCACAATTCCTAAAATTAGTATGGTACCCTCAACAAATGATTGATATTGTAATTAAAATCTATTGTCACCCTTTATATGTTTGACTTTTATGATCCTAAAAATCTGCCATTCACTACAATACATTTCAGTGAGGTGCTATCATGTATATATGTGCAAAGAGCGCTACCAGCACTTTCTGGTTGAAGTGCTGCCAGCCAATCCGATCTCACCATGAGAGCTCTGCTTAGGCTCCGCCCAGATCTCTAGATTTATTTTTCTTTTGATAACTCCAGAACTACTGAACGGATTTACAACAAACATCAAAAAGCACAATCTGCACACCAAGATGTAGCTTCCTGGCAAATTTGGTGAAATTTGTTTATCAGTTCAGGCTGTAGTCATGCCTGAAGACCCTGTTGAAAAATGCGTTGGGAAAATGTGTTTTGGGACCCCCCTTTACTCGGCAGCCTGCTTAGCAAATCACCCTGAAACTTTCAAAACATAAACTGGGCTGATTGTTGCACAAGTCTGCAAAATTTCAAGAGGATTCATCAATTGGCATGAAAGTTATTGGCGAAACAAAAACGCTTTCCAGTGGAAACTAGGTCCTTAACTATAATGACCTACGGGTGACCACCAGTACGTAATCTATCTATCTATCTTTCTATCTATCTATCTATCTATCTATCTATCTATCTATCTATCTATCTATCTATCTATCTATCTATCTATCTATCTATCTATAAATATATATATATATTACCTAGCAGCTGCCGCCACTAGTTAGTTATAGTTAGTACCATGTTACCATGGAAAAATAGTTTTTGGACTTGCCTATATCTTTGGCACCGTTTGACGAATCTTCAAGAAATGTTACCAAAAAAGAAAGGTTCGGCGGCCAAGAAAAGGACGGGGGGGTCAAAAACATTGCGTTTCCCATGTTAATCCCCATGGTATCTTTAGACACAACTACAGCCCGAACCGCTGGACAGAATTACACCAAATTTGACAGAAAGCTAGCTTTCGGTACTCAGATTGTGCTTTCTCTTATTTGGTGTAATCTGTTCAGTAGTTTGGGAGATATTAAGGGAAAATAAATTTATATTTCTCTGGCCACGACGATTTTGAGAATGATGACAAGCTCATGCAGTGTAATGCACAGCTCTGATTGGCTGTCAACACTTCAAATCAGGAAGTGTTGGCAGCCATCTTGGGACTCTGCTTCAGCAGAGTCCCAGAGAAAACTCAATAAAAAAGCGAAGGGGCCAGTGTAGAGACACCCTGGCCACTTAGCTCTGGTAAGCAAAAAAGCATTTAAAAATATATTTTGCAAAAAAATTGTGATATTTGCGATTTTATGGCAAATAATAAAAAACAAAACAAATGTGGGCTCCCACGTTTTTTTTTTCCAAGACCCGGGTGGGCCAGGTCCAAGGGATATTTATGAGTTTAAATGTTGGGGGTCTACTGGCCCACTACAGCCCCCGGGACCACCACCTCCCCAGGGCGATTTTTGTTATACGTGCGGTGGGCGAAGCAGTGCCCCCCATGCTGGGGGGACCACCACCTCACTGGGCAAAATGCTTTTTATGTGTGGGTGTGGCCCAACAGCCTGCCAAACAGCCCCAGGGACAATCACATTCTTGAAGCGGTACATAAAATATGTGCAGGGGGCGCGTGGCCCACCTGCACTCCTGGGGACCACTACCTCCTGGGTCATTATTAAGATTCAAGCACCCTCACCCCTTCAGGCCTGGGAACCACCAATCTCCCTGCGGCACAAACCACACCCGGCCCCCCTTGTGAAACCACTGATGACCATGTGGACTGCGACCCTCCCAGGGCCGGCTCCTACTACGTCCCGGGGTGCCCACTAATGGGAAATAGATGTTTGCTTTTGCTTGGTGGGAGCTGAAAGAAAAATAAATCTGTCAAGCAGGTCCCAATGTCAGAAAGCAGAGTTTTCATCTGTCTTCCCTGCATGCAGATTTGTGGCAGGTAAGAAAGATGAAAACATTGCTCCAGCAAGCAAAGCTCCTTGCTTGCTGGAGCAATGCCGGTGTTAAAGCAGAAATCTCGGCTATATTTTAGTTACAACAAACTAGATAGCGGATTTCATTCTATAGGTCGATGAACCGAAACAAATCAGCTTTAAAGGAAACGTCAGAGGCATCAAGCAATACTATGCACATCATTACAAGGACAATGAAAATCACACCATGATCAATGTGACCATGAATAACCACACCAGTTTATTAAGAAGTTAAAATGTTTATTTCCCTAAATTAACAATGCTAAGGTCACAAATATTATTCTCAAATTCAATTGATACATGTAAAGAAACAATATAGGCTGATTGAGTCTGCAAATATATCTAAGCTTGATCAATGCAATAACAATTATTATTTCAATAGAGAATACACAAATCAATAGCAATAGAATTTGAGCAGGAGAAATTGAGTACATTGAATCAACAAATTGAAAGTAATTGACCATTCATGAGTATGACAGTAATACCTCACTAACCACTAATTAGCATTAGCATGTTGGGCGTCATACAAAAGATTTAGTAACATGAATTTAGAAAACATACTAGTTTTGGTGCTATCAAACGTGCAGCAGTTTGATACCTGTAAAACTAAAGACAAAGAAGTAGACATTAATTTATAGAATTACCTATCCTAATAGAACAGCAAATGGCTCGGTTTCATCGAGGGGACAGCAGCATCAACATCAAGACAGGAACAGGGAAAAGGGGGTGGTTTCGAATTTGGACTATAAGATTTCTAAACCATCAGAGCATTAGCTCAGTAGTGAACAGACACAATAAACTCAGGAAATATTAAAACGTCAGAATGTCATTAGACTAACTGTCAAAGTATGAAATATCTAAGTGACAGATCACATCAAGTACACGAAATGAAGTCTCTGGAAACCAGGGAAGTAAGTGCTAATGTCAAATGGCTCTCAAACATTATAATAAACTTACTAAACAATATCCTATTGGACAAGAACCTCGTACGAAGATAGAGCATCCAGTTACAAAGACTTTTGATATCATAAATATACTAAAGAAGATACAACATTTATTTGTAAGCCACCGATTGGCTTCTGCTCCATTGACGAAACTCAAACTAATATTAAATTTATCTTACACACTTCCTTCTCCGGCTACGATCTGTGTTTTCCATTGTTTTAGCACCTTCCGAATGCGCTGTTGCTGGACAGTAGTTACAATGATATAGAAACATTTTCTGCGCACCGTTTTCCTCAAGAAAAACACATGAGTGAGAAACATAACTACAGACATACATGCAAATTAAATGAATGGAGTCTGTTAAGCAACGGATGTGAGAATACATAAATGTATCCATAACAGGAACATCAAGTGTTAGATAACTACTCATCATGGCTTTGTCTGCTTGAGGCCCAGCAGAAAACAAGGAAATACTCATATTATTTCAGCTTTTATTTTAACAGAGAAGATGTTCTTAAAGAGACAGAATTATTTTCCATTACAATGTTAGTTCAATGTGCAGGCCTGTCAAATTATGGCGGGCACTAAATAAAGCACAATTTTCGTGTCAACATTATTTTCATGGTTAGGTTATTTTACACATTAGTACATAAGTATGATTATATAAGAGACACTTATTCACACTAAATTTTGGCTTTCACAGTCCTTCCTCTGATGACTCTATATGTCATCACACAAAACCCCAAATAAGTTTCTTTCTTTCAATGCACAATTTGAAACCTAATTTCATTCACATTTGTATACATTTCCTTTCGTCTCAAATTTTCCTATAAAGTTTTTCCATTTGAATATCTACCCTCCTCTGATTCTTTTCAAATCTTCTTCTTTTGATCATTTGAAATAATTTGTACATTCCCCAAATTCCAATTAGGCAAAACACAAATATTGAAATCCATTTTTCTAATTTTAAAATAATACCTTCTCCCAGGTTGCCAATCCAGTTTCCCATTGTTGCAATTCCCTTGCCTCATGATTAGTTAAATTGTGACTCAAACCTCTAATTAGTTTATTATTGTCCAGTATGTATGAGCAACAGTAACGAGGACCAAGCAATTTACAAATTCCGCCCTCCTTTACTAAAAGAATGTCTAATGCAAGGCGGTTCTGAAGTGTCATAGCTCTTGTCGCAGCCATTTCAGTATCTAAGAGGAGAATACCTCCTGAAAAATCAGTTAACATGTTATCCACTACTGTAGACAACTTTTGTATTTTCATTGAATTCAGAACAACTCCCACTGAAGGAATTATTGGTCCAAATATATCACCCACAATGCTAGAAACTGACTCTCGCTTGTGTCCAGGTTGTAATTCTGTAAATTTAGTAAATTTATTCAAAACATCCAGTTGGTAAATGTTCGGGAAAACTATTCCCAAAAAACATGTGCCATACCATCCAACAGGAAGAAGGTAATAGGAATTTTTCCCACAGATGTAATAGATACCAGGTTTCGCAGGACCTTGACCATTCAGCATAAATGTCCATTTACTCTGAAACAAAAATACATGTCTACATTCACTCATTCCCACCTATATTCTATCAAAATAAGATTGCGGTCTGTATATACAGAGCTTGTCTACATGTTAGGCATCTAAAACTAACCTCCCTTGTTTAGTGATGTTAGTATAAGCATGATCAGTTCCATGGCTTCGTTGAACTATTCCCTTATCTATCTTAGCTTCGTCACCCTTCTTCTTTCCTCAGTGTTCTCTAAGAAACTCTTTTCAACAGGTGTTAGTACGCAGGATAAGTTGTGTGTGCATACACCATCCCAAAGGTTAATGTAGGTTCAAAGAATCCCCTTACCAAAACTATGTCATTATCCTTAGCTACTCTACTCAAATGTCTAATTATGAGGACAAAGAAAAATACAAGGTTGTAGTTAGACTAGAAATACTAAACACTCTCTTGATTATAGAACCTTGTTAATAAAAGACTGCAAGTTATGCCATAGGTTAAAGGCAAGCTGTGATATGGAATTCCTTCCTCAACAGAGGTTGGAATCTGCGTACAGACATAGCAATTTCTCGCATCCGTAGTATCAACATACCCCGCAATAAGAGATAGAAGACATTAGAAGAAAGCTCCTTCTCTGTGTGTAAGTATTTTCCATCTATTCTAAACCCATCTACTGTATTGCTGAAGGAGTAAGAATGAATTCTGATGTAGTAGTTGTATGTATAGCTATGGTATGGATGGGTCCTTTTGAATCACACTCACAATCAATAAGAAACATACTATTGCACAAATGATTGCCAAACCAATACCTATGAATTTGCAACGTCTATTCTTAGTGTGTTGCTTGCTAAAGTCTCCCATGGTCTGTATGCAATCAAAAGTAAAAGCAAAGATAAAGTATGCCTATGCAGCAAAATCAAAACAAAAAAAATCAGTTTAGCAGCTTGTCAAATTAGGTGATCAAAATCTTTTCAGGTAAGATTCAACAGTCTTTCTCTTCTTTTCAAAATTTTTCAAATGTATTAATTTCCATTAAAGTCCCATTTATCTTCTTGTGCCAAAATATAGACCAGGAATGACTCTGTCATAAACAAAAATTCCTCTTGCCATTCATTGCTACTTGCATATGCCCGTTCAGGACCAGAGTATCTTTTATTGGCAACTCTTTTCCTTTTCAGTCTTTAACCACCACTTGCTTCTCCTTCACTCTTCTTCTCTATTTAACTTGTTTTCTTCCAGAATTGGTGGTACCATGTTAATCTTCTCTGTCTTTGACCTTGTATCCGGACAGTTGTCACCTTTCAGAGGTTTTCTTGTTAATGCTCTGTTCTGAACTGGATATTACTTTTTTTCCATTGACGTTCCAGCAACTGGTTCAGGAGGAGTAAAACCCTCTTGGCTTGGATCTGTCTCAACTCCTTTTCCATTGGGGTCAGTCACTTGTTCAGTCTGCTTGTCCAGACCACCTTCTGTAACCAATACCCTCCTCTGAGAGTTTTCAGTCTGGAGAGGTTCTTGCTCTCTCACTGTTTCATTTGAGGATGATTCACCCTCATCTACCAGAATACCCTCCACTTCGTCTGACACAGGAGTGGGTAAGTTGACTGGAGTGTTTTCAGGTGCAGCCTCCAGCTCTTCTCTTTCTCTTTCTTGACCAGGAATATGCTTAGGTGCAGGTAATCTCAACAGATCTTTTTGCTCTGTTGGATTATTTACTTTCCGAGTGTGTCTTGCCTGGATCCAATTCGGAAGCCTTGCACACTTTACAGCTGTAGTTGTTATTAGTATCACCTGACAAGGTCCTTTCCACCGTGGTTCCAAACACGATTTTCTCACATGCTTTCGGATCACAACCCAATCACCAGCCTTCAGGTTGTGTCCTTGAGATACTTGAAGTGTGGTAGCTTCTACCTGATGAGAGCAAGATTGGACCACATCAGCTCAACCTTTGCAGTAGTCTAACACCATATCATCTATAATGTTCACAAGAGCATTTGCAGGTACAGCTGGCAATCTCATTGCTCTTCCAATGAGAATTTCATGGGGCGAAAGTCCTGTTTTCTTGTCAGGGGTACTTCTCATTGGCATTTAAACCAACGGCAAAGCATCTGGCCATTTAAAATTCGAGGATGCTCACATTTTTGCCAATCTTGATTTCAGAGTCCCATTCATCTGTTCTACGAGTCCTGATGCTTCTGGGCGGTAACTACAATGGAGTTTCTGCTCAATATTTAAAGCTAAACATAGCAATTTCATCACTTCATTGTTGAAGTGGCTTTCCTTGTCTGATTCCAAAGAGACCGGGAAACCAAAACATGGAATTAACTCCCTAAGCAATAACTTTGCTACTGTGAGACTGTCATAGGATAAGCCTCAATCCAATGACTGAAAATGCACACAATCACCAACACATATTTCAAACCAGCACACGCAGGCATCTCAATGAAATCCATTTGCATTCTGCTGAATGGTCCTCCAACCATGCCAATATGTCCTGTATTCATCTGTTGACAAACAATGCATCTATGGCAAATTGCTTCGGGCAACCTGTGTAAACTTTGGATTTAACCAATGCTGCTTGAAATAGCGGACCACAGCATCTCTACCTACGTGAGCTTGTCCATGATAGTATCTGGTCATTTGAGTCAGTAGACTATTGGGCAGTACTACCTTCCCTTCTCCCATCACCCAGATATCATCATGCTGCATACATTTGAGCCTCTTTAGGAACGTTATTTTGAAGAGTCTTTAACTTTTCTAAAGTGTCAATAATTTGCATGGTAAAACTTGCATAGACCTCATCATTTTCAGGCAACAATTCCCAGATATGCCTTCCAGTGCGCAAAACTTTACAAATTGATCTGTCTATGCATTGCCCAATGACACGCAATCTTGTGTTCTCTGATGTGCAGTGCATTTCACCCCAGCAACCTTTTCGGGCATTTGAATGGCTTGTAACATGTAACAAGTCATGAATTCTCTCACTATTCATTATTGGTGAACCAGAAGAGGTCAGGAAACCTCTCTGTGTCCAGATTTGACCAAAGTCATGCACAATGCCGAATCCATATTGACTGTGTATATAGTCACTTTCATTTGATTTGAGATGTGGCAGGCTCTAGTAAGAGCTACCAATTCTGCCACCTGTGCAGAAAACACTGCTCAAAGCCATGAAGCTTCCAATAAGCCAGTAATAGTACATACTGCATATCCTGCTCTTAATGTGCCCACATTATCTCTCAAGCAGGAACCATCAACAAAGATAATCTGGTCATTTTCTTCCAGGCAAGTTTATCTCTAATATCAGCTCTGGGTTTTGTGCATAACTCTGTAATTTTCAGACAATCATGTTCTGTATCATTCAATTTGTCAGAGAAAGTATTCTCAATCGGGAGTAAGGTTGCTTGGTTAAGCACTATGCATCTCTTAATAGTAACGTTAGGAGATCCCAAGATTGTGGTATCATATCTGGTCAGCCTAGAACTGGTCAGAAATTGGGTTACAGACCTGGTAAGCAAAATCTCAATTGAATGTGGTACCATAATAGTTTGAGGATAATCCATCACTATGCTCTCGCTCTGAGCGACGCTCTGCTCAAGTGCTGCAACAGACCACAAATATCCTGGTAAGGCTGCTGTGACCGGATCCAAAGTGGCTGAAAAATATGCCACTGGCCGATTTACACCGCCATGAGTTTGTGTCAAGACAGACAAAGAACATGCATCACATTCATGACAAAACAGTAGGAAAGGTTTTGTGTAATCCGGCATGCCTAAAGTTGGAGCTTGACACAAACTTTCTTTCAAATCATTGAATGCTTCCGTACAAGCTGCATCCATCGATACAGGATCAGAAACATCTTTATGAGTTAGCTTCTGTAGTGGCTTTGAAAGAACCGAAAAATGTGAGATCCACTGGCTAACCATTCCTAGAAACATTCTCACATCTTTTTGTGTACTTGGTATTTTCATTTGTGAAATTGTAGCCACTCTCTCTATGGAAATTTTCCTAGTTCCTTTTTCATTCAGATGACCCAAGTATTTTACCTCTTTCTGACAGTACTGTAGTTTAGCAGGGGACACTTTATGTCCATTGTCTCCCAGGAAATTTCACAAAGCAATCGTATCCTATTTAGACCCTTCGTTTGTCTTGGATGCAATTAACAGGTCATCAATGTATTGAACTAATGTTGACTGGTAAGGCATCACTAATGATTCCAAATTCTTTTTCAAGATCTGGTTGAAAATGGATGGTGACTCTAAAAACCCTAGGTATCTGCTGTCATCATGAAGAGGCACGGAAAAGAATGCTTGACATAGGTCTATCACAGTAAACCACTCAGCATCAGATGGGATCTGAAACAGAATCACAGCTGGATTTGGTACAATTGAACAACATTTGACCATCATGCCACTTATTTTTCTCAAATCCTGGACAAGTCATATTTTTCCCACATGGTTTTCGCAGACCCATTATTGGTGAATTACATGGACTTCTCAATAGATTGCATTTGACTTAACTGCAACTTTAACTTGTTCTACTCCTTTTATTAACCCAATGTCTTTCCCTGAAAGATCCCAAACTTTAGACTTAACAGTCTTCTGTAAATCAACAGGAAGATCGTTCACTTCAAAAACTGGAAAAAAACTAATCAAAGGAGATTCCTCAGAGACTTTGTGACCATGCACCTTTCCTTTATCATAAGAACCTTTACGATCCACTTCTAAAGAAGTAGCCATCATACATTCTTCCTCATCTGAACTATCAGGCAGACAGACACCGTTTATTCCATTTTCACTGTGTGAAGGAAATTGGTGTACTTCATTATTACTCTGATTCATTTTCTGACTAGTGACCACTTTAGAAAGCATCACCTGTTGCTGATCCATCGGAGATTGTGGTACCTGTAATTGTCTAGGCATTTGAATTTGTTGTGCAGGCACCATCTCCACTTGTGGCTGCCTCTTCTGCAATTGGGGTAATTGTACTTGTTGTACTTGTGGTTGCACAGCTTGCATAGGCTGCTCAGGTTGTAAGGTTTGGAAACCCTGGATCGGATTTATATTATTCTGGAAATGTGAAATTTGACCTTTCATTCTTGGTCCTCTTATATTCTGAAAGGCATTGACACCATTCATCTGCTGGGCAACACCTCCCTGATTTAACATTGAACACTGCCTTTTCCAATGTCCAATGCCTCCGCAAATGTGACAAGGAAACAGTTTCTTTCCCTGAGATTCTCCCTGTATCATCACAGAATTCAAATCAATACCACGATTGACACTTCCCATCGACATTCCTCCACGTCCTTTACCTCAGCCTTGATTCTGAAACATACTACTTCCTTGCTGCTGCTGTTGAATTGGAAATCCTCCCTGAATTCCTGTTTGTGCTGCCTTAATCTGCATCACCATTGCCTTTTCTTTCAGCTTTTTCTGTTTCAACTCAGTCCTCACTACAATATTTTGCATATTTCAACACCTCATCAATTGGCTTTGCTTGCCAACAAATTAAATGGTTTTTGATCATCTGACTAATTTCCGGTCTGAGCCCTTCGACAAACCTGAACACAAAATTAATCATATCTGTCGGCTCAATTGTTTCAGTTGCACTGTAATGCTTAAATGCCTTTAACAACCTCTCATAGTATCCATGGATCGATTCTTTCGCTTCCTGAGCTGTTCTACCTATGCGTTGCCAATCAATGTTTTGGGCGCAATTCTCATTTTCAGAAATTCAATGACCTTATAGTAACATTTCATTTCTTCAGGAGATGGTGCACCTGTTGATGGATCTCTTTGAGGCTCACTTGTAGGCCAATGTACACTCCTTTTACACTCGACCCACAAGTCTGCTGGAACAACTCTCTCCAAAAGAGTTTCACAAAACTATCTGTTTCTCCCTCAATCTTGGCTAGTCACTTGTAAATGACAAGATGTCACTCCTGCTCTAAGGGACATGTACAAAATTCCCTTCTGGAATTTCTCTCATTGGTAAAACTTTTACTGGCTCTTTAGTTTTTTAAACATCTACAGAAGCAGTATCTGACCCTTTCCTTGGTTTTTCTCTTTTCTTGACCCATCTGCCTTCCCATTTCTCTAATGCTCTACAAATTTGTACTTTCTCAAGTAATTCTTTAAGATGTGTTCTCAGTATTTAATCTCAACTTCATTGTAATTTACTCCCATTGTCCCTTCAAGAAGCTCATATGCTTCCATTGACAATCTTGTCTGATTTATAAATTCCTTTTCTCTAAATCAGGGTTCTGCAAAGTCGGACCTGGAGAGTCGGGTCCATGCCAGATTTTTAGCATATCCACATTTAGAAACATGTAGATTTCTGAAACATCTTTTTTCTAAATGTGGATATGCTAAAAATCTGGCATGGACCCGGCTCTCCAGGACCGACTTTGCAGAACCCTGCTCTAGATCAATTATCTGAGGCACTCAATTCCTCCAACCACATTTTTAATTGTTGTGCCTTCAGAGGTTGCATACTTGGTAACTGCTGTTGGTTTTAACTAACAATCTGATGAGTTAACAATTTCAGCTCAGAGCCGTTTTGTAATCCTGCTAAATCCGAATTCCTAATAGTAGTTAAATCTATCAGTGATTTCGATCTATTTAAAGTCTGTCTTTCAAATGTAATTAATCTAGTGTTGCCATCCTGGATTCGAACTCTTTGATCCTCCGCAACATCATTTTCTTGAGCATATAAAGGCACAGGTGGAACAATTGTGATAGGAACTGATAGTGCATCTGGCCTTAATCTTTTCCCTACGTTTTGTGTTTGTGTTACACAAGTATTATGACATATTAATACAGTCATATCAGTCTGTGTACTCACTAAGGGAGTAAGGCTTGGAGTTTCTTGTGTCTGTGCTTGTGGCAACAGCAATGGAGTTGGTTCTGTCTGAATCAACATTGGCTCTTGTGAAGTCTGTTCTGAGGATACTACTAGATTAGTAGCTGCATTCACAATTGGTACATCTGGATAAATCCTAGGAACACTAGGTTGTGGCAGCTGTTTGTTATCAGTTGGTAGATTGAAGCTGCTCTGCATCAGTATTTGTGTAGAAGGACTAGTCTGTACTGAGTTCTGGTTCATGTCAGGATTAACCTGCCCAGAACTCTCAGTCATGTTATTCTGTATAGGACTCTGCACTAAATTCTGTAATGGGCTCTGTGTCACTGCAACTGGTAATGGTGCAGTAGGGTTTATACTACTTGTACTCAGACCCTCTCGAGCCCCATAAGGTGGCGGACGGTTTTTCAACATCTGTAAAATAAACTCATCATCCTCTGATTCCTCATTATTAGTCAAATACCTTTCAGGTTCTTTTGATGTCTGCTCCTCATCTGATGAAAAATAACTCTTTTTAGATTTCTTTGAAACTTTCTTCACATCTTTCTCACTGTCTCTAGCCATGGCAGGAAACAACCTAATACTTTGTAAGGTATCTAATCTCCACTGTCTTTGTTCATCATCCCACCTAGCTTCTGCTAGTGACCTCTCCTTTTCTAATTTTACGCTCAAATTTCAATGCTTGTTGTTGCCTAGCTACTAACTCCCAGATCGCTAATGCCTCAAACTGAGCTGGTCTTGGTGGAGGTCTTAGACCATACATCACCTGTCTCAGATCACAATTCTCAAATTAAATGTACCATTTTCAGGAAATGCCAAACACCCTTCCTTCTCTGTGATTTGAATCCAATGTTTTAACCAAAAACATGCTTCAGTACCTTTCTCTTCAATTACAATATATGCTGGAGTACCTTCAGGCGGACACATTTCTCCTCTCCTAGCCGGAATGTACTCATCTTCTCTATGAGCACTTTTTAAATCTTTGAAAAACTTCATTTTTACAAATTTATTTCAAAAAATCAATAATCAGGAAGTGACTTTTAATCCCACATTCCTCTTCGTCTCCCTTCTGAACCAATTGTGCTTCACGATTGTCCACCAATCCGTGTGCGACCCTTCTCACTAACCAACCTATCTCAGCGCTGCACAAAAATGACGTCACACTTACACAGCGGCTGACAAAGTCTTTCTGCTTGTCCTTCTGCACTCAAAACCACTCAAAATTAATCCAAAATTAATTGCGAGCACTTCATCAAAAATTAAGCAAATCTATCTGTTTACTACAGGTAGGGGAAATCACAATCACTTCAGGAACCTTACGGATTTTCACTGACGGCTTTCACAGCTATTTTTCTTTCTCAGTTCCCCAGATTTGCAAGCAAAATTCGACCCGCAAATTGTACACTCAACTGATCAATGGGTATTGTCCTGGTGCACATAGGACTCACCAAATCTTAATCGAAAAGACCTAACACTCAATTTTAACTCACAAACTCGACTTACCAACCACACCCGATTGGCCTACTAAACAGACAAATTTCAACCAAAAATCAAAGTGTCTCAATACACTTTTAATATACTCCGGAGCCTTAGACCTACCCTGCGAGGTCCTTATACCCACAACCACGTGGACAATTCTTGAGCACCAAGCACCACACACATATGAAGTTCCCCAACTTCCCTACTCCAACACTTTCGAGTACGCCGACTCTTTCTGTAAACACATTTGGAGTATACCAACTCCCCTGAAGTCTGACAAGCAACTCAATCAACTGCAAATTAGCTAAAGCTGTGCAGGCGCATAATCTACTCAATTCTTTCTGACAACAGAACGCTGAGAACACTCCCCATCAACATAGGCAAACTCTAAGGACCAGGGAAAGTCACTTTGGGCGTTTAGGGACACATCTTCTCCACATTATACAACAATTCAAAAACAATAATCAAACAATCAAATCAATTTACACAACTTCTGACAATTTAAAGAGACACTAACCATCAAATTATGTTACCAAAGCTGTTAAAGCAGAAATCTCTGCTATATTTTAGTTACAACAAATTAGATAGCGGATTTCATGCTATAGGTCGATGAACCAAAACGAATCAGCTTTAAAGAAAGCGTCAGAGGCATCAAGTCAAATATCAAGCAATACTATACACATCATTACAAAGACAATGAAAACCACACCATGATCAATGTGACCATGAATAACCACACCAGTTTATTGAGAAGTTAAATTGTTATTTTCCTATGCTAACAATGCTAAGGTCACAAATATTATTCTCAAAGTCAATTGGTACAAGTAAAGACACAATATAGGCTGATTGAGTTGGCGAATATATCTAAGCTTGATCAATGCAATAAGAATTATTATTTCAATATAGAATACACAAATTAATAGCAATAGAATTTGAGCAAGAGAAATTGAATACATTGAATCAACAAATTGAAAGTCAATGACCATTCATGAGTATGAGAGTAATACCTCACTAACCACTAATTAGCATTAGCATGTTGGGCTTCATACAAAGGATTTAGTAACATGAATTTAGGAAACATCTAGCTTTGGCGCTATCAAACAAGTAGCAGTTTGGTACCTTTAAAACAAAAGACAAGGAAATTAACATTCATTTATACAATTACCTATCCTAATAGAACTGCAAATGGCTCGGCTTCATCAAGGGGACAGCAGCATCAGCATCAGCATCAAGACAGGAACAGGGAAAGGGGGATGGTTTAGAATTTGGGCTATAAGATTTCTAAACCATCAGAGCATTAGTTCAGTATTGAACAGACACAATAAACTCAGAAAATAATAAAACACCAGAATGTCATTAGACTAACAGGCAAAGTATGAAATGTTTAAGTGACAGATCAAATCAAGTATACAAAATGAAATCTCTGGAAACCGGGGAAGTAAGTGCTAATGGCAAATGGCTCTCAAACATTATATTAAACTTACTAAACAATATTTTATTGGACAAGAACCTTGTACGAAGATAGAACATCCAATTACAAAGACTTTTGATATCATAAATATACTAAAGAAGATACAACATTTTTTTGGAAGCCACTGATTGGCTTCTGCTCCATTGATGAAACTCGAACTAATACTAAAGGTATCTTGCACACTTTCTTCTCCAGCTGCGATTTGTGGATCCATTGTTTTAGCACCTTCCGAATGCGCTGTTGCCTGACAGTAGTTACAAAGTATAGAAACATTTTCTCTGCACGGTTTCCCTTGAGAAAAACACATGAGTTAGAAACATAACTACAGACAAATATGCAAATTCAATGAATTGTGTCTGTTAAGCAACGGACGTGAGATTACATAAATGTATCCATAACAGGAACATCAAGTGTTAGATAACTACACATTGTGGCCTTGTCTGCTTCAGGCCCAGCAGAAAACAAGAAATACTCATATTATTTCAGCATTTATTTTAACAGAGAAGATGTTCCTAAAGAGACAGAATAATTTTCCATTACAACGTTAGTTCAATGTGAAGGACTTTCACTTGATGGTGGCCACTAAATAAAGCACAATTTTCGTGTCAACATTATTTTCATGGTTAGCTTATTTTACACATTAGTACATAAGTATGATTATATAAGAGACAATTATTCGAGCTAAATTTAGGCTCTCACACAGGCACACAGGAGGCAGGGGCCCTCTGGGACTGCAGGGGAGGCGTAGAGGCTCCCCCGCTGTCCTAGATAGCCTGGAAAAAGCAAAAAATATAGGAAATAAATAGTCAGGGACTGCGGGGGAGGCCTTGAGGCTAACCCCACAGTCCCAGATAGCCCGTAAAAGGCAAAACAATGGATTAAAAAAATATTTACATAGCCCAATGGTGACGGTCACAGAGGGTTCAACTCCAGGTGCATCCGTAGTAATTTCTCTCCTTTAATTTATTTTCAAAAGCAGATGTTTAAGGCTCAGACTGTAAGGTGATCTTACCCTTTTTAATTGGCAAATACATTTTTTTTCAAATTGTCCAGAAATACCTCATTCTAAGTATATCATCCATCAAAGCCTAAAAAATCTCTCTCACTCTCTTTCAATCTCTTTCTCCCACTCACACATCCACTCAGACACTTACGCACCCACTCCAGACCCACTCAGAAACTCACGCACCCACTCACAGACCCACTCAGACTCTTGTGCACCCACTCACAGCCCGTCAGACCCTCATGCACCCACTCACAGACCCATTCAGACTCTCACACACCCACTCACAGAGCCACTGACACCCTCATGCACCCACTCACAGACCTGCGCAGACACTGACGCACCCACTAAGACACTGATGCATGCACTCTCACACCCAGTGACTCTCACAGCCACTGTCACCCCCAGATACACCCTTTTACACCTGTTCTCACACCAAGAGAGATAGGCTGCTGTAAACTCCTGCCGCGGACAGCCAAAGGGCCATGTGAAGAGTAGGGTTGGGTGGTTAGGGGGGGTTGGTCGCAGGGACTGTCTGCAGGTGCTAAAGTGCATGTGATCTCTCCCCTGAACATAGTTTGATTGGTACATCCACAATTGGCATATTTAGTTTACATGTAAGTCCCTAGTAGAGTGCACTACAAATGCCAGGGTATATAAATTAAATACGACTAGTGGGACTGCAGCACAGCTTGTGCCACCCACTCAAGTAGCCCCTAAACATGTCTCAGGCCTGCCATTGCAGGGCCTGTATGTGCATTTACACTGTCATGTTAAGTTGGCATTTAAAACCTCTTGCCAAGCCTTAAACACCCCTTTTATCACATTTAGGTCACCCCTGAAGTAGGTCCTAGGTAGCCTATAGGGCTGGGTGTTATGTAATTAAAAGGCAGGACATAACATATCCTGGTTGTGAACATTTCCTAAATTCGTTTTTCACTTCTGTGAGGCCTACCCTTGTCATTGCCTAACATTGTGGATTCCTTATTACATTTAATAAGCTGTAATTCCTAATTGAGAAGGAGTGGATATGTCATGTTTAGTATAGCAGAGCCCTGTCGCGCAGGTCACTGCCCGATTTTCAGGCAGCGATCTGCGCAACGTGTTCAACTGTACCTGCCGCACAGAGGCATTGACCCGGCCGAGCCTTTTTGTAGCTGGCGGGCGGAAACAAGGTTTCCACCCGCCGGCTCACAGAAAAGTTCATAATGTGGCCGGTGGGGTTCTGGGGTCGCTGGCAGTCAGTGTTTTGACCACCAGCATGAACACGGCAGTTGTTTCCACTGTGTTCATAATGACCGCCTTAGTGTGGTGTTTTTACTGTGTTACTGTTTAAAGTGTTGCACAAATCCCTTACACATTGCCTGCTTTGTGCCAAACTATCGCAGGGTGAGCACAGATTAATTTTAGATTCCATACCTTTGCACCACAGAAATGTGAGGATAATGTGTTTTTTAGACCAATGTTGAGGTTTGCAAGGGATTCTTGATAACAGAACCTGAAGACAGCCACACAAGTCACCCCATTCTGTGTTCCCCTGGGTATCTAGCTTAAAATAATATACAGGTTTGGTAGGTTTCCCTTGGTGCTTGCTGAGCCAGGGCACAAAATCCACAGCTAGGCACATTACAAAAGAGGGGTCCGTTTTCAGTGGAAAAATGTGATGTGCCCACATTGGATTTTGGGCCATTTCCTGTTGCAGGCACGAGGCTACCCACACAAGTGAGGTACCATTTTTATAGCGAGACTTAGAGGAACACAGAATAGTAGAACAAGTGTTATTGCCAATTGTCTTTCTCTGCATTTGCGAATCCACACATAAGACTGTGTGTAAAAAGGTAAGTCATTTTGAGAAATGCCCTCTAATTCACATTAGTATGGGTACCAACAAATTCAGAGATTTGCAAATAACTACTGCTTCTCAACTCTATATCTTGTGCCCATTTAGGAAACGCATAGGTTTCCTTGGTACTTATTTTTCGCTCTTTAAGTTTACCAAATGAATTGCTGGTACACAATGGAAAACAATTACAAGGTGCAGCTCAGTTATTGGCTGTGGGTGCCTCGGCTTCTTGGTGAACCTACAAGCCCTATATATGTCCGCAACCAGAAGGGTCCAGCGGACGTCACAGTATATTTATGTCGAAAATCTGCCATACTTAGAAGAAGTTCCAGATGAAAACGTGGACAAAAATGGCTGTTTTTTAAACTCGATTTCTATATTTGTTCATTTAAACTGTTACTTTCTATAGGAAAACCTTAAAGTATCTACACAAATGACCCCTTGTTGAATTCACAACTTTGTCTACTCTTTAGAAATGTATAGCTTTCTGGGAGCCATCATTGGTTTTACACCCATTTCTACCACTAACTGGAAGGAGGTTGAAAGCACAAAAATTAGGAAGAATGGGGTATGTTCCAGTAAAATGCAAAATCCCTGATGAAATGTTTTTTCTGATTCCAGTCTGCTTGAAAGTTGGTAAAATGGTGATCTTAGCGCTGCAGCCCCTTTGTTGATTCCATTTGCAGGGACAAAACCAGATGCTTTCTTCTGCAGCACTTTTTCCCATTTTTCAAAAAAGAACCCCAAATTTAGCTGTAATTTGGCAAATTTCTAGGTCCCCTCCAGGGGAATCAACAAACCCATGTCACCTTCAGAATCGAATCCCCAAGATGTTGGGAAAAAAGGATGCACATTTGGCGTCAATACCTTATGTGGAGAAAAAGATATGGAGGCCTAAGTGCAAACTATCCCAAATAGACAAAAAAAGGCTTAGCAGAGAAGAGGTAAAGGCCTAGCAGCGAAGGGGTTGACAGGGTGATTATATTGCTTCCTCAACTGTTGATAAATTCTTCTTACACCAGCAGGGCATATGAAACACCAGCAGATCATTGGCTAATGCCTTTGTTTTTCCCACCATCACCTGTTGTTTTCATGACTTCTTTCCCAACTCCTTTTCTCTTGCTTTCAGCATAACTGAAGTTACTCCTCAAACTGCTATCCCATCTTATGTTTATGTAACAAAGAAACCCTTATACTTTTTGGGGCTTCTTCCCTGCTTCTCGCACCTCTTCCATGGTCTGCCTTGGCCCTTACATCCCGCTGAAGCTTTGTTAAGCACCTGTAATGTTCGACAAGTATATTTTGGCAACACGTTTATTTTCTGACTATAAGAAAGTTAAAGCAATATAACTACAATTTCATTTCCAAAATGCCTTCCAACATCAGCGTGGTGCCAGCAGGACACAAATTGGAAGCACCTCTTTAAAAAAGGCTTTTGAAAAATAGCAATGATTTCTCTCTAAACCCCTTTTTGCTGCGTTTTACATGAATGTAACAGTTTTGGCCCATGATGTACAGAAATATGTTGTGTTATACCACATTTTAAATTATAAAGGAGATACTGCATACTGAAATCGGTACCTAGCAGCGCTGTCCACAAAGCTGTAGCCTACGACCTAGACCTAAATTGTTCGAATTGCCAAGTATGCTGTTTACTTGATTTGCACTGAGGGCTCCCTCTGTTATCCCTAAAGAAGGATTGGGCACAGCGCTCCTCTGGATAAAAGGCAAGAGTTCAGTCCTTCACAAACAGCCACCAGATCGCTTCTCACATCAGGGTGATCGTCCTCGGAGACAATCAGTCTCTTGGCTGTACCCATACTGGTGGATAGCACAAAGTTCTAGCAGGCACACGAGTTATCAAACTTCAGTCAGTCAGTGTTTAGACATAGGGGGTCATTCCAACCTTGGCGGTGAAAGCAGCTTACCGCTGTCAGAAGACCGCCAACATACCGCCGCGGTAAACCGCCACGGTCATTCAGACCTAGAACAGGCAAACTGCCAAAATACAGACATCCACAAAAGTTCGCCAAACCAAAGGCCAGCGAGAAACTGGCGATGACCAAACCTCCACCGTCACGCCAACAGAAATACACCCACACTATCACGACACACGAATCCACGCGGCGGTCTTTCAACCGCGGTAATCCATTGGCGGTACACACCGCCGCGCTCAAAATACACACACACTTACAAAACACAACCACATTGGACAATTCAAAATACACGCACCTGATACACATACAAACACCACTCCCACACACCCAACACAATGTAAAACACACACCCACATCACCCACAAACCCCCACTCCTACAGAATCGGGACCACGCACTGAGTAAAAGAGAACTGAGCACCCAGACGCGCATTTTACTTTCACCCAGCAATAGTTCCACGCACTTCTAACAACACACCAATACACATCACAACACAATCCACCCCACACATCACCCACCCCACCCCATGGCACCGCAAAGACACCCCAGGTTCTCCGCGGATGAACTCAAGGTCATGGTGGAGGAAATTGTACGGGTAGAGCCACAGCTCTTCGGGACACAGGTGCAGCACACCACCATTGCCAGGAAGATGGAGCTCTGGAGCAGAATAGTCGATAGGGTCAACGCTGTGGGACAGCACCCAAGAAATAGGGACAACTTCAGGAAGCGGTGGAACGACCTACGGGGGAAGGTGCGTTCAATGGTATCCAGGCACAACATCGCGGTACAGCGGACTGGCGGCGGACCCCCACCTCCTCCCCCAGAATTTAGAACATGGGAGGAGCAAGTCTTGGCGATCCTGCATCCTGAGGGCCTCGCAGAGTGTCTGGAGGAATGGACTCTGGTAAGTCAAATCATCACTACTTCATCCCCCCCACCCCACCAGCATACCAACTCATACCCCCACCCCCACCCTCACCCCCATCACATCCTGCTCCTTGCAAATGTCTCACCATCACAGCCCACCCATCCCAACACCAATCCCTGCATGCGACCACAAAGCATGGACACCCATCACCAAAACATGCCCACTGCACATACCCATCCCCCACCAAATCACCGTCACAAAAGCCCCCACACGGGAATGCCAGCACTGGGGTACAAGGGCACCCACCCATTACACGCTATGGCACACACAAATGCAATAACCATACTTTTATACCCCTGCAGGACCCGAACGTCACGTCCCCGCGCAGGAGGGTCCACAAATGTCCACTCCACCCCCAGAAGAGGCCCACAGTGAGGACAGCACCTCTGTCGACCTGGATGTAGATGACCAGCCTGGCCCATCAGGGACCTCGGGACAGTCAGTTCCCCTCAGACAGCCACAGGCCATGGCAGACCTTCCCCCCTCTGGGAACACCAGCACAGCACCCACCCAGCGGGCCCATCCCTCAGTCCCCAGGACACGTCAATCAGCGGTGTGTCCACCACTACAGGGCACCCAGGTTAACCCACCACCCCAACAACAACAGGGACCTGGGGGCAGTGGTAGTGGGCCCACGGTCCAGGGGACAGAGGCACAGGGAAACAGGGGAACTGGGAGGGCTGCTGTGCGACAGGGGGGGGACAGGCCCAGGGAACCCACTCTCCACAAGGCCCTCTCCTCCATCATGGGAGCCTACCACCACTCCCAGGAGACGATGGCGACGGTCCTGGCCAGGTTTCAGGAGATCCAGCTTCTGCAGGAGGAACAGTATTTGGGGTTCAGGGAGGAACTCAGAACCATCAGTTCCGCCCTGGCCACCATTGTAGGGGCTCTGAATCAGGTAGTCACCACATTGCGGGACACTGTGGCAGGACAAAGGGCCCCTGACACTAGCATGGACCAAGAACTGCCTACCACCTCTGCCGGCGCTAGTGGACAGGAGGCCCCGTCACAGGACCAACAGGCCACCAGCACCCCACCCCCTGCAGAAGGAGAACCACCCCACAAGCGGGCCCTGAGATCCAGGAAGAAGACAGAGTAAGATGCCAAGACCCCCGCCAGGAAAGGATACCTCCCTGATTGTCATCCCACTGTCCCACATTGACACCCTGTCCATTCTTATACTGCCCATGCTCCACTTTCCACAGGCATTTGGACAATGCACCTGTGATACTAATAGTCTGGACACTGCCATGTACAATCCTCCATCACCCCTCACCGATTTGCAATCACTAACCATAATAGAGCACTGAAATAAACACAGTTATTGCACAAAACAATCAGGAGTCTGGCTGTGATTTTGTACTAATGTATTAGACATTACCCTCCCAAAATGCATATTTACATTGTGATGCCAACATACCACTGTCACACAGCTGTAGTCCATGGGGAAACAAAGCAGATGTCACGCAGTATGGCCCACATCTCTGAAATTGGAAGGGAAAGTCACAACTCAGTTACCATACACTGGGGGAAAAGGTCAGACAGTAGAGAGGTAGTGGGGGTTAAGTATATGTAATATGCCGGGTTGGAATCTTACCTGTGTGTCGTTGAAAATACTGCTGTATTACTGTGTTCCTGTTGTCTATGTCGTCCTCTTCAGCTTCCTCGTCTTCACTCTCCACAGGCTCCACAGCTGCTACAACACCACCATCTGGACCATCCTCCTGCAAAAAAGGCACCTGGCGTTGCAAAGCCAGGTTGTGAAGCATACAGCAGGCCACAATGATCTGGCACACCTTCTTTGGTGAGTACAATAGGGATCCACCTGTCATATGGAGGCACCTGAACCTGGCCTTCAGGAGGCCGAAGGTCCGCTCGATCACCCTCCTAGTTCTCCCATGGGCCTCATTGTACCGTTCCTCTGCCCTTGTCCGGGGATTCCTCACTTGGGTCAGTAGCCATGACAGGTTGGGGTAACCAGAGTCACCAATTAGCCACACACGGTGCCTCTGGAGTTGACCCATCACGTAAGGGATGCTGCTATTCCGCATGATGTTCGCGTCATGCACTGAGCCAGGGAACTTGGCATTAACATGGGAGATGTACTGGTCTGCCAAACACACCATCTGTACATTCATCGAATGATAACTCTTTCTGTTTCTGTACACTTGTTCACTCCTGCTGGGGGTACTAAAGCCACATGGGTCCCATCAATGGCACCTATGATGTTGGGGATATGTCCAAGGGCATAGAAATCACCTTTCACTGTAGGCAAATCCCCCACCTCAGGGAAAACAATGTAGCTCTGCATGTGTTTCAGAAGGGCAGACAACACTCTGGACAACACCTTGGAAAACATAGGCTGGGACATCCCTGATGATATGGCCACTGTTGTTTGAAATGACCCACTTGCAAAGAAATGGAGTACTGACAGCACCTGCACTAGAGGTGGGATCCCTGTGGGTTGGCGGATGGGTGACATCAGGTCTGGCTCCAGCTGGTCACACAGTTCATGAATAGTGGCTCGGTCAAGCCTGTATGTCAGTATGACATGTCTTTCCTCCATTGTCGACAGGTCTACCAGCGGTCTGTACACGGGAAGATTCCTCCATCTCCTCGCATGTCCCAGCGGACGGTGCCTATGAAGGACAACAGCGAGCACAGAGTCAATCAACCCACAGGTACGTAACCACAGTTTGCACAAAACACGATTCCCAATGCATTGAATGGTTTGTATGAGTGTTGATGCAAGGCCTAGGTATGTGTGACGCAGTTAAAAGTAAGCCATGTGGGCCCTTGAAATGGCGGCTGCCTGACCTGTGAAGTGTGACAATGGGATGTGAGGTAAATGCGCTGGCGTGGCACACCGTGGCGGTAGGCGGTCGAAGACCGCGGCGCAAAGCAGCATTGGTTAACATTGAACCCTATGGGTCTCAGGAGCCAATGACGATGTGCGCCGGCGGTCGCGGTACGCACCGCCGCGGTACGCACCGCCGCGGGCGTGACCGCCATTTTCTATCTGCTTAATCACTCGATACCTGATCTTCAACAGGAAAGGACCTACACTGCAAGTGCTGCTGTGACCTCGGTCTGGAAGAGACAATGGCTCATGTGACTGGGGAAAGGGCCCCTGCCTTCACTGCTCAGGAATTGGAGAAACTCGTGGATGGGGTCCTCCCCCAGTATGCGCTACTCTACGGTCCTCCAGACCAACAGGTAAGTACACTGGAACCATGCTTTGTGGCCAATGCCTGTGTTGAGTCGGGTGGATGAAAGATGGTGGGGAGGGGAGCGAATGAGGCATGCATCAAACGACGGATGACAGGATGTGCCACATGGCAAGGGTAGGGATGGGGGGCCACTCACATTGAGGGTGCAGAAGGTGATGACTCTTTTTCTCCCCCTGTACATTTCACATAGGTCAGCGCCCACCAGAAGATAGACATTTGGCGTGCCATCGCCAAGGACGTCCGGGCCCTGGGGGTCCACCACACACGGGGCACCCACTGCTGGAAGAGATGGGAGGACATCCGACGCTGGAGCAGGAAGACGGCGGAGGCTCAGCTGGGGATGGTCTCCCAACGTGGGAGGGGTGCCAGTCGGACTTTGACCCCCCTGATGTCCCGGATCCTGGCGGTGGCCTACCCCGATTTGGATGGGCGCGTGAGGACATCACAGCAGACACAAGGGGGTGAGTACACTCTCATTCTGGTGACTTTGCGCGCAGTGGAGGTGTCTGGGTGGGGGAGGAGGGCTGTGGGTATCCCTAGGCCAGGGCGATTTCTGTAGGCTAGGCCCCTCCGTAAGGCATGGCCCTGTGCCCCCGCCCCCCACCTCTGTAGGGTGCCAAGTACAGCTATTCATGGCCCTGTGTCATCTATGTGTGCAGATGTCTTCCATAAGCTTGTAGGCCATGTCACACGGATTGAGTAGTTGACCCCAAGTGCGCGGCGTAGTGCAGGGGGCTTCTGTGTCTGTCCTCTCCGCCAACGGTGTCGCCAATGCATGCACTCAACATGTCTTTATTTTCTCCCCCCCCCCTTTTTGTGGTCTTCCTGTTCATGTGTGCATTAGCATCATCTGGCGGAGGAGAAGTGGCATCGGAGCACGAGGGAGCTGCATCCCACATGGCCCTGGAGGGCCATGCAATGGATTCCGAATACACCAGTGGGACGGAGGGCGAGGGGAGCTCCACAGCGGGGACTCGGGCAGACATAAGTGACACGGACTCGTCCTCTGAAGGGAGCTCCCTTGTGGTGGTGGCAACATCCGTGCCCCCCCGCAACAACAGTTACAGCCGCCACCCAGTGCACTAGCACCGCCCTCCCAGCAGCCCCTCAGCGTTTGCCCCGTGCCCGCTCACCCAGGAAGGTGGGCATCTCCTTCGCCCCAGGCACCTCAGGCCCTGCCCCAGTCACCCCTGCTGCCCTCAGTGAGGAGAACATTGAGGACGCTCACTGTTGGCCAGTCTACCATTTTGAATGCCATCCAGGGTGTCGAAAGAGAGGTGCACCAGAGTAATGCATACCTGGAGGGCATTCATTCTGGTCAGGCTGCCCTTCAGCGATCGTTCAACACTCTGGCCTCAGCACTGATGGCAGCAATTGTCCCCGTCTCTAGCCTCCCCCCTCCAACTTCCTCCACCCATACCCTATCACCTGTACCTCTGCCTATCCCAGACACACCATCAGACCAGCCTGCACACACCTCAACACCCAAGGGAAGCTCATCCAGACATAAGCACCACACATCACACAAGCAACGTCCACATACAGACATACCAACACCCACTGCCTCCACTGTGTCCCCCTCCTCCTCGTCTCCCTCCTCCCTCCCTGTCACGTCTCCACTCACACTTGCATGCACAACATCTTCAGCCACTACGTCCATCACCAGCACACCCACCAGAACCCCCCGCACACGTGCAGTCACCACCCCCACTACCATGTACACGTCCCCTGTGTCCTCTCCCAGTGTGTCTGTCACCCCCTCTTCCAAGATACACAAACGCAGGCAGCCACCCACCCAACAGCCATCCACCTCATGACAGCCTCCAGCCCAAGCACCTGCACCCAAAGACACCAAACTTAAGGCTCCTACAACCACAACCTCTTCCTCCACTCCCATACCCACTACACCTACCCGTCCCACTGGTCCTAAATTGCTATTCCTGTCCAAACTTAACCTCTTTCCTACAACTCCCCCACCCCGTCCATCTCATAGGACTCCTGTCAGCACCTCAGCCACCACAAAACCGGGCCCTGTGATGACAGTCTGCCATGGACTGTGGAGTCCCCCACCCTCAAGGGCAGCCAGTTCAGTACGGAGCCAAGGCACGGGCAGCCCACCCCCGGAGAAACACCCGCATCCCAGGTGGGCAGGAGGACACCAACAGGCCCGGTACTGCAGACCAGGAAGGTCCCGCCAGCCACCCGACAGATGGGCAGGAAGGCCCCGCCAGCCACAGGACAGGTGGCAAATGACCTGCACGCCATGGCCGGATCCGCTGAACTGGGCCCTTCAACTCAAGCACCGCTGAACTGGGCACCGCCGTCTCAAGCACCGCTGAACTGGGCACCGCCGTCTCAAGCACCGCTGAACTGTGCACCGCCGTCTCAAGCACCGCTGAACTGGGCCCTTCATCTCAAGCACCGCTGAACTGGGCCCTTCATCTCAAGCACTGCTGAACTGGGCACGGCCGTCTCAAGCACCGCTGACCTGGGCCCTTCATCTCAAGCACCGCTGAACTGGGCCCTTCATCTCAAGCACCGATGAACTGGGCACCGCCGTCTCAAGCACCGCTGAACTGGGCACCGCCGTCTCAAGCACCGCTGAACTGGGCACCGCCGTCTCAAGCACCGCTGAACTGGGCCCTTCATCTCAAGCACCGCTGAACTGGGCCTTTCATCTCAAGCACCGCTGAACTGGGCACCGCCGTCTCAAGCACCGCTGAACTGGGCCCTTCATCTCAAGCACCGCTGAACTGGGCACCGCCGTCTCAAGCACCGCCGAACTGTGTACCGCCATCTCAAGCACCGCTGAACTGGGCACCGCCGTCTCAAACACCGCTGAACTGGGCCCTTCATCTCAAGCACCGCTGAACTGGGCCCTTCATCTCAAGCACCGCTGAACTGGGCACCGCCGTCTCAAGCATCGCTGAACTGGGCACCGCCGTCTCAAGCACCGCTGAACTGGGCACCGCCGTCTCAAGCACCGCTGGCCCATTAGCGGCAGGGGCAGGCCCGCATCTGTGTCGGGCAGGGCTGCACGAAGCACTCTGGGCACCAGTCCCCCTCCAGAACCAGTGGAGACTGTCATCCACTTGAGAGACTGTGGCTTTGCAGTCCCCAGGATGGCACAGTGGGCAACCCACCCACTGCAGAGACTTGAGAGACTGTGGCTTTGCACTCCCCAGGATGGCACAGTGGGGAACCCACCCACTGCAGAGACTTGGGAGACTGTGGCTTTGCACTCCCCAGGATGGCACAGTGGGCAACCCACCCACTGCAGAGACTTGAGAGACTGTGGCTTTGCACTCCCCAGGATGGCACAGTGGGCAACCCACCCACTGCAGAGACTTGAGAGACTGTGGCTTTGCACTCCCCAGGATGGCACAGTGGGCAACCCACCCACTGCAGAGACTTGAGAGACTGTGGCTTTGCACTCCCCAGGATTGAACAGTGGCCATGGAGGCCCCTCGTGGATCTGGCGTCGTGCACTCATCTGGCTGAGGTGCCCCCCTTCCCTTCCCCCTGAGGTGCCTGTAGTTTTCCTATCTGATGCCCCTGCAGTGTTCTCTCCGTTGGAGTCAGGTATCCTGTGTGGGCTTTGCCCATGTGATTTGGGCCCACGGACAATGCCTGCTACAATGCTCGGACTTGTACATATATGTATATAAGTGTTTTTGATGTGTAGATATATATATATATATAATTCAGCCAGTAATACAATATATTCCAATGTTTAGAATCATTTCCTTTTGTCTTTGCATTCTTCCGGGGAGTTTGGGGGGGGGGTAACTGTGATGTATTACTGTGCATTGATGTGTGTGTTGTAGTGGGTGAGGGTGGGGGTGGGTGTGTCGCGTATGTGTGTCCCCGTAATATTTTCTCCTCCCCCCTCCCCTGTGTCGTAGGTGCAGTACTCACCGTTGTCTTCTGCGCCGGCGTTCGTGCTCCTGGTAGAGGAGCAGGAAGACAATCGCTGGCAGGATGTGGAGTTCGGGTTCCATGCTGTCCAGATTCCTCGTGGGGTGTATGGAGGTGAGCGTTTTCCATTTGAAATGGCTGTTTCAGCCGTGTTTTTATCAGCGAGGCTACCGCCCCGGAAAAGGTGGCGGATTGGTGTGTTGTGATAGGGTGGGCGGTACATTGACTCCAGCCTGTCTGTTGGCGGTGACCGCTGCGCTGTTTGTTTGTCCCGCCGTGGCGGGCGGTGTGTTGATGTGGCGGTCTCTGTTGGCGGTTTCCGTCAGGGTCGGAATTCCATTTTTTTTACCGCCAGCCTGTTGACGGTTTAGCCGCAGGTTTAACACCGACCGCCAGGGTTGGAATGACCACCATAGTGGCATCTAAGACCAAATTCAAACAAAGGACCACAATGGACAATACTAGACTCCGTTTCTAGCACACACTATGTAAAAGAAGAACACTTTATGTATTTCAGTTTAGAAATGCCCAATTACGTGCTAAGTGCTGGTAGCTTAAAGTTTCTTTACTTTCCAGGTGAGCGCCACTGAGTCTAAAGTTACTCTTTCGCCCTTTTGGCATCAAAGGTTTGCACTTGATTGCAAAAACGACCAAATACTATAACCGTGGAGTACTATACTATCATACTGCTATACTACATGTGCAAAACACACACGCTTTACATGTAACGTTCACATAACCTTCCAAAAAACACAAACACATTACGCTCCATTATAGTGACAAATACAAAAAAATATATAATAAAGGTAAATGAAGCTATTTGGCTTTGTCAAATTTTTGTCATGTGTGCAGCATTGTTGAAAGTAAAAATGCACTATGACATGCCCAGCCTTGACTGCGTCTTAGCGCTCATTTTTTTAAATTATTTTTTTTATTTTCACCCATGCTGCACCCGATCTGTGCTTTTGTACATGACAAAAAAATTTACAAAGCCATTGGTCTACCAAGGTGAGACCTATTAGCTTTGACAATGTCTGTTTAAGATACAGCTTTAGTTATGCTCGTGGCCTGCCTTTGTCAGCTGCTGGTTTTGGCAGCAGACACTGTGACATCAGAACTCATCTGTAACAACTTCTTACAGTTGAGCGGCTACATCATTTCTTAATTACAGGAAACTAGAGGCTTCAAAATAATGAGAAAATAAGAGACTGTCTTTTATACAGGGAATGCAGGCTCCTCTGTATTATAAAACAATAACACTGAAGTACATAAGAATGTATAACTGTGTTTTCACAACAGTTACAAAGGACTGGAAGTATCACAGAGAGAATCTGAAGGTGATTTTCCCAAGGTGGAAGCAAAAAGATCTAAACCCCCTACTGTCAAATGCTGACACAGGCAATCATTCTCCCTAAAACTTGATGCAAGATTCATACATTTGGGGTTACAATTTGGATGTGACCTTACGCTATCAGATTGCAGGGAGAGCATTTAAATTATGTGGATCATCCTCAGTGGACTTTAGGATACTATAAGCACCGTGGAAAAAGAATTGCTAGGCTATACAAGGAATCTAAGTTGCTTTAAATAGCTGCCTATTTCTCCATTCATCCATCTTTCTATCCACCCATTCAGTTATCGTTCTTAGCATTTCCGTGCAAAAACTGTATTTACCTGTCAGGTTATCTCTCTGTCTCATTAGCACTCAGTTTATCTTTACATCTATCCACGTGTCCTTCCATCCATCTACCCGTCTCTCTGCCTGTGTGTCTAAATGTTGTTTCTTGTTGTGTGGGATCTCATCCCAGGATTTCTTGGCACGGAACTGCAGCCTAGACTTGCCTATAAGAGAAACACGTATCCCTTCAGAAGTTTTCTTGAGCACAGATATCTAATTCCCTTTGTAGTTTGCAGGGGAGTTTTCACACCGTTAGGTCCAGCCTCAGAAAGATCGCTGCTGTGCTGAGGCCTGTGTCTGGAATGGTCGCATATTCTTCTGGGCTGTCAGTGTCGGTTGGTTGATTAACAGGAGACTTTTTTTTAAATAATTCGTGAGAGCGGTGGTGGCACTTGAGATTAAAAAAAAATCATGCAGCTTCCATTGACCAACTGTGTGCCCCTGGGCAAAGTAATAATCTCCTAGAGCATAAACCATCCCATTTGTCTCCATGTTTACACATGGTGTAAATGGCAGTTCTACAGGTTCAGAGGCGGCACTCCACACCCTTCCAAATGAACAACTTGGATACCTTCGATGCTCTGGCTTTCTATTCCGCTAAGATCTCCTTGTTCAGATAAATAGAACTGCTGTTCAAGAAACTTTGTCGAACTTTTATATAATAGCCCAATGGCTGGTTCTCAGGCTGGTGGGGGGAAGACAGACTGCTGACATAGATGGGCATCCGAGCAAAGCTCATGGCAGCCCGAGTCTTTTGTCCCTTTGATATGTGATATGGCAAGCACTACCCATCACACCTTGCGACTTGCTCTATTTTGAATAGGCTACTCTTCTTGGAATAATCTCATCCTCCAAGCCAGGTACCACATAGACTTCAGTTGGACCATCTCACCATCCATGGATCTACCTCGCCCTCCTTGGAATCACCTCACGGACCCAATAATGGAGGTGTTACCTGGACTTTAGGAGGACTTGCTCACCCTCCTTGCAGATCGCAAAGCGGTAGGACGAGGGCTGGTGTCTTCTCATTTTCAGCACTTCTCCCCTTCAGCGTGTGCACTTAAACACTGCATTTTATTTGTCCTCAGCAGGCTTGTATTGTGGGCATTCCCATGCCTTCAATGATCAGTAAAGGCAGATAAAAAACAACACATCCATTCTTCATCCCTTTGCTATAGTGGTGAAGTCACTTTAAAGGGTGAAGTGGCATCTACCTCAGACCATAGATAAAGGGAAGGTGCCAGTCCCTGGGAGATAGCACAAGATGTGTGAAGTATGGGCCATATGTACTACAACATTGTCCCACACACCCAGAAAGGCTAAACACCTTTGATAAGACTAGGCCTATAAAGGCGGAGACAACCCTGCTGGGATGCTTTCTCAAACACACAAACACACAAAGGCACACAACAGCCCTCCTCCACTCCTTTCTTTCTCTGCAGTGGATGCACAACCCACTGAGCTATCTTAAAAGCATAGATAAAAATGGTAGTGATGCAAAAGAGTAAATTGTATTAGTTATGTTTATAGAAGTAGGTGTGATAAGTCGTACATACTGATTAAAACATACTTTGCTATAAAAAACAAATTATTAAATAGATCTGTAGTGCCTTTCACAGAAAAGTTCAAGAAAGATTTTGCTCTGGTGGTAAAATCGTGAAAACTTGCTTGCCGGCCAGCCGTGGGTGCTAGGCAGAGGTGCTCTAGGATGGACCTTTCTGTAAGCACATTACAGGTTCATTAGGTGCACAGAGGCGCAACAAAATTTTACTTGGGGGGGGGGGCTGCACAGTACATAGAGGGCCCCCCTCCGGACTCACTTGTGACCCCTCCGACAAGGGTACTGTGTTGAGGGTTCCCCCTAGAGCTCGGGGATTCCCCTTCACACCTCGGGGGCCTTTGTTACGCCACTGGGGGTGTTCCTTCTTCTCCTCGGGAAGGTTTAACTGCTTGCAGATGTATTTCCTTGGTGTGATGTCTGACAGGACTTTCAGAAGGTTTTCAAGCACAAGCTCCAATTTGGTGTTTCAGGAACCAACCGATCAGAGCTGTAAAGGTAGGAGAGCAGGCTCAAGGGGAGGTGGTACATGGAGGAGAGGAGGAGGATGGCAGACATCTTGAATCATCACAAATAAAACATGAGGTGTGTGCATCTTCAATACTGGCCTATAAGACACAAAAGTTTTATATGTGCACGGTGAAGGGCAGAAGGCCCCAGGCTCAGGGAGCCATCTCAGGAGTCAAAACATGATTGGACACTGCTTCACATCCATGCCACACTGCCAACACAATCCAGCAAGTGTTATGTTTGTGAAGCCAAGATCGAATCATGCCACGATCAACTTGCCATACTGCTGCTGGCTCACGTGGCAAGGAATGCTGTTGTTTTTAAAACACCATTCGCAATATATTTTCGTGACACAATCACTGTCACACTCCCAAATAGTGTAAAAGGCCATTTATTAGGAAACGGTTGCAATTAATAACAAACATTTTGAAAAACTCTAAACATTCCAACTTCCCAGCATCTTTTTTGTAACCCCCTTTTGAAACGCTCCACCTTTCTTTTTTCCATTTTGTTCCCCCAATTTGCCTCCATTCACCCAGCCTCCACCTTCATTCACCTACTATCCACACTCTCCTGCCTCATTCGGGCATCCCCCACTCTGTCATCCTTCACCCGTTTCTTCTTTCCCCTCTGGAAGGGGGAACAGGCCCGCATCTGACTCTCCACCCTCCCCAACTCACTCACTCACTCACTGCAACCTGCCCTAAAGTGGCAATCAGAACCCTAACCCAAATAACTTCCCCCCAACCGCAACCTCTGACCACTCTCTCAACCTATGCAGGGTGGGTGGGAGGCCAAGCAGCATAATTGGTTGATGCATGGAAGAGGCGGACCCCTCCCCTACCGACCCATATATACCCACGTTTTTCCTGTCACAAAGCATCCTGTGGAGAGACTAGACTGTGTCTCTTCTCTCCACGGGGCCCTTCATTTTAATAAAATGAGTGTATGAGTAACATCAATCAATCAATAGCTTTCTTCAATCATTATAAATACATTTCTAAGTATTACGTTTTCACTGATTTTTATAGATAAATGTAGGCAGAAAACCATCTATTTTCATGCCTGTGTTTATTTTTAAACTACAGAAAAATCTGGAAAATAGGTCTTCTTTTGGACGATTATCACTACCTTCAATCATAGTATTGTAGGCCAGTAGCTGTGCAGAGTGACAGGTAGCTGGACTAAAAAAGAACAAAGATTTCCTAATAAAGTTTAAATAAGGTAGATGTGCAGATTTTTTAGCATTGTATGTATTGGAAATGATTACAACCTGCCCACATTCAAACATGATTATACATCTACTGGTTAAATAAATGTGAAAATATACCCAATGCAGATTCATTTTGACACTAAGCACAAAATAAATATCGGCAAATACATTTAAAATGAGCAAAATATAAATATGGATAAGTAGATGGAAATATCAAAAAAATAAACACCATAAAACCGGAAGCCTTAATTATAAATAATCATAAAAACATATACAAACATTAAAACACAATAAACAATAAATACAAAGAAATTAATCAACTTATTAAAAATATTTAAAAAGTGCAATTTGATAAAAACCTCCCACCCAAAATCAAAAAAGAAACAATTTACTCTAAGTTAGAGCAAATTTGAGGAAGGGGATAACACCAAAACCAACCTGTGTAAAATTCTAAATTTGGAAGTACAACAGGGCTGGCTAACCCTTTTTAAAACCTGTGACCATTACGTCTGGCAATAAAAAGTTCCTAACAAGTCCACTAAAAAAATTACAAAAGAATGTATAATAAGGCAAACTCTGTGAAGAACGTTTGTCATAGGGGCCAAAGGGGAATGGAAGCAGGGGCATATTGTCTCATTGGCAAACTTAAGTTAAATCTAATAGTCCCCAGTCTAAATCTGGTCAATAACATTCAGTCTCAGGTTTTCAAGACTAATTCCAGATATGGTTCCAGGCCAACTGCTGTCTGGATGAAAATGTACTCTTGGGCATGGGCTTTATTACCTCCATGCCTCCCTTTCTCTCTGTCCAAAAATTACTTACTAACCCAAGACCTTTCCAGTTTGGTTAGCTCAGATCAGTTAAAGAACATAACTGATCTGTCTAAAGTCTTACATATCTTTTTAGTATAGCAATAGAATCCTTTGACCCACATCACTAGATAGAAAATCATCAATGGTTTCTCAATTGAAAGATGTACGAGGGTTGGTCCAAAACTGCGCACCACAATAACAAAGGGGCCAAGTTCATCATGTCCCCCACATAATCTAGACCTAGCTTTTGGTGCACTGCGTAAGTGGAACAATTGTGTGAAATGCTAAGGAAACGTCTGCAAAATCAATATATGAGTATGGGCCTGATTAGAATTTGGCAGAGGGAGTTATTCCGTCACAAATGTGACAGATATCCTGTCCGCGGATATCCTGTCCACTGTATTATGATCCACATAGGTTATAATGGGAATGTAATACAGCAGATGGGATATCTGTCACGTTTGTAACAGAGTAACCAGCTCTGCCAGGATGTAAATCAGGCCCTATATCTTTCAACACTAGAATCCCATTGTAGTTTGTGGACATCTTAAAATGCATGAACTCAGAATGGAATCTTTTCATTGGGGAAACACATGTCTATTGTCCAAACAAATGCTGTACTCAAGGTTATCGCAAATGCACAAAAGCTGACGGGAGGAAGGCTTGCAACAAGTCTAACCACTGGTAAATGCTTGGGATACCATTCCAATCCAAGGTTCTTTAGCCCACCATGCCACCTCAGATTAGACCCAGCCATACATAAATCAGTCTTTACTCTGCTCCAACAGGAACAAGCCAGCCCGAGCTGCCAGGACAGGTCCTCTCTGAACCAGTACACAAACAACCCAGGACCGATTTTAACCTGATTGGGACTCCTCAGTTGAGATAGGTATATCCTTGCCTGTTTAACGCTCTAAACTTCATGATGTAAGGGCTGTGTTGAAGAAACCAGCGCTGAGTAATGCGAGTCACTGGTAAGAAACTAGAACACGTTTTCCAGCATATTTTAGCACGGCCAACACTGCATGCTGCAATCAGAATAATGTGTGTGTTTTAGTACTGCATATTTATATCTTGCTTACTACCCATTATGAGGTATTGAAACGCTTTGTGTATCTGCAACACACTATTCGATGGAGCCCAGAGTTTAATGCATTATTATTTGTAGTTTGTTTAATAATACGCAACATTATTAGAGCTAGTAAAAAGATTACTTGCATGCAGTCTCAATGCTAGAGGAAAGGTACTTTTTATGGTAATCAGGTTACTTGCATGCAGTCTCTAGGCTAGAGGAAAGGTAGTTCTTAACTGCTACTAACGATTCAGATTCTTTAGAGATGTACAATTCCCTGACTGAGCAATGGTACTACTTTATGTTAAATTAACCCTTTATTCCAAACAAGAACCTCGGCGTCCTACACAAAAAGAATTCACTCATGCTTGAACAAACGGCCTAAGCAAACGTTCCTAAAAATTACATTTTCAGATTGTTTTGGTAATTATCCAGGAGAAACCCGGCTAAAAGAAATGCAAAACTTTAAATAACATGTTGTGTATACACAGTGTATTTAATGTATTAGAGGTTTTTTTTAATGAAGCTCTGCATGCCGCTTTTCTATTGCTTCTGAGCACTCGGGGCAAAGGGAAATAGACAAGGCACATAGTATTGGAAAAGTCACTCGTCTACTACAAAATAGTGGTGGGCGAGGTACTGAAAGCTTGAGCCAGGCTCGAGCCTGAAGACTGGCTCTGGCTCAGCTCGAGGTCCTGTTGGAACCTTGAGCCCATATAGAGCTGAGCTTTCATGTGTCTTCTGCCTGCCTACCTCCCTGTCCACAGTCTTTGTGGCATTAAGGCCAGAGCTGTCCACTTTGGACCTTAGGTATACAGTTTGACTTTCCGCATCGAGTCAATATCCTGTGATTCTAGGCAAATCAATTCCCTGTATACCAAGTACTGGCAAAGCCAATAGGTCTCAGCAATCCGAGAACTATTGGAGTTGGCAATGCTAATAGTTTTTAGCATTGTTGCCGACTATGTGCAGCATGCAGGAGAGTAGGCTATGGGCAAGGAGAGGACCAGGGGATCGCCAGGGCATCGGGCAGTCTAGGTGAGTGGACTAGCCTTTGGACCCATGTGTACAGGCAGACGTAGAGTGCGTGGCGAGGACCCGGGGTCTGATTACCCAGCTTATGTGTTCTGCTCAAGCCCACTCTATGACAAGGGCTGAGGCCCGCTTGATATTCCGGTCCCACAGTCCACTTGCGCTCACTCTCACAAGCTTCTCATAGACTCATCAGCTGGACCCAGCTGCAGCCTGCATTTCTGAAGATTTTCAATTAAAGTTATCAGTGCCTGCATCAGATTCCAAGATGCGGTTCGAGCCTGCTGCTCAGAGCTCGGAACCTATTCTTACAAGTGGGAAAAAATGACTGGTGCCTGAATGTTGGAGAACAGGAAGTGGGTCTGGCAGCAAGCAGTGGTAAGGTGTCATTGACAGACAAAGAAAGAGAGAAAAAGGTACCTTCAGTAACATGCTCAAATGCTGCTCGTTGCTAATGAAAACTGTACTGGGCCTTCATTGTCGGTGAAAGAAACAC